>NW_022196891.1:69905194-69907188 GCF_008632895.1 Mastomys coucha | reverse complement strand
CCCCCCCCCCACACACACACACTACGAAGTAGATAGGAAAGAATACAACGTTAAAAACTAAGGCTCAGAGAAAAATCACTCAAAGCAAATTAATGGTCAAATGGGAAGCCAAACCCAGGTCTTCCAGCTCTTGGTCCAAAACTGGTTCCTTGAACTGAGGAGCTTCACCAAGACAGAGAAGACAAGAGCCTAGAGCTTTGAGAGAGCAGTGTGAGGCTACAGACTAGATTTTTGGCTACTAGTTAAGTTTTTTGTTGCCTCTGGCTGCTGTGTTTACCGCCTCCGACTGTTGTGTCTACCATGGCCAGCCCTTGTATCTGCCACCTCCAGCTGTTATCTGAAGTTCCCAGCTGTTATGCCACCTCCTACAGCCAGGCCACTTTGTTCTCAGGGGTGGCCAGACTCAGAAACAGATAAACAATCAGCACACTCCACCCCCAAGCTGGCCAGGCCTCTGGGGAAAGAAAGCCAGCCAAAGTGGTTTGCTGCGCCCTACAAAAAAAAAAATATATATATATATATCCTTTTTCCTCTAGAGGGCGCAATTTCTCCAAAACAGTGTCAGCCATGCACTAGGGTTGGCGATCTACAGAACAGCTTGAATAGTGAGACTGAACCAGGCCATCTACCATCTTTGCCCTCCAAGAAGTGAGCTAATTTGTTTCCAAAAGAACAGTGATGTTCATTTCTCCAGCCAGTTCCGCGCCTATCTTCTGTTTCGCACTGTCAGCTTCCCCTAAAGCTGGGTTTCCTTACCTACAAGCACTTTTATTTTGTGCCAGTGGCTTGAGCTTCAGAATGAATGGATTTATCAAAGCCTTTCTCAACTACTTGATTGCTCATGAGACAAGACACAGTTCTTGTGACTAAAATTGGCCAAGGTCCTCCATCGTTTGGAGGATAAAACTGCAAGCCTTTGGTATAGCATTCAAGAGCCTCCATGATTTAGTCTCTGCCTGCTTCTGCTGCTGCTGCTGCTGCTGCTGCTGCTGCTGCTCCTGCTGCTGCTGCTGCTGCTGCTGCTGCTTCTTTTTTTTGCTGTTTGTTTTTTTTGTTTGTTTTTTGTTTTGTTTTGTTTTGTTTTGTTTTGTTTTTCAAGACAGAGTTTCTCTGTGTAGCCCTGGCTGTCCTGGAACTCACTCTGTAGTCCAGGCTGGCCTCGAACTCAGAAATCTGCCTGCCTCTGCCTCCTAAGTGCTGGGATTAAAGACAGCGCACCACCACCACCTTCTTCTTCTTCTTCTTCTTCTTCTTCTTCTTCTTCTTCTTCTTCTTCTTCTTCTTCTTCTTCTTCTTCTTGTTTTGTTTTCCAAGAAAGGGTTTCTCTGTGTAGCCCCGGCTATCCTGGAACTTAGCTCTGTAGACCAGGTTGGACTTAAAGAGAATCTGTCCGCCTCAACCTCCCAAGTGCTGAGACTAATAACATGTACCATAAACCCTGGCTTCTACTCACTTCTTACCCCTGACAGTCTTCCACACATCCTAAGACATCGGCTCTGCAGAAAAGCCCGCTGTCTGATTCTTTCTACCTTTGGAGCTGCTTTTATATCGCTCACATCTCTGGCTGTCTGACGACCTCCTGCCTACCTGACAAAGCCTGGACCAAGTGCTAGAAATGCCTTTGGATGCTTTCCCGGCCCTCAGAGAAACAGCTTTACACTCCTCCTCCTTCTGACACGCCATCTCTAAGCATGCCCTTGCCCAGTTTCTACTTCCTAACACCAGAGTGCTTTGCAATGTTTATTTGCCGTTGTTTGCCATCTGTGAACTCTTAATTGAAGGCCATGGAATATGCTTGCATCTGTTTCACCAGAAGCAAGTATGGTTTTTAAGACTGAGGAAGAAGTGACTGAAGGCTTCGTCTGGACAGGTCTGAGTGAGGTTGCCGCTTTGATGGAGCCCTTCAGGAGGAGCCATGGCAGGGAAGAAGGAGATCCGGGTTCACTCAGGCATGACTGATGCTGCAGTTCCTTGCAGATCTTTTCAGAAAGTGG
>NW_022196891.1:69898691-69905184 GCF_008632895.1 Mastomys coucha | reverse complement strand
GGAGCATGGTAAGAGAGTGGGTCTTTTAGGTTGCTGCAGATGGGAGGCAAGAGGGAAGTTAAGTTAGCAGAGGGCTTGCATGGCATGCATGAGGCCCTGGGCTTGATTCCCTAGCACTGCATTAACCAGGAATGGTGGCACAGTTGTAATCACAATGCTCAGGGATATCAAGACAGGAGAATCAGAGGTTCAAGGTTATCATTGGCTACGTAGCAAATTTAAGGCCAGCCTGGGCTACGTGAAATCCTGTCTCAAAGTTTTAATTGAGTTGATTAATTAGCCCTGAAGTGTACTATATTCTATTAGGTGGCTAGAAAGGATGGTTCAACTCCACACCAGTGACAGCAGGTGGAAGGGCAGGGGATAAACAGTACCATTTCCTGACACCTATCACGTGGGAGGAAAGTCCTTCCAACTCAAAAGACAGCTTTCTCGGTAGCAGAAGCAGCCGAAGTGGAAGGAGCTTCGCACGTGAGCACTAACCTCACTCATTTCCAACCGCAGACAGTCTCTCCCTGTTCCCCGCCTGCCCCACTCTTTGGTTCCCTAAATCATGAAAGGTGCCACGGCCCTCCCAGCGACTCACACTCAAGTTCTAGAACCACTTCCAACCCTCCTTGCTCCTCAGTCCAGTGTCGTGAATGCCTTCCTGGCTTCCTCTGCTTTGTTTCATTCCCGTACTTTGGGGCCTTAAGGAGCCACTGAGGTGCCTAGGATTCATCTCCATTTTTTTTTTTTTCTGTAACTCATCCTACATCGCTACTGTGTTACTCTTAACTACACTTCTGATGATGAATCAGTGAATGCTGATCTGGTATTTTCCAAAGCGCAGGCACCTTTTCTGCACATGACATTCCTAGGAGAGGGTAGAATCAGGGTCCGGAGGCTGAGGAGATAACAGAGCTGAAAGGTTAAAGTGCCTGCCTAGCATGGTTGAGGCTCTGGGTTTGATCCCAAGCACTGAAAAAAAAAATCATCATTCTTATTTTATGATCAAGGAAACTGAGGCTCAGCAAGACATGACTCGGTCAGTCATGGAACTAGATTCATGGTCAGGGTCCTCTGACTCCGAACACACCAAGTTCTCATCACACTGTATCTGTCCCAGTTCCTTCTCCAGTTCAAAGAAAGTATTTCACTGGTTACCAAGGAGAGACCAGACTCAGTCTCCACCTGATGAGTTGCGTGACCCACTGCCAACCCACCTTCCAGGCCTTGTTTCCTGCTATTCCTCTCTTGGGGCATACTCAAGCAAACAGACGCCATGTAGTCGAAGCCCTTCGGTGCTCATGCAGGCCTTCTTGCCTTCGCTTATCCTTCTTCTGTCTTCCAGGCTACCTGAGTTCATGGCCCCTGTTCCATAAAACCTTCCCTGAACACCACAGCCTATTCCTGAGTGTGTTTGTGTGTGTGTGTGTTGAGTAAAAACAAGTTCACTGAAGGAACCACCTAGGTCTACCATATCTTGTTTCTAGTATCTTGTGATTGAGATTCCAAATAATTCTCCCAGGAAAACGCATGTATTGAAGGCCCTGGTCCCCAACACAGCAGTGTTCAGAGGTAGAGTGACTGGACATGTCAGTGATTAGATTCATCAGTGGATTGATTAACTGGCAGTTAGGAGGTGGGACCTAGTTAGAAGTAGATCACTGGGGCACGACCATATCATGTCCCCCACACCTTCCTCTGCACTTCCCCATTTCCCTGAAGTGAGCAATTTTCTTCCTCCATACGCTTCTACCATGATGCTTCTGCCACGCCACTGGCCTAAGAGCAACAAGTTACCACCCGAACTGAAACATCTCAAACTACAATTCAAATGTTTCATCTTGTAAGGGTTTTTTGTTTGTTTTTGTTTTGGTCAGAGCAACCTAAAGCCAACGGATATAGCTAACACTTACATGATGTATAGAGAAGGCTCAGGAAGCATTTTGTGAAGGAATGAATGAATAGAAGATGGCACAGGCCTTTCTAGGTGTAGAGGTCAATCTAAGAGGATGAGAAGATGCTGCCTACACTGTAGGGCGGAGGGACCACGGAACCTCTTGTTCTAGGTACAACAAATGGAACTCTGGCCCAGGGCCTTGCGGACCTTTCCTCCTTCCTTTTTGTTTATGTCTTCTCTTGATTTCTCCCATGATATTTTTTCCCCTTATACACATGGAAACCCCAGATAGATCATTAGAATTACTAATAAGTATGAGAAAAAAAACAAAGTATTTTTTTAAATCTGTAATGTTGTTGCTAACTACATGTGAGTTTGGTTTTCATGCACTTGTATAATAAATTTATTTTCAGTATCTCCTGGGTACCAGATTCTAAAGCAGGCACTGGAGTTAGAGAGAGGACGAAGATATAAATTACTTCCCTTGAAGACCTTACAGCCTAACATGGGAATCAATGATAAAACAGGCAGGAACCAGGGGTGCCCAGCTCAGTGTGTGTGAGGGAAGGGAAGGATGGCATGCATCCCAAGGAATGAGGATTGGGAGCTAACTAATACTGAGCACCTATTGTGTGGTAGGTGTGGGACCAAGTGCTATATTTTTAATTATGTTTTGGTTATTAATAATAATAAATAGAACATTAATTAAAAATTAATAATCACTAATGGTTTCATTAATATGATTTCCAAATCACTATATATAGCTGTTATGGTTTTCATTTGGACCAGGAAACGTAGAGAGCAACCAGGATCGGGACTTCTCCTGCTGTGCCCAAGTGTCTCTTTCAGAGAAGAATTAGACGAGAAAGGTGACGTCGGGTCTAAAGGATGGGCAAAATTCGATTGGGTTTTGTAGAGAGAACCAAAAGAGAGTACACCCAATGAGGAGAGAAGAGCGAACAGGAGCCTACAGAACTGGCAATGTCGGAGACAGAATGAGAAACTGCCCATGTGAGGGCTCGGGAAAGATGGAGGTGGATACTGATACCCATCTGGCTTTCTCTCTGTTTCCTGACGACGGATGTAACGCAACCTCACACTGCAAGCACTATGCTGTCCTACCATGAGACTCTTAAATAAGCGCCAAAATCAACCTCTCTCCCCTTAAGGTGCTTCTTGCCGGCTATTTGGTCACAGCAATGTAACAAATGTAAACAAGCCCACCAACCCAACCTGTGGGCAGGTCATCTTCAGAAAACATGCATTTTTAAAAAAAATGGCCTAGACGTATGCTCGCGCAGCGCATTCTGGAGACGGAGGGAAGTCGTCGGCCACTGGATGAGTAGGGTCCAGCCTGGGAGTGAACCCAGCTCGTCTGCTGGGGAAAGGCACTGCCCTGGGATTCAGACCACTGAGTGCTGGTCTTAACTCTGCCAGACTCTCTGTGAACTTGGATGAGCTCTTAGCCCTCTAAGCCGCCATAAGCTTTCATTGCGGTAGGAGGAGGTTGTAGCAAATCCTCTATGCCTCTGCTCTAGCACACACCTGTCGGCACACAGAGACCACAGTAGCCTCAGGATTCACCCCAGCATATCCTCTGCGGATATAGACTACAGAGATCTTAGGAAACCAATATTTAATCTTATATTAAGCGAAGAACAGTAGGATAACATGCAACCTTTACATTACTTAGGACCAACACAGTCCAAAGTATGACACGGGTGGCTCTTCCTGGGTACCTTCCTGTCCTCTGCCACTCAGAACACACTGCTGGGTCAGTTTGGACACGCTGCACTAGAAGAAGGACAAGACGCTTTCTGTTGTAAGAACTCCCCATCTGGTGGGATGGCGGCACACGCCTGTGAGGCCAGCATTCCAGAAGCTGAGGCAGGAAGATGGTGAATTTGAGGTCAGCCTGGGCTATCCAGAAGGAACCCATCTCAGAAACAAACAAACAAAAAGACCTCGCCATCTGGCCAACGAGGTTTGGTTCCCTTCCTCCCACTGGATACAGGAAACAGCTACTTAGACCCCTCTTACCACTGTATCATCTCTTCTTTGAATACCAAATCCCACTTAAATAGTGATCTTAGAGACCTCCTGGGGTAAGTGGCTAGGTCTAAAAAGAAGTATTTCTGGGCTTCCAAATGTTCTTAGTGAAAGGGAGGAAGAGAAGAGAAAGGAGAGGGTAGAAGAGGAAAGGGTAATGAGAAAAGCTCTCGGGGTTATGTAAGCCCTCGAGGTTGGTTAGAAGAGTTGACTTGAATGTGGGTTCTTTCAAAGCTTATTGTCGCTGTTCATCAATCTCTCCTATCCTTTCCCCAAATAGACAAATAGAAATGGAGCCAGACGCACACAAATCTCGAGGTGAGGGAAAATGGGGCAGTGTCTATGTTCCGGGGGGCCTGCCTTCCCAGCTGAGTCACCGCTGCTGCCTCTGTCCCCCACCCTTGAGCCTCCTTCCCTCCCCTCCCCCCGGGCCCTCCCATCCTCTAGCCTCAGCCTGACACCAATGTCCTGGCCCAGGGAAGAATAGGCTTTTCTTTCCTTGTGTCAACGTTTGGAAAGTTCTCATAGTTTGATCAGAAGGAAGGATTAAAGCCTTCAAAGCATTTCCTGGGAGCCTGTGACCTCTCCCTGGCCCTCCTGACCCCCCTCTGTGCTTTCCAGTCAGGAGTGGGAGGGACCAAGACATGGGGCCATGTCAGATGTTCTCCTGTGTTTAGACACCACCACTGTCTGTCAGTGTGGGCTGATCAGGACCACTGGCCCTTCCTGCAGCTTCTTCCCCCAGACAATGCCTTCTGACCCCCTTCAGGAAGGGAACCGCATTCCCTGCAGGGAACGCCAGAGGATGGCACCTCAGAGAACGCATTGTCCCTGGCTGGAAAGGGAGGATGACCCCGTGGCACACTACCTCCTTGTGTACCTCTCAACCTCCCGCATCACCTTCAGCATACTTCCTCCCTGGTTTGTGGTCCAGCCATGGTATCGGCTCTTAGCTGTTGTCTGCATCTACAGAACTGCACATCCTGAGCTCTTCAGTAAACTAGTCCTTTGTGAGGACTTGGCACCGTGGAGAGTTCAACTGAGGACAGAGCTGTACCACTGCCTCCTCATTAGCCTCAGCTCCAATGATCCGGAGAGCCTCCAAACCTGGCCGTTAACCCATCCTCCTTCGCCTCAATGGAAGAATCAGAAAACTCAACTGACAGTATGATTTAGCAGGAAACATTGAGTAGGAAAAACTCCACTCCCCCTAAGACACCCCTGGGGAGGCAGGACCTTATGTAGTCCAGGCTGTCTTTGAACTCATAACGTGGCTAAGGATGACTCTTGCCTCTGTCCCCCAAATGCCAGGGTTACAGTTGTGCAGAATTGCACCCTGTGAATGCAATGTTTGTGGGATCCATGCATGCCGGGCAAGCACCCTACCAACTAAGCCACATCCCAGCTTACATTTTCTATCAGTAAGATATGAGACACTGGAGCAGTTCCCAGGGACACTGGGGGAAAGCTGGAGTCCAGGCTGAGTTAGGAAGAAACTGGATGCTAAGCAACCTATCTGTTCTAGATCTCTCCTTTGTGGGTCGCCTCTCTCTGACTTAGATCTCAAATCAGTCACAGCCTAATCTTGGACTCCATAAAGAGATTCTAATCCAACTTCTGTCTAATGCTATTGATTGAAGTAATAAAACTTATTTATGTATCAGATAAACCCCCATCTCAGAGATGGGAGAGAACTTCAAAACTACAAACTACAAGTTTGGCCATGACCTACCATTCTCCTAAGCGGCAGATTTAAGTCCTGGCCACCAGGGGGCAGGGCTCTCTAGTCTGGCAGGCTGCCCTCAGTCTCCTAACCTCTAACCCACACACTAACCCACTCCTTTGGCTATTAGGTTGAACCACATGTAACTGCAAATTAAAACTAAACAGATCACATAGGGTCGATATGAAATAGCTCAGTCACACTAGGAATTCAAGTAACAGTAGCAACCACCTCAGGAGAGCAGAAAATTTGCCTTCCGGGAAGCACCAACACAAATTTAGGACCCTTCCGTTTGATCCACACGGGGCATCTGGGGAAGGGCAACGGGGAAATTCAATCCAAGGTCAGATGTGTTCCATTTGTTAACTCTAAGGGCATTTTCTCAGTTCTCAACCTCAGCATTGGAGACTGATGACAGGTGGTCCCTTCCTGGCATACTCTTTGGGGTGTTGTTGTTGTTGTTGGTTGTATGTTTGTTTCAACTGCAGTATGGTGGAAACCCTGACCTGTAGAGCTTCTAGGCTTTAAGATTCTAGGCAAATCACTTGAGTTTCTGAGCTTCCTTTGCCCTTCATCTGCAAAAAGGGGCCTAACACCATGGAGATCATGAATGCACGAGCTCTTCCTGAGTTTCTGAGAGCTAAGTATGCAGTCTTATTTCTCACTGACATCACATTTCCTAAATTCGGTTCTAAGCCAGGCAGTGGTGGTGCACGCCTTTAAGCCCAACACTTGGGAGGCAGAGGCAGGCATATTTCTGAATTCGAGGCCAGCGTGGACTACAGCGTGAGTTCCAGGACAGCCAGAGCTACACAGAGAAACCCTGTCTCAAAAAA
>NW_022196891.1:69888282-69898598 GCF_008632895.1 Mastomys coucha | reverse complement strand
AAAAAAAAAAAACAAAAAAACAAAAAAACAAAAAAAACAAAAAAACAAAATAAAACAAAAAAACAAACAAAAACAAAAAAAAACCACATTTCCTAGGTTCCCTCTGCCTCTCTTTTAAAACGCTTACTACATTTCTTCCATGATGCTATAGAACATACGTGGACATCATAGGACAACTCGTAAGGGTCAGCCCTCTCTCTCCACCATGTAGTTTCCTGGGTATCAAACTCATCTTGCCAGGCTTGGCTGCAGGCTTCGTCCCCCACTGAGCCAGCCCTCCTGCCCTCTGCTTACTTTTGATCTATCTCTTTTGATGAGGCCTCTTCCCTCAGGTTGGCATCCTATGCATCACCCTATCCCCTTGACTCTCATTCCTAATAGTGCTACCCTCCCTGTCTCCGCTGTTTCCGCCCGTCCTATGCATTCCACTTCGCCTTTACTTTGCACATCCAAGTACTTACAGGTTCCCTCTATCTGGAAGATTCCAATTTAAAATATACCCATGATGCCCTCTCCTCAAGACTTTTTCCTCTGGTTCAGAGACTTGTCATCCGTTCATTCAGTGCCCAGGCGGGATATCTGGTCTCTCTCTTGCCCCTCAGCCCATTGGTCACCAGGTCTTATCAATTCTGCCCTTTTTTGTGACTCTTCCCATTTTCTGAGGTGCTCATCATTCAGCCCTGTGTTCTCTTTCACCTGAAATGGTGCAATGACTCCCTGCTCCTCCTACCCCAGACTCTCACCCCTACCCCAACCCCTCAGCTACCTCAGAGCTCCACAGCCCAGCCTGACCCCATCATTCAGCGCAAGCTCGAGATCATTCAAGAAATTATTTGAACTTTCATGACAAAACTGCTTGGCAGGTGCTCGGAATCCTTCACCGCCATCTGCCCCACCTCTCTCTGGGAGCCTCTCCCACTCCCCCTGCTCCTGCTTCTGCGTTGAAGAACACTGCCAACCCTCCCTCTTGTCTCCTTACCTGTCCCTCTGCAGCTCTCTCCATGGAATGCCACTTCTGCCCCAACTTTCTCTCACACCCCTCTTTGCTCTAAAATCTCTTCATCCCTCAAGGCCCTACCCTAGTCCTAGTGGTCTCTGGAGGCTGCTCCAGGCTCCCAGGTAGGAATATTTAGACTCCCACTGTGCTCCTGAGGCATTGTGCCACAGCTTTTCCAAGTCAGAGACTTTACCTCAGGCACGTATTTAAGCTAGTACTTTTGCAATTCATTCAATTGTTTGATGTATAAGGACTTAAATTTGATATCTAGGGATGGATTCTGAGCTATAAGTGTCAATGATACAGCCTGTATGAGCCACCTTCACACACTATCACATGCGTGTGTGCATGCGCGCGCGCACACACACACACACATACACCAGATATCACTGATTCATAAAAGTATTTTTTTTTCCTAGCATCTTAACACAGTGATACAGAGACCCATTTTCAGATGGAGTTAGGTTAACAAATGGAACCTATTTTTTCCTCCGGTGCTTCCATGTAAGAGCCAAAAAAAAAAAAAAATCTTTCTGTTCTCCATCGCCCACTGTTTGTCATTCTGGTCTTTGTCAGTTAGGAGTCCTGGGAATGTCAGTCAATCTCTTAATCTCTCTAAGGCTCGGTTTCCTAATCTAAGGAGGCAATACTCTTTGATTGTGTGCTCAGGATTACAAGAGATAAAAAAAGTATGTGAAATCTGCTAGGCCCTTATGCAAATAAAGACATCATTATGATTGCACTTTGCAGCTGAAGGGGGAAAAAAATCCCCAGAATTAGAGAAACTAAGACTCAAGAAGGTGAGGTGGCTTGCTGACATTTATTTCACAGCCAGCCGGAAGCTCTCTCCAAGTCTCACGGGACTTTGACTCATATTGCTTCTCTGTACCCCACAGGGCTTAATGTCACTCAAGCTGAACCAAGACATTATTACTGCTTTCTCTAGGGTAACTGTTATTGGCAGGGTAGGATTTACTACAGCCTCTGAATTAGGGGCTTCTAATTCACTGCTCTATCCCAGCCCCCTCATTCCCAACATAAGGCTTTCTCCAGAACCCCCCTCGGCCTGCCAAGAGCCAGGGAAGGCATGCAGCAAGGAATGCTGAACAGAGTTCCCGGGTGTCTGCTTTCTGGCCCCTCCTCACCACCTCACCAACTCCCAAACTTAGAGGCTCCAGGAAACGAGCAGGCTCCTCCAGGCTGAGGATGCACAGGCCCTTAGAAGACTATATTCTGGGCACCTGAGATGCTAGACAGGCTCCGAGCTGACAGGATTTAACTCCTTAAGAGTCCTGCGATCCCAGTCACAATCCTCACTCTAAAGAGAGAACAGGGTGTGATGGTGCAGGCCTTTAATCACAGTACTTGGGAGGCAGAGGCAGACAGATCTCTGTGGGTTCAAAGGCAACCTGGTCTACAGAAGGAGTCCCAGAACAGCCAGCACTAGACTAGGACCCCTGATAAAAGTCCCTTCTCCATGCATTCGCTAATCTGTCATCTTGAAGTTAGTTATATTGTCTAGTGATGAGGGAAGGCTTTGACCTGGTTGATGGAAGGCCCAAGAGGCAAAAGCAGAGGCAGAAGAGCCACTCTCTGGTGTGGATGCACCGTGCCAGGACCACTCCCCACGGGGATTCTATATTGCCCCCCTCCTAGCACTAAAGGCCACCTCTGTCTTCTCCCAAATGAGAAGCTCATCTGAATTGATTCTTTTTAAATTTTCTAATGATTATTTTTAGTATAAATGTTTTGTATGCATGAATGTGTGTGCCTCGGATCCCCTGGAACTGAAATTAGAGACAATTGCAATTGTTGTGTGGAGAAGCTGGCAATTGAACCTCTGGACCTCTGGAAGAACAGACAGGGCTCTTAACTGCTAAGTCGTTTCTCCTGCCCCTGCACTGATTCTTAATCTGCATTTTTTGTTCATTTTTGTGTCTTCCTCAGTGCCTGGTATTTACAGGCTTGAAAGATCCCATAAGTGGGCAATGAGACGGGTCAGTGGGTGGAGGTGCTATGAGTGTGGCCTCTGAGACCTGCATAGCACAAGGAGAGAACCAACTCCTGCAGATTATCATCTGCCCTTCACGCATACATACCCATGCACAGCACACATGATTGGCTCTCCATATTACTTTTGCCTCCCTTAGGCCACCCCTGCAGAGTATGCATCATGCTTTACTCTGACAGACCCTTCTTCTTAGCCCCTTATAGCATCTCTGGGCACTTGTGGGGTGGGGCGCTGACTCATCTCCCCCCACCTTTAGCTTTTACTCTGGGCTGAGAGCTGTGCTCTATCTAGTGCTCCAGACCATGCTGCAGGTCATTCTTAGCCTCACTTCCTCAGAATCACCCTTGCTTTCAGAGTGAGGGTGGGCATATGGAGAAACTGAGGCTGCAGTCGGCATGCTCAGTGCCAGAAATCCAATTTTCCACAGGAAGTGGATGATTCTTTCATGGTGTGAGATGGAAAAGTTATCCTAGATCAAGATGTCTGCCAGGCAGACCCAGTCCTTCTAGAACCATGAGAGCAAGGCAAGAAGAGTCTTGAGAGAAAGGGAGAGAGTCAAGTTGGGAGGAAAGGGTTGAGGAGATGCTGGGGGACCTGTCTCTAAAGCTGGCAGATAGGATGATGTCTCTTACAGTCTGACCTTCACTGACCTCCCAAGTATCAATATTCCCTCTCCCTTTCCCTCTCCCTCTCCCTTTCCCTCTCCCTCTCCCTCTCCTCCCTCTCCCTCTCCCTCTCCTCCCTCTCCCCTGCCCCTCTTCCTCTTCTCACACACATCTCTATCTGCTAGTCATACCAAACATCTCTTGCACCACCAACACACTCCATCGAACAGTTCTTTGCAAAACGGAGCCTCTTCCAATCCCGCCTTGCCGTCTAAGTTCTTCTCTTCCATCAGGATTCAGCTTGGATGTCACTTTCTCTGGAAAGCTTTTCAGAAGGCCTCCAGCTTCCTCCCCCCAGACCCCTCTGGTGCAGGTGTTACCCTCCTCCGTGTTGGTGGATAGGTCTCACCAGTGGCCCTGTCTCGGCTTTCCCCACATGCTGGTATTTTGCTGATTGTTCCATGTGATATGGCGTGCAGATCAATCCTCCCTGGGAAGCCGGGAACAGCGCTAACTTCTTGTTAACGGTATGAAAACTAGACTTAAGAGAATTCACTGGTTTCCTCAGGAAAGCTTCCCAGGAGCACTGCAAGCTGAACCCAGTCTGTGCTAGTCACCCTGCCCTGAGTCACAGGATGTCGGTGCCACGAGGTCCATTCCCATCTAGTCCCCTCAATGTACTGAGAAAAAAAAAGGAGACACAGCTTAGAAGAGCTGTGTATCTTTCCCAGGCTCACACCGCTTGCCAGCGGGGCATCTTACTTTACAGCATCAGAGCAGGACCCCTGACCTTCACCCCACCTTCTTTCTTCCTATCAGATCTGATCCTGGTCCTGAAGGGACAGTTGGTTTGCACTTGGAATGTTCTCCACAGAGCTTGTCCCCTGTCCTCACCCAGCCTGGGATGTGTTTACTCTGACTCTCTCATTCATCGTGGCTCAGGACTTCCCACACCTCCTAGAGAGGAGAGGGGATACATCCAATGATGCCGCTTTTTCTTCAGGCCGTGAAAACGGCCCAAGAGTTCCTCTGACACATTTCAAAATCCCACTCCGGGCTTCTGAAGTCATCTGGACTCTTGCTTAGGCCGCCCAACCTTTGTTGAGTTGGTGATGACAGGGAGATCTTCTTATCAGAGAGACTTTCCCTCTTTCCTCCCTTCCCCTGTGCCTAGCAACACCTCGAACCCAGGAATGTTTTAAGGCAAGTGTTAGCCTCCTGTTGCTTAAGCAATTCTATTTCTTCTTCTGCTTCTGTCTCTGCTGCTTCTCCTTTTTCCTTCTTCTTTTTCTGATTATCTTTTAAATTTTATTTTAGACAGGGTTTCTCTACATAGCCCTGGCTTGTCCTGGAACTCACTCTGTAGACCAGGCTGACCTTGAACTCACAGAGATCCACCTGCCTCTACCTCCCAAGTGCTGGGACTAAAGGCATGCGCCACCACTGCCTGGCAAGCAATTTATTCTTCTTTGTATCCTTGATGGGGATAAAGACCCTTGAGTACTCGACCTTCAACTAATACTCAGGGAACTGAGCTCCCTCCTGGACAGGCCCTCTCAGCTCCATCTCCTCCTCAAGGCTACTGTTCCAAATATGGAAAGCGACCTCTGGCTCGTAAAGAAGTCCCTGGAGGTAGTCTCTCTACTTCTGACTTCTCCCCATACTCTTTAACCATATTTCACTGGGGATATAGGGTGAGGGTGGGGGGGGCATGCAGATTCTGAACAGACACAGAGCTGCATTGGGGGGGAGTGTCTCATTGTAGCCCCCCACTCAGCAAACTGCTCTAGCACAGCAGGAGGGGCTCTGGGCAGGTTTCATTCACACAAAAGGGACCTTTAGAAGCCCAAGAACACGACTAGAAGGGACAGATGAGGCACAGAGACTGGTGGGTAAGGCGGTTTAGGCTGAATCCAGTAGCCAGAGGGGACATCTAGATCAGGAGCGGAGGGAAGCTGCAGTTCTTTCGCGCACTTCTTACATAAGGGAAACCTCCTGGAGATCAGCGTGCAGTGACCACGTTTGGCTTGCTTTCTGCTTTAGCTATGGCAGTGAGGCCTCACACCCCCACTCCCAGGACCCAGCGAACCTCAGACAGCAGCAGCTCAGCCCTGAAGTCCTTCAGTGCCAGAAGGCCTTCCTTTCTCCCCCCGCCCCCCCTTCACGGCATCCACTCCAAGCTACGAGAGAGCTGCCCCAGATCAGAATCCTCGCGGAGACACAGATGCTGGACAGACAGACGCTGGACAGGCAGGCCTAGGAAAGCGCAGAGCTGAGCACCGCGCAGACTTGCAGAGAACAGTGGTCTCCCAGCTTTAAACCCAGCTATGAACAGCTGAGGGATGGCTCTCTCCAGCTCTCCAGAGTTGGCGGGCTGGAGTGGGGCTGATGGCGGAGTGGGGAGTGGAAAGAGGTGGGTTCACCCTACCCACAGTGACCTTGTGAAACCCTTTCTGTACCCAGAAGCCTAGTGAAGGTCCCCTCTGCCTCTACTCCCGACTGTTACCGCGCCCACAACGTCTTTCTGAAAAGAGTGAGTGAAAAACGGCTATGGTAAAATTCCATAGGAGCAGGGGATCGTCTGAGTAGAACCAGAAACAGCCAGTACACTGAATGAATGAATGAATGAATGAATGAATGAATGAATGAATGAATGCATGAATGACGAAACTGGACAGCCCCAGTGTGGTCGCCAGCTACCTCTGGCATTTCACCATCAGTCTTGCTTGGAAAATGGTTATCATCCTGTCTACCTCTCAAGCCCATGAGGGACTGGGATGTTCTGGAGTGCCCTGGGGAAGTGCAAAACAAAACAAAACAAAACAAAACAAAACAAAACAAAAACCCACCAGGGCCTGCACACGATCAGGGTATGTTAGCTACCCATGTATACACATATCTGCACACTTGATTTCAGAGCTCGGGTGTGGGTCCTGATCCACCAGCCTCACTCCAGGGCTGGGGTGGAGGTAAGAAAGTTGTACTCAAAGCTTGGCGGAGGCTGTGTCCGTGGTTGTGGTTAACGTATAAGCAGGCACAGTCTGGGGCGGCAGGACATTCCCCGCCCCAGGGCCACATTCTTGAGGTCACAACAAGTGCAAACTTGTTAAAACCTGTGTCAGAGCAACAGAGGGCATCGAGGGGTGGGGTGGGGGATGGTACTGGGTTGCCAGCAGCTGCTGGAGGAGGGTGGAAGGGAAAGGGGTGAGGTGGGGGGGGGAGGTGTGCAGGTGCATATGCTGACGGAAGGTGGTATGGACCTGTGGTCCTTGAGCCCAGGTCTGCACGTAGTGCTGGGGCACATCTGCTTGGCTGTGGGGTTAAGCGAGGGTGTGGGGCTGCATAGATGAGTGTGTGCCTGTGTGTCTCTGCATATATGAGCCAAGTGTCCATGAGCTGGGATAAGAAAGGGGCTGACCAATTACCAGTCCAGGCTGGCCATATAGAAGGAAGCATGGGCAGGCTGTGCGTACCCTCTTCTGTCATGGGCCTCACGGACTGGCATTCCAACTCCCTCCACAGACCGCCCCCACCCCTGTGGTCCAGGCTTTGCCCTCCACAGTCAGCCCTGTCAAATGCCCATCTCACCAGCCTATCCAAAGGGGGAGTGTTGTACTGCCTACATACTCACCCCTCCCTACCCTGGGTCCACTCCCCCACGCTCTCTGGACACTGGGGCGGGTGAGAGGTGGTGGGGGGAGGCTCTGAAAGCAGGTGACTGTTTGGGGGAACTTGGGGACAGAGCCCCATTGTGCCCTCCCCAGAGCCGCCTCAATGGAGCTCTCTGACACAAAGGGGCTTTGACAATGGGCAGGACATTAGTATGCAGAGCCAGCCCCTCAGCCCTCTCACTGTCCCACAGCCCAGGGGTGGGAGCCGGAGGGCTGCTGGCAGTGGGAGATAGGGTGGGGCAAGGCTCAGGCTGGGGAGATTTTAGCCCTAGCAGCTACCCGGGGGGTCAGTGACCAAGAGCGAGGGGAAGGAGATTCGACTAGGGCCTCCAAACCTGTGCTGCTGACTGAAGAGGACAGTCTAAACAGGGAAGGCCTTGGGGACAGGTGTCGGGAGAGGGGCTGTGAGTCCACCCACCCTACCTCTGTCTTGCCCTTAGTCAAGGGAAGATTGTGAACACCAGCATGAGAGGGTAAGGACCCAAGCCAGAGGCCAGAGTCACAGCTGGTGGAGGCTGTGCGCCAGAATGGTCAGGCTTCAGGAGTAGAGGGATCCAAACCTCTGAAGTTCAGGATGCTCTCATTTAGGAGGTGGCTTCTGGTCTGCCGTTTCTTGCATTCTGCCCTTTTATTCTGCACGGATGGGTGTGTGTGTGTGTGTGTGTGTGAGGCCTACAGTTGACGCCAGGTATCTTTGGCTATAGCTCTATCTGCGTTGAGACAGGATGTCTCACTGAACCCGGACCTTACTATTTCTCCTAGGCTGGTCGGCCAGCAAATCGGAGGGATCTACCTGTCACCGACCACATCGTGCCATGTTTTCCGTGGGTGATGGAGATCCGAACTTGGGTCCTCACACACAGCAAGCACTTTCCTGCTGAGCCATGTCCCCAGTCTAGTGGTGCCCTCTTCTAAGACTTCTACGCTGCTGCTGTGGGGACAGAGAAAGCAGTACAGTAACCAAAAACAAGCAAGGGCCATTGTCCTTTGTGCTCTTCTGGGGAGGTCAGGATGAACCCACAAGAGAAACAACACCTTCCCAGCTAAGGGGAATTAGCCATAGGACCAGCAAGCCAGGATATGCTTCCCAAAGCTGTGCACACCTGTTTGCAATTCAAATCCACCTCAACACACACCAGCTAGGTCTGGGGCAGAGTGCAAGGCAAGGGAAGCTTTGAGGCCTGGGTTGATGGGAGCTTTTAAGAAGAGGATAAGAAGCTGGCAAGAGACTGCAAGCAGCATTCGGAGGAGAAGGTCACCACCCCAAGCTACTGTATAATTTAATCAGATTTCCTCTGGTCTGGACCAAGGAGCCTTAAGAGAGAGAATGGAGGGTCCTTTATGAAGATAGACAAGAGTCTATCTTTGAGCTTAATATTGTCCCACTGGGTAATGATGGAGTTCACTTCTGATCCCAGCATTGCAGAGTTAGAGAAGTGGGGCAGATCTCTGAGTTAGAGGCCAGCCTGGTTTACAGAGCTAGCTACAGAGTGAGTTCCAGGACAGCCGAGGCTACCCTGTCTCATAAAACAAAAACAAGACAAACGAAAAGGGTCTCCCCAGCTTTCTTCCTTTGTAGCTGATACCAGAAAGTCCTCCCTCTGAGATTCTATTGTGGCTACTTCTAAGGGGAGGTAAAACTTGCATCCTTCCTTCTTGCTTTGAAAAACTAACCCCCAGCTCATGGTGTGATAGAGAAAACACAAGGCTATACCTAAATCAGACTCCAGGTTCAAGACCAAACAACGCAGCTTTCCCTGGAACCTAGCTAGCATGGGTCCCTTGCTCTCTGAGCCAAGAGATGTCCTCTGTGTCATGGGAAGACCTCGTCTGGGCCTTACCACTTCTTGGTCTGCTAGGCCGGGAGCTCGGAGACAAGACACTGGGATACAGCAGCTCACAGTACTAAGTACGGTCCTAAGCACCTTTCTAGCATTGGGTCAGGGGCACTCTAGACAATAGATGCCTACTTACTTAGTCTCTGTCGGAGGAATTGAGCCTAGGGCCTCTGCCACTAAGCCCTATCCCAGTCTTTATTTCCCCTTTTTATTTCGAGACAGTCTTACCAAGTTGGTCAGACTGACCCTGAATGCGCTGTGTAGTTCAGACAGGTCCTGCATTTGTGATCCTCCTGCCTCAGCTTCCCGAATGCTGGGATTAAAGACACACACCACCACGCCTGGCAACAGATGCAGTTTAAAGGCTCCGTTTTAGAGAGGAGAAAATAGAAACACGGGATGTTAAGGATTTACCCGGGGTCCCAGATCACCTCAAAAAAAGGTAGTACCTTCCAGAGCACACATAAGCTAACCACTGCCGCCATCTCATCAGCCCAGGATGACCCTGCTGAGGGGCATCAGCCAAGGCGCCCAGATCTTTATAAATGCCCCCTGCACTCATTCTCGAGGGATGGCTCAGGGACCCACAAAGCTTCCTGAGACACTCTCAGAGGCCGTCTGAGGTTGGACCCATCCCTATCATTGTGCTAACGTTGCATTATTTATTCTTCCCACTTTGATTATTTCAAGGGTGATCAGCTGAGCTTCCCAGGGGGGGTGGGGGAGGGCACGGGGCACGTGATATTGCAACATAGTAAATGCAGAAGCAGGAATAGAAGGAACCAAGTGATTGTTTACTGAGCTAGACATTAAAAAAAGATTTGTGTATAAAAGGCAGGGGCACTCCTACTAATCCTTCGCTTTCTAAAGCATAGCTGGTTCCCCTTAAAACCTCACAGCAACAGGCAATGGGGTTATCATCGCTACTTTTAAAATTAGTTACGAAGGGTCTCGAGCCTCCTCAGCATTTGTTTCTAACCTACCGCAGATCAACAGATACAAGCTGAAAAATGATGCTTTTTTGGAGCCCTCAGGAAAACTTAAATGTAAAGGGATTCTGAGATTTAAAGAAAAAATAAATAAATAAATAAATGAGAACCACGGCTCCAGACAGCCTCAGACATTCATCTTCACCTTGCCTATACTGACCACATTATCTGTTTCAACCATAAGAGCAGTCAAGGTCTTAAGCGT
>NW_022196891.1:69877595-69888272 GCF_008632895.1 Mastomys coucha | reverse complement strand
TGTGTACCTGGATCTCAGAGTTAGGACTGGGAAGAAGAGAAGAGCTAAGACGATTACTCTAGGGAGAACATGACCCTAAGAGGCCATGCCGACACCCTTCTGAGTGGTATCTCCACAGCTCTCACGTTGCACATCCCCGCTCAGAAGTGTGGACAAGATCACAGGACAGTCCCAGACTGGACTTTGACCAGCTGACAAAGCCACGCTCCAGGCTGGAGTCCGACCTTCCTCAGAGGGACCAACAATGCTTAGAGGACAGGGAACTGGACAGAGTCCAAACATCTGCTGCTTTTGATCTTAGGGTGGCGCTGCCCCTACCAGACGAAATGGTGGGTCCATGAGGACTCACTTTGAAGCTCCTCAGAGAGTTAGGAAAGGGAGTCTTGGGTGTGTAAAGAACGCCCACTTCAGTCTCTAAAATCGGAGTACTCCTCCCAAATGAGCACGCACAGAGTCCTGCCTGGGTGCAAAGAAGACAGTGCCTTGGATCATGCCTGGGGCTGAGCCCTCTGCTGGCTTCCCCAAGACCAATGGAGGGAAGTCATGCCTTTGTTTCAGAAGGTCCTCAGAATGGCAGGGACACAAGCATGTCCTAAAGGAGCTCATAAGCAAGTAAGAAAGACAGGATGTCCCCTCCGACATTTGCCATGTATGAGGTACCCTGGGAAAAGTCAAAAGTTGAAAAGATAAAACAAGACGGTTGCGCAGAAAGAGAAACAAGAGCATGGTAGTTTTCAGGCAAGTGGATCTTGGTAAGGCTCGTGATGGCCAAGAGCAGGTAGAAGAGTGAACTCGGAGACAAACTGCCCTCCTTGCATGTGTCCCCAGGATCAGACTCAGGAAGAGATGGGGTTCAAGGAATGGAGGTGGAAAAGGCAGAAAATGGCTTGAATACTGTCACTGGGCATCTCCGTCTGGTGCTAACAGGCACAGAAGGGGCAAGATAAAAAACAAACAAACAAACAAAAACAAACAACACTGCTCCACGGCGACAGGGTCAAACACAGAGCACTGAAGGGAAGGAACCTAAGAGAGAGGCCAGAGTCAGGAGAGCCTCCATGGAGGCCATCGTTAGCAATTACTGATGAGATTGACAGGCGATCATGATCAGAGGCGAGAAGCAGAGAAGGGCACAGGAGCCAGCTGAAACGGAAGAGATGCTAAATGAAGGGACCAAGAGACAGGCCAGGGATGAAGCTCAGCTGCGGAGTGTGTTTGCCAACCTCCCTCAGCACCACAGAAAGCCAGGCCCAGAAGGAAATGCAGTGACACCTCCGAGATTCGGAAGTTCAAGGTCATCATTGCATACACAGCGAGCTTCATGAAACCTCTCCCCACCACACACACACACACACACACACACACACACACACACACACTGTGAGAGGGCTCATTAAGTAAAGTCCTTGCTACATAAACATGAATGAATACCCAGCGCCCACATAAAATGCCAGGCACAGTGAGCATGCCTATAATCCCAGTACTGACGAGAACAGAAAGATCCCTGGAGTTTGCTGGCCAGTCAGTCTGGCCGAAATGGTGAACTCCAGGTTCTCAATGAGAGACCCTGTCTTAAAATACAAGGTAGACAAAGATTGGGGAAGACACCCAACATCAACCTCTGCCCTCTACACTCATGCATCTGTCCACGCACACACGTCCACAAGTGAACACATACATGCACCATACAAAAGGGAGGGGAGACAGGGCCATGTCCGGGAACAGAAACACAGGGTGATAGATCCCTCCCATGTGGAGGGACAGAAATTGGTATCACAGGCTAAGAAGCAGAGCTGGGTAGGAATGGGAGATTATCTAGGGGAGGGAGTGGTACTCAACAGATCAGTTACTCAATCTGAAGGCAGAAAACCTGGCACAAATTTCATGGGAAGAATGGGCTGTTGGCATGACATGGGACCCCTGTGCTTAACTTCTCAATCATTCTTCTGCCTTCCCAGATCTAGGGCGAAGTCTCAGAAAAACCGCCCCGGAGGGCTGGGCCTAGTCCCAGGAGCCGGTAAAGATGACGGAGTGGAAAGACTTGGAGGGTCTAGAGAATGCCACCAGCCAACTACACCTTACACGCACCACCCACCTCCTAAGGCCTTTACAAATATTGACTCTTTTAATCCTCACAACTATTATTAGCCCCGACGACGAACGCGTGAGGGAAACTGTGTGGTTATTCACTGGGAAAACGAGGACTTAAACCCAGCAAGGAGGTCTCCAGGGTTGGCTGTGCTCTGAACCGCTGTGCGTATTGTCTCTCAGAGTGAGATGGTCACAAGGGTTCCGCCGCCGTCCGTGAGAAGTCTCATGGCTTCACATAAGCTCTGTATTAGCTAGGGCGAGCGTCACAGCTCCTCTCAGAAGCCTTCATGATGGGCTATTTTGTCTGGACCTTTTTATTTTATTTTATTTTATTTATCATGGAGGGCAGAGTCCCATATGTACCTGAGTGCATACAACCTATGTGTGTAGGTGGCCAGAAGAGGGTGTCAGATCCCTTAGAATTGGAGTTACAGATGATTGTAAGCTGCCATGTGGTTTGGGGACTGAACCCAGGTCCTCTCCATAAGAGTAGCAAGTACTCTTAACCAGTGAGCCTTCTCTACATAGAGCTTTATACATACATACATACATACATACATACATACATACATACATACATACAATTTATATACATACATATAATCACCAGAAAGAATGTCTCCTTTTCTTTCTCAGTTGTCATTTCATATGACGTTTCAAATGAGGAAGGCTTTCTTTTTACGGGGTGTCTTTCCTACTAGAGCCTAATCTCGTTCCCTGTTTGTTTGTTTGTTTGTTTGCTTGCTTTGTTTGTTAGTGGAAGACCTGCAGAAGCGCCATGTATTAACCCAGTCGCCCGGAGCCCCCACTTCTTCAAGCTTCTCCTGCAGACGACACAGCTCCTCTCTGACCTCTCTCCCGCATTCCAGAGGCAGCCCCTCCCTTCCCCACCACCTCAAATCCTGGGCTCCAGGCTGGCAGACACCCACAGGAGGGTTGCTCCCACAATCCTTTTCTCTTTGCCCTTTCAAGGTTCTGATGGGGGGGGAGGGTGGAGAGCGGCCACCCAGGACGTACTCTCTCTATGAAGAATGGTACAAACATGGGCACTAGTCTCTGGCTTGGGGAGCTAACATCCCTTGGCCTCGGACTGAGGTGGAGAGATGAATGCAAGAGCTCCCCATTCTCAGGAGTGGATCTAGGCAACTGGCCTTCATTCTGTGCTAAGATAGTTGGAGTCCAAAACTCCCCTTCCTGGCCAGTCTCCCTTCAGCTTCATCCCAATGGGGTGGCTCGTGTTAGTCTTTCTCTCTACCCCTTCAGGGCCTCACTACTGTCCTGAAAGGCTTGGCCCCAGCCTGGACAGTAGCACCAGTCAGGCAAGGGAGGAATCTAGGCCGGAGAAGGGAGGGAGAGTGAAGGGTTTTGTTGTTGTTTGTTTTTTGGGTTGTCTTTTCTTTTTTGGTTTTTTGATTTTGTTTTGTTTTCTTTTGTTTTGTTTTTTTCCTCTCATCCCTAAATAATTTTCTGCAGGAAAATTTAGGGACGCATATCTCTTTCCCTCTTCATCAATGCTTCAGGCCTCAACCCATCTTTGCATCTTGTGTACACAAACCCAGCCTAGGATGGCCAGAAATCTCCCTCATGGAAATGGGCCTTGCTACACGACCCACCTACCAAAACCTTTGGAACTTTGATGCCACCATTCCCAAGCGCAAAGGAAAAGAATGTCATTCGAGTCCACCCAGATCTAAAGGTCCCAGCCTCCGTGGTCCCTAGGGGAAAGAGAGAGAGGAAGGTACCCGGGTCTTTTGCCAGCCACTTCCCTTCTAACCCAAGCCAGCAAAGATGAGTATAAATGAACTCAAGCAGAGTACAGGGGGCCTTAGAGAGAATTTGGGAGATGTCACATTATCTCCCACATAAATATATGCCCCCCCCAAGATATATGAGCACATGCTGGAGAGACGCTATCCCCACCCCACCTCAGGGTAAGAGAAAGCAGTAGGATTCTGCTTTAGAGCTACACAAGGAATGGGACCATGCCACACACCCCCGTCACCCCCCCAGTCAGTGGAGTCATTGCCATCTGATATCCACTGAGACAACTTGGCTGCTCTGGGCTCTGGCTGGGGGCTGGGGGGGATGGCTCAGAAAACAGCAGGTCCTTTCAGGACCCAGGTTGGCAAGGGCTTTGGGAGGCTGGACTGGCCCAGATCACCCCCTAACTCCCCCTCCTTTCTGCCCTCTCTTGCCACCACCACTAAAGACTGGGCTGGTGGGTGGAGGGATTGGCACCGCCTGGGTCAAGCCTACTGCCTCTGCAGTCCAGCCCTGGACCCTCTCCCTGGCACGATGCCTTCCCTGCCCCCTCTTCCCTCTTTCCTCCTTCCTGAAGAACCAGCTATGAGCCAGGACACCTGGTTCCTTCTAGATTTGGTCCCCATACTCAGACTACCCCCCGGGGACCTGACAAACCCTGAGCTTTGGCAGAGGACAGAATCCCCATCATTCCAGGAACATATTCAAAACTCCTTGGAGATCAGGGAAAAGTGTTCAGGATGAAACTCAATTGAGCTCATGGTAACTGCCGGCTCATGGCGCCAGTCTCTCAATGCCCACTCTGTGTCCTTCCACATAACCCCGAACAGGAGGCTCCCCAAAGCGTCTGTTACCATCCTCTTCTGCCCTCTCGGGCTACCTAAAGCGGTCCATCCCATAGGTAGAAAAACATTTCAAACACCGCAGCGAGGGCAGTCTGGCCAGAAACCTCTCATCAGAATTTGTATTGAGAAGCAACCTAAGCAGGCTTTAAGCTTTGCCTTCCCTTGGATCCAAATCTGTCCTTATTTCTTTACACCCTCACCTCTCGGTCAGCCTCAGTCTGCCCAGGGCACTTCAGTTACTGGAATGAAATCCCGAGATACCAGAAGTCCTACCCCCACATTTGTTTTCCTTCCCAGGTTTGTCCTTCTGGCCATTCTGGGCCTCAGGTCTCCTCCCTAGAATCAGTTCTGTCCTAACACAACTGCCCTTGGTTAGTCTCTGATGGAGGAAAAGAGAGAGAGGGAGAGAGGACCCCTGGAGGATACATTCATAGGCCTTAACCTACCCTGACTCTAGAAGAAACAGCTTCTCCTGCTGGGATTGTCCTTGTGAAGCCATTTCAGGGATTGGGGGATGTCCGTAGGAAGGGATGTCTCAAAGTGGGAACCCAGAAGGAAATGGAGAAGATGGTCCCAGGCACATCAGGTTGATGTCTTATCTAATGTTTGCCTTTCTCCCCATGTGTAAACAAACTGATGCTCAGAAGATCGTCAATGAGTGTCACTGCGTGAATGTCACTGTAAGGGGGAAGGCTGGAATCAGGAGTAACCTATCTCTACTGGGAGCAAGAAGCAGTATCTCTATTCCTGTGTGGGTGGGTGCAGGCTTATGTGTGGTAATTAATTACTCTAGTAACCAGATGAGCCCCATGCACCGGCAGGTCTGCCAAGTGTGATAAGGAGGCGATATCATGGAAGCCCCTTTCTTAGATGGAAGACCTGAGGTGACTAACGTGGGTAAAGTACCCTTGATGAGGGGCCCTTCCCAGGAAAGTCCCCTCAGAACTGCCAAGAATTAAGGAGGGAGACCCGGATTTTACTGCTGAGGTCCAACCAGCTTTCGCAGGGACCAAAGGATTAGGGGGACCCGATGTCGCTAATTGGATAGGACCCAGCACTCCTTCATCAGGGCTAGAGTCTTACCTTGGCTCGGAGGTGGAATGGCTACTCTGATGAATCCCGGGACAGCGGGACAGATGAACAGACGGGGCGGGCAGGAGTGGCGAGCGGAGCTGTGCGACAGGCAGGGCCAAGACTCTTAAACCCGGAGCTGGAATCAGATAAGGGTTTGTCCGGGGGCCGGGGCCGGGGTCGGGCCGGCCGGGGGCAGAGTTGGGCCGGGCCGGGCCGCCCCCTCCCTCTGCAGTGCTGGAGCCAAACTTTGTGTGAATGGAGAGGCCGGGCGGGGGCCGGGGGAAGGAGGCGGGGGGGGAGCTTGGAGCTGGCCAATGGCAGAGCGGAGCGCCAGACTCGAGCCTGGGGATTGGAGAGTTTTGGGCAAGGGGCGGAGCTTAGGGGATAGGAAGCGCAAACCCAGACGTATTAGGGTGCAGAAACACCCAAAGAACAGAGATCCAGACAGAGTCCGGGGGAAAGAGAGATGAAGAGACGATACGCGTAGCGATAGAAGCCGAGCTGGCAAGATGACAGGGGGAAAGAGAAAGAAGAAAAGTGAGGCGGCAGTGTCAGAATAGAGGAACCAGGACGAGGGCCGCGGGGGCGGGACTGGGCCCCAGTTAATGAGGTGGAAATGAATTCAGGACGGGCTGCGACTGGGACCGAGACTGTGGCAGACTTGGCCTGGGTTCCTGGGGCTACAGGGCTTTGGCATCCCGTACAATTTCTAAGTTATTCGTTGTTCCCTGTGTAGAGAGACTGCGGCGCGAAGTGCAAAAGAGGACCAAAAACCATCTTCACCTACAGCAACTTCTCCTGCAAGGAAAAATAAGCCGCAGTACGGTGCAAAGTGTGGGAGACATCCAAAGCTGTGGAAGAAGAGGGAAGGATCATTCTACTTAGGGGGTTCCCCACAAATGTTCCAGGAAAGAGATGATCGTGGGGATGCAGGAGGCCCAGGTCCAAGGAGATGGCGGGAAGAACACTGATGGCAGAGGAACTGCCATTGTGAAGGCCTGAGAGGACTCAGAAGTATACGTCAGCTTAGAAATAGCATCAAACTCTTCCCGTCCACTATGTCCCCTCACCAAGGACTGCTCTCATTATCTGAATCTGTTTTGAGTGATTTGTACCCACTATATGATGCATGACATACACTAAAGAAGAAAATAAAGACGCCCCACTTTTATTAACAGACATGGAACCATATATCAATAGACCGTATTACTTACCTACTGTGTTAATATAAATTCAGGGTTGAAAGCAGGGAAATGATATATTTTAGTTTAGCTTAAAACTCTCAAAATGCATAAGATGAATACATGTGCCTTTCGAAAATCCCTCTTTGGGGCTGAGGGTGTTGTAGCTCAGTGGTCGAATGCTTGTCCTGGGTTCCATTCATCACCATCACAGAAAGAAGAATGGGAGGGAGGGAAGGAGGAAGGGAGAGAGAGGGGAGAGGAGGGAGGGAAGGAGAGAGAGAAGGGGAGGCAGGGAAAGAGGGAGAGGGAGGAAGGGAGGAAAGAAAGAAAGGAGGGAGGGAGAGAGGGAAAAACAGAGAAGTAGGCAAGGAACCCCTCATTGGCCAAGGAGAGAGCTGGCTAAAGGCTAGTTCTTAGAAGCAAGGCTTGTTCAAGAAGTAGAGAAGACCCAGACTACATAAGTATATGGTTGGTTGGTCGGTACATGATTAGCCTGGAGTTTCTATAGGTAATGGAAAGCAACTGAGAGTTCTTGGGCAATGAAGATAAAAACCATATGGAAGCTGGGGGAGATTAATCTGGAAGGGAGCAAGATGGTTTGAGTCTGAGGGGAAACAGGAGGCAATTAGATTAGATAGAGAGCAGTAACAATAATGTGGGCATGAAGAGCCTGGACCAGGGTACCAAAATCCAAAAGAAAAAACTCCAAAGGACCAACTTGGTGTGGTAAGCAAAGAGAAAGTCTTCAGAGATCACACTGGTTCTGGACCCTACACCAAGCCAGGAGAACTAAGAGATCACTGAACCTCAGGGAGCATCCAGCCTGTTGAAGAAACAGATGATGGAGGCAAAGATGGGGGGAGTCAGGAGCTGAGGGGGTGGGTGGAGGTCAGAGACGGAGTCAGGAGCGGAGAGGGAAGAAGAGGCAGTCGATCAACAGTGGCTGCCAAAGCAGCTTTGAAGCCATGACAGCCAGATCATTCTCAATGAGGACCATGCATGGTGGAAAGACAGACCGACCCAGACCGAGGAAAGCATGCACATCAAGGACTACAAGGAGAACCCCTAAGAAGTCATAGTGGATGGGCAAAAGAAAATGGGTTAAGAGAGCAGGCTGTCAATGAACCAAGGAAGGAAGGACGGACAAAGAGAGGAACTTAGGACAATGTCAGTTGATGCAGAAAGGGAAGAATTGGGTTTGATGATGAAAAAGTCATTGGTGGCATCTGAGAGCATCTTTTTTTCTTTTTTCTTTTTTTCCTTTCTGTGAATCCCTGTCTGTCCTGGAACTCGCTCTGTAAACTACCCTGACCTTGAACTCAGAGAGGTCTGTCTGCCTGTGCCTCCTGAATGCAGGGACTAAAGGCATGCATCACCCCTGCCCAATTTCAGAATAGTGACCCAAGGGAGGACCAGATTACAAGGTGCTGCACTAGAAAGTGAGAAAACATTAACAATTAGCCCTTTAAGAACTTTACTTAGAGAGGGAAAAAAAAATACAATGGTAACCAAAGCGGTGGACCAGGAACTATCTTCCAGCCTGTTTTGTCTTTTCAGATTTCTGTGATCTTCTGCTTGTAGAGATGAATGGCTACAGTAAGATGGTCTGAAGACCTGGTGGTTTAGGCCTGCAATCCCAATTGCTTGGGAAGTGGAAGCAGGAGGGTTGCAAGCTCAAAGCCTTCCAGAGCTACAGAATGAGTTCAAAGCCAATGTGAATAACTTAGCAGGTCTCACAGTCTTGACATTCAGAGATAGGGAAGATTACGGGGTTAGGCTCAGACTACAATATCAAATGAAGAAGGAACACAGAGAAGAGAAGCCAAAGAGCTGTCGTGGTTTATGAAATCGTTACCAGACATTTATCATAAATTTATTATTCTTCCAAAACTGTTACCCAAGCATTTGGCATCAGTCACCACCTACGTGTCAGCGACTCTAATCCACCTGGACATAAATTTCAAACTTAGTCCAGTGTAGGACATCTTACCCACAGGAGCGCCTCTTTATTCCAATTCACGTGACTGTGTCACCATCACCCAAGCCGAAACACAGCAGTCATCTCAGCCTCCTTGGTCTTCTCTACTGGCAACAACTCCATCCTCTAACCAAAGCATCTCCCACTGAGCACTCCCTCCTGCCTCTCTCTCCCATCATCCCTGCTGCAGTCTACAGCAGATGCACCTCTCGGCAGGGCTCCTGGAGCAGCCATCTAGAGCCTTATTCCCTCCAGTCTTTCTACGCTCAAATAATGCTTCAGCTCATGAACTCCTTTAGGTAAAAAATAATTAAGGCCAGCAAGATGGCTCAGAGTTAGGTAAAGGTGCTTGCTTGCCAAGCCTGATGACCTGGGGTCAATCTCCAGTACTGATGTCATAGGAGAGACTCAACTACCAAGAGTTGTCCTCTGACCTCCACATGTGTGTGGTGATACAACCCACAAACACAGACACACAGAGACACACAGACACACACAGGCATATGCACAGAGAGAGAGAAAGAGAGCCAGCCAGCCAGACAGACAGACAGAGACACACAGAGAAATGTAATTTTAAAAAAAAGAATTAATCCATACTCTTTAGCATAGAACAGAAGGTGTATTATTACCTGGGCAGACGCCATTTTGCCCTGTCTTCCACACATCCAAATCTACAGCTGCTTCCTCCTCTAACACCCATGGTTGTTAAATCTCGTGTTCTCTCTCTGTATCTTGATCCTTGCCCTTTGGTCACACAGTGACCTAAGTCACTGAGTGTTGTGCAAACTTCTTTTTCTTTACCCCTGTACTCTCTCTGGAGCTCTACTTACCTGCAAGGAATTAACGCCCTCACGTGACAGGCCCCAGACTGAACCCATCCTCTTTTCCACCCCTCACCAAGTTTGGGAATGCTCACAGCTTCCCGATGTCTGTGTAACTCCTGTCAAGCAGATTGAAACCCTGACATTACGTCTCGGTCTTCATGCTCGCCCGTGTTCCATTTTGTGCCATGACAATTCAGTCACCAAGTTCTGTTAACTCTTCCTTGGTTCTCTCTCTCTAGAACACACATTTCCATTTCTACGGCCAGAATCATAAACATTACCACTAAGCCAGGACCTGACCCATCCCTCACCCTTCTCTCCGGTATCAAAGGGAGACAAACTGTTTTCATTAGAAATGTCCTACAATAAAACCTAGAATCGAAACCTTGAACAAAGTCGGGTATGGTGGTATACACCTTTAATCTCAGCGCTCAGGAGGCAGAGACAGGAGACTCTCTGGAAGTTCGAGCCTGGTCTATATTACCAGTTTCAAGCCTGCCATAACCAAGGCTACATAGCAGGACCCTCTCAAAAAAAAAAAAAAATCAAAAGCCTCCCTCTACGGTCCAGGCCCCTTTGGTCCACATTCAGAGTTCTCCTTTGAAGGGGTGGTGGGAAGTGAGAATGAAGGGCAGACAGAAAACCCATACCCTGAAGGAGAAAAGATCTCTGGGTAAGCTCCTTCCAAGCAGAGAAGAGAAGCCATCTGGTGGGGCTCAGTGTGAGGGTAAGGTGGCATGAGATGGAACTGGGCAATTGGAAAGAGTTAGGTATCGTAGAACCACAGGGGGTAGGACTGTGGTGGCTTCTGTGGCATGGTGATGTTCTCACTCAAGAGTGACTTAAACTCCTGGGTGGCACATGCCTTTAATCCCAGCACTTGGGAGGCAGAGGCAGGCGGATTTCTGAGTTTGAGGCCA
>NW_022196891.1:69863840-69877550 GCF_008632895.1 Mastomys coucha | reverse complement strand
AAAAAAAAAAAAAAAAAAAAGAGTGACTTAAATCAAGATTCCATTCTTAAATAAGCTTGTTTTGTTAGTAACTATATTCTCTGTATACATTGTGTTAGTTTTTAAATTTTAACCTTTTTGTTTTCCAAAAAGAGTTCCTGAAACACACTACAAGCAGAGTAGCGCCGTTGCTGATGGGTGCTCAGCATGTTTGTGTTTCTGAGTGTTTGCTAGGCATGATAAATTTGAATTTGCTTGTTTTGTTTCAGTTCGCTCTGTCTGATGCTCCTGACACGGTTTCCTAAAGGCTGGGATTACAGGTGTGCACAGCAATACCTAACTGTGTACGACAGATTTTGAAATGGGAAATCCCAGAGTCAGGGCTACATAGCAAGACCCTGTCAAAAAAAAAAAAAAAAAAATCAAAAGTCTCCCTCTATGGTCCAGGCCCTTTTGGTCCACATTCAGAGTTCTCCTTTGAAGGGGTGGTGGGAAGTGAGAATGAAGGGCAGACAGAAAACCCATACCCTGAAGGAGAAAAGATCTCTGGGTAAGCTCCTTAGGGTGGCTGTCCTATACACAGTAACATGCCCAGGAAGTGTTAAAGCTGGCATTTGAATCTACCTGTTTGACCCTAAAGTTTGTGAAAGGGTAATAGTAGAGAGCCCTTGCATGATTTAAAGAGACCCTCATTTTCCCAAGAGAACCAAGAGGTTCTGGCCCTTGGCCAAATGTCAATATGCATAAATCTGCTGAGGTACAGCGTGGGGTGTGGACCTTAAAGAAGACAGAGCAATCCTTTTCCTGGAAGCTTTCCTTTCCTTTCAGGTGGCAGCCGTGTCTTCCCTTTTTGATTCGTTGCTCCTTTCAGACTTGATCCTCTCACCGCTGACCTCTTTTCTTCTACTTCCTCATTCAAAACGGGGTCAGGTCCCCCCTCAGAGCAAAAGAGGAACATGAGGCGAAGACCCTTTGCAGAGGGAAAAGCCACAGCTGGACGAGGGGCGAGGGAGCTTTTGCCGGGAGAAGCAAGTGAGTAATGATGAAGGGAAGCAACTGAGAATCGAGGCAGATCCTCCGAACGGAGTGCAGGGGGCACCTGGGGAGTCATAGAGCTGGCTAGGAAGAACAAGACACGAGTCCCAGGGACTCCGAGGAGCATGCTTCTGCTTAGGTCCCACAGTATTAACACGTTCCATTAAAAGTAGGAACACTCAGCAGGAAGACAGGCCACAGAGCAGAGCCTGTCCATATTCCGGTGAGCCGCTACCTTTAAGTACACATGATATATCTAAGCCCGTGTGTCTAAGACTTAAGTTATAAATGGGCTAATTACATTATAGAAGGACTACGGATGGCAGAGAGAGGGGGGGGAGAATGAAAGAGGGAGGGGAGGGAAAATATTCTTCACCTATAAGGTTTATCTAGGACCTCTCTAATTGGTCCCCTTGGTGGCAATTCTGTTAACACCCAAATACACCATGGAGAGGGAAGAACAGGAAACCTCCAGAAGCCTGGAATCGAGAAAGCTGTCTTAACCCTGACTTCTCTTAGGATGCTCTTCTCATCTGTAAACTTAGGGCCACTTCTGGACCTCCTCTTAATGTTCATGCTTAAGCCCCGGTCTAGCTCTGCCCAGTCCCATAGACAAAATAGACTGGTGTGTACTTCTTCTAGGGCTGCATCCATTGTGAATTTACCTACTTTTATTTCAAGATAGGGTCTCACTATGTCACTCTGGATGAACTGGAACTCACCACACATACCAGGGTGGCCTCAAACTCCCAGAGATTTACTTGCCAGTGCTTCTCAAGGGTTGGGGTTAAAAGCGTGGAGCCACCACCCACAGACCCCCATGAGTTTGTATCAATTGTTATTTGGACTAACTTGACCTTCCTACTTCTCTAAGCTCACATCCTCAACCGTCTCCTGCCTTCCCTTCCATACTTCCTCCCCCATTTCCATGCTTTTGCCCAAGAAGTCTCATGATCTTGTTCAAGGAAGCTTTCCCAGATTGGCTGACCCCATACTTGGCAGCCAAGGCGACTGCTGCGAGGGGTGAGCCCAAGGCTCCGGTGCACTCGTCCTGCACCCAAACTCAGAGCTTAAACCAGCTCAAACTGGCACCAACAAAATGCCTCTTCTGTAGGTTACCTCTAAGAACTGAGATTTTAAAAAAAAAAGATTTATTTTATTTATTTTATGTGTATGAGTACACTGTAGATGTACAGATAGCCATGAGCCATCAGGTGTGTGGCTGCTAGGAATTGGACTCAGTCTTCAGACACCCCGGAAGAGGGCATCCGATCTCATTACGGGTGGTTGTGAGCCACCATGTGGTTGCTGGGATCCGAACTCAGGACCTTCGGAAGAGCAGTCAGTGTTCTCACCCACTGAGCCATCTAGCCAGCCCCAAGAACTGAGATGTTTGAAGGGAGCTGGTTTGTTTTTTTTTTTTTCTAGTTTGCACCAAAGTGTGTGTGTGTGTGTGTGTGTGTGCGCGCGCGCGCATGCGCGCACGTGCGCGCGCATGCCCCCCACCCCACGAGTCTATGTTTGCCTTCATTGTGCATGCATAGGTGGAGGTCAGAGACCAATGAGGAGATTATAGACATACACTGTCACACACAGCTTTTCTGTAGATGCTGGGGATCCAAACTCAGGTCCCCACATTTTCACAGCAAGCCTTTTGCCCACTAAGCTACCTCCCCAGCTCCACACCTAGGCTCTTTATAGGACCAGCAGTGTGGCCTCACTGTCATATATTTCCAGTCTTTGTTTATTACAACTCCACTGACATATTGGGGTTGATTTCTTGGAGGGCTGCTTTCATCCTCTTGGTGAATTAAACCTAGGATCTTACCCATTTTTCTGTGCCCTGATGGCTTCTGAAATTTTCTTTTCTCCTGCCTTAGTTCGGAGCCAGACACACAAGGAGCCGAGATTAAGCTTAACAAGTAAAGCCCAGGACCTGGAGGATCTGGAACTAGGTGAAAGAGTTGTCCTGTCAGCTAGGTTAGGTTCAGGACAGCCAGAATGGAGTCAGAGGGCTGGCTGACAACACCCAGAGGCCAGTGTCAGCTCTGTGACTCTCCCTCCAGAAAAAGGGGGCCAGCTCTGTGCAAACATGTTCTTGCCTAGGAGTTTGGTTTCTTCTCTCGGAGCACCTGGCACCACGGGACCAACATGAGCAGTCACTTGGCAGGTCAGAGAAAAGCAAGCTAGCAGTCCCCAGGCTCAGGTGACAGGGCCAGGCCCAGGAGACAGGGATGTTGACTGGGGCTTTAACAGCACTGTTGATGCCAATCTCCGGCAAAAAACCTGATATTTCCACTTGGAATAACAAGAAACAGCCAAGAGGATTGGAGAGAGGTCAGTGGACAAGGAGAGCCCTCTGCAGGTCTTGCTGGGTGATGCCAGAACAGAGGAGGGAAGCCCCTGCTGGACAGGGTTCTCCTGAGATGATGGTGATGATGAAGACGGTGACAGTGATGGTGAACAGTGATAGTGGCGGTGACAAGAAGAAGGAAAAGGAAGAAAGAGAAAAACACAATGTCAGGCTTTAAATAAGCAACCCTCAAGAAGTAGACACTATTTATTGTGGTTTTGATATGAAACACCCCTCCCCAAAGGCTCAGGTATTGGAGGCTTGAGCCCCAGTGTGTGGTGCTATTGAGAGGTGACTTTGTTGATGGGTTAAGCCACGAGGGGATAAGCAGTGGACTGTAAGGATGTGAAAGCTGTCTGAAGAGGTAGGTCACCGGTGGTGCGCTCTCAAAGGTGGGTCTCCACCTTCCCAATGCTGCGACTCTTCAACACAGTTCCTCATGTTGTGGTGACCCCCCCCAACCATAAAATTATTTTTGTGGCTGCTTCCTAAATGTGATTTTACTACTGTTGTGAAGCATAATATAAATGTTTTTGGAGCTAGAGGCTTGCCAAAGGCATCGCGATCCACAGGTTGAGAACCACTGCTCTACAAAGATGCCACCTCCTCTTCTCTCTTCCTCTCTCCTTGCCTATTTTCCCCCCTCTCCCTTGTGCTCCCCTTCTTCTCTTCTCTCTCCCCACTCCCTGATTCTCCACTCTCCTGCTTTCCCCTGCTATCTACCACGATGTTCAATCTCACATGGCCCCCCAAAAATGGAGACAAACAACCCTGGACTGAACTCCTCCTCTCTTACGTGCGGCTTGGGTGTTCTGTTACAGCAGTGGAAAGTGAACAATACAGCATGGCGAGTCTTGCCTCTCAGATTTAAAAAACTAACATCTTCCAAACATAGTGGCTCATTCTGTAACCCCAGAACTAGGGAGGCCGAGGCAGGAGGATCCACTGCAGGTCCAAGGCTGGCCTGGGCTACGGACTGAACTCCTGGCCCGTTAGGGAGTCATAACAAGACTCTGTCAAGAAATAAAGGAATTGAGGAGAGGGGGAGAAAGGGAGGGAGAAGGAGGGAGGGAGGAGGAAAAGAAGGAAGGAAGGAAAGAAGGGAGGGGAGGAGGAAGGAAAAAAGAAAGAGAAAAAGAAAGTGCGGGTGAGGAAGGAGGGAGAAAAGAGAGAAAAGGAGAATATATGAAGTTATTTGCTCAAAGTCATGCATCTGCTATCAGAAAGAGTAGGATTTGAACTCAAATCATTGCCTCTGAAGCTTGTATTACCCCATACACCTGTCATAGCTCATGAGCATATTTCAGAACCTTCTAGGCTTCTAATGTGCCATTGTTTCTTCCCATTCTTTCTAGTTATGTGTCCTTGCAATGGAAAGGCTTAGGGGAATGGATAGAAAGTATCTTGTGCATAACAATATTGGTGATAGTAATAACACCAGCTTGAACTTATTTTTTTATAGCTTTAGTTATTTAATTTATGTATGTGAGTACACTGTAGCTGTCTTCAGACACACCAGAAGAGGGCTTCAGATCCCATGGTTGTGAGCCACCATGTGGTTGCTGGGAAATTGAACTCAGGACCTCTGGAAGAGAGCAGTCAGTGCTCTTAATTGCTGAGCCATCTCTCCAGCCCCTTTGTCTGAATATTTTATGTCTTGATTTACTCTCTCTTTCTCTCTCTTTCTTTCTTTCTTTTCTTCCTTCCTTCCTTTCCTTCCTTCTCTCTCTCTCTCTCTCTCTCTCTCTCTCTCTCTCTCTCTCTCTCTCTCTCTTAAAGATGGTTTTCTTACGTGACCACAGCTGGCTTTGAACTTGATGTGTTCATCAGCCCAGGCTGGTCTTGAACTCCTGTTCTTGAACTCTGGCTTTTGTTCCACTTTTTATGTAGCAGCACTATGTATGTGAACACAGCGATGGCAATGACTTCGCAGTGACCTATTACACTGAATGTTACAGATACCACATCCCTGAGACGATGCAAAGCTCTGGAAGCTGACAGTGCCGAGTGCTGGCAAGGATGAAGAGCAACAGGGACGGGGATGTGTTGCAAGCGAGGCTGCAAAATGGTACAGTCACTCTGGAAGACGGTTTGGCAGTCACCTGTAAAACTAAACATATTCTTACCATATGATATTGCAACCATACTCCTTGGTATTTATCGCCCCCGAACAGCTAAAAACTTGTCCAAATAAAAACCCTGCACACAGATGTTTATAGCAACTTTATTTGGAATCCACAAAAACTGGAAACTAAATGACTTTCAGTGGCTCAATGGACAAATGAATGGTGGTACTTCCTGGCCATGGACCATCATTCAGTACCCAAATGAGATGAGTTGTGGAGCTATAAAAAGACATGGAGCCACCTTAAATGCACACGTGAAAGAAGCCAATTGGAGGAGCTGCATGCTGTATAATTCCAACTCCATGGCATCCTGGAAAAGGCAGCACCATGGAAACAGGCTAAGGGGAGAGTGGATGACTGAGGGGAGCAGAGAGGAAAACATGCCATGCTGTCATGGCAGATACACGCCCTTGCGGTATTTTGCTGTGTCTCAGGCTTACAGCAAGAGAAACCACACCAAGAGAAAGCTCTAATGTGAACTAGAGCCTGGTGATCATGCTGTGCCAAGTTAGGTTTGTAAGTGGTAAACAAGCTACTATTCTCACTGGGGATGTTGAGAGTGGGGGGAGACTGGGTATATGCCAGGTAGAAGACGTGCAGAAACTCTTAGTGCCTTCTCTCAGTTTATGTGTGTGTGTGTAGGTATGTATACATCTTTGTGTGTGTGTGTGTGCATGTACACACGTGTACACATGGAAGCCATAAGTCAGTGTGTTCCTATATCACTCCCCACCTTAGTTTTTGAGACAGGGTCTTTCATGAAACCTGGGATTCACCAGTTCGGTGTGGCTAACCGGCCAGTGAGCTCGAGGCATCTTCATGTCTCTACCTTCTCAGCTGGGATACAAGTGCTTGCCACCACATCCTGCATTGTAACACGTGCTGAGAGTCCAAACTCAGGTCCTCCTTAGTGGGGCAAGGACCTTACTAGGACTTGGGGTCATCTCCCCAAGCTCCTCTCTTAATGTGTTCCTCTTGCTGTACAATTAAAAACACTCACCTTTAATCCCAGCACTTGGGAGGCAGAGGCAGGCAGATTTCTGAGTTTGACGCCAGCCTAGTCTACAGAGTGAGTTCCAGGACAGTCAGCAGGGCTATACAGAGAAACCCTGTCTCAAAAAAAAACAAAAACAAAAACAAAAACAAAACAAAAAACAAAAAACAAACAAAAAGATACTCTTTGAAAAAGTCTTTTATATATGTATGCCTATATTCCCAGCACTGAGGAAGTGGAGCTAACCTGGGCTATACTGTAAGACCTGGGGTTGGGGGTGGAGAACACCTCACAAACAAAACATCACAAGTCTTTTAAATGAAGAGCCGAGGGCAGTGACAAGACATGTGACTCCCCTATCTCTGTCCAACTCCGGAATTCAATAGAATACTTTTTCTGTTTTCCTCATCTGTAAATAGAAAAAGGACTGTCTCACAGGAGTGTCTCAGGAATTAAATGAGATGCTGCTAGACAGACTAGCAGTAATAGCGCATAGCAGCGGTCCAGACCGACGGCATCAAGAACTGCTTCTGGGCAGGGACCTGTTCATTTCATAATCGCCTCTGCCTAGCACAGTGTGTGGCGTTTGGGCCCCCTAAGTCTGTAGGGTTGATAGTCAGAGCTAGCCGAGACATCTCTCTCCACTGGACATTTGAGGGTTTTCTCAACTTTTTGCTATTAGCAAAAATACATCTCACAACCCTTTTATTTCCGCTGCCTAATTTGATCTGCATCCCAGGTGGAGCAAGCAGAAGAGGGCTATTTGCCCATGCCCACACTCTGAGACAGACAGAATTACTATGGCTTAAAGAAGTGAAAGGACCTCTATAGGTCACATGTATATCAGTGACGGTGAGACGTGGTGAGACAGAGCCTCTGGCCCTGCTTCTGTAGCCCCTACCTCCGCAGACCTCTTTCTCTCTGACTGCTGCCTTCTGTATCAGAGGTCTCTTCAAAAATGCAGCCTTGTCATGCTGGGCCTGATCCGTCTGAGAGCAGCACCTTCACCCAGTGGTCCTTGCTGAGGATCATGAGCTGCAAACTCCCAAATGGCCCCTGAAATCAAATATCTTATTTCCAATGCCTCTATTTTCCCAGAATGAGGAGCATGCCAAGGTTCCCCCCGCCCCCCATAAAGAGGTGAGGAGATGACTCTCTTGGTGTCCAGGAGGAGGGACTTTGACTAAAAATAGCTGTGGCGTGTGGATTAGCCAGAGTGGTACCCAGGACTGGGGAAGGGAGGGGGACGCTGTGGAGCTGTAGCCAGACTGGTTGCCATAGAAACGAGAGAGGAGCAGGGGAACCTGGGAAGTGGGGATGACACAGATACCAAGTCCTAGTCTGAGCTGCCGTTACGTTCAGGAGAAACAGCAGTGTCTGCGGCTCCCACTCTCAGAGGGGACCTAGGGTATTGGGGGAGATGGTGTCAGGGACATGGACTCCAAACCCCAAGGGTCTCTGCTGCCGGCTCCTCTTCTCTCCAGGCTCTGTGAGTTGAGTTGTGGGACTTGGGGTTTTGGGCCCCTATTTCTGAGCCAAGAGGGGTTTGGGTGGAGCTGGTTCCTGAGGGAGTTTTCACCAGACATCTCTTCCCAAAACATAAGCCCCCTCCCCCCGTACTGGTCGGCACTCTCTAGAGGGAGGAGGAACACGCCAAGAAAGTGTGGTCCTGGGATCTTACAGAAAGGGGTCACAGCGTGCCCAAGAACTGTGGTCTGAAGAACTGGAGTTATTTGGAGGGAAGAGGCAGAAATGAAGACGTTGCTCTTCAGGTGGTGGCCATTGCATACCTTTCCTGTTCCACGAAGAAGAGACCCTTTCTCGAGATGGGAACAGCTAGGATGTAATCAGTAGTTTCCCTGGGCAGTCAGTGTTCTGGGGGTGATCAGACACTGGGAATCCTTCCCCATCCCTGAGCATAGATGGAGGTCAGATCACCTAAGACCCTAAGAAGAATGTCTAGAAACCCACCTGAAGTTAATACTAGGACGAAAGAGACCAGGGGGGGTCTCAAGGCACTGAAAACTTACAGATCAGTTGCAGAGGACACCCTGGGCTGCAGAGAGGGAAAAGCAAGCCTGCTGTTGGGGGAGGGGAAGATCTTAATCTGCCATTGCCAAAGTGTTCCCGGGGCCATGTCTCCTGACTTCCATGGAAAACAAGTGTGTGGGGTCCCCTTAGGATACAAAACCATCTTTTCATGGTTTCTCCTTCTACCTTTATTTAAGGTACACACACCCTCCAAAGGTCTGGCTGCAGAACACTTGGCTCCAAAATTTAAAAATTCAAATGTCGGGTTTGTGGTTACATAGCCATGCAGTTTCTCCCTAGGATCTGGTCAAACTTCCAAACCATCTGAAATCCTTATGTCATATTTCTGCCCCCACAGGGCCACCTGCTCTCCCCCCGCCCAGCCCTTCTGCCCCACCCTTCACCCCAAATGGGAGGAGATGGCAAATCCTAAGAAAAAGAAAGGAAGGTTAATGAGTCCTAAATTCTTGTTCTACAGGCTTCTGTTCATATGGTCCATATCTCTTAGGGGACCGTGAGAGCCTAGGGAAAGACCCTGAACAGCCATCTCTCCGGGAAGATTATAACTCAGAGCGATTCTCAGGGGGAAGAATTTGAAGCAAAACCAGGTGGGTTTTGCTTGGAATCTGGGCTTTGTGTGGAATGTGGGCTTCAGGACATATGGCAGGAGTGGGTGGGGTTGCTGGTAGGGTAGTAAATGCAAAGCAGGAAACTGGGAGGGGGGCCGATGTGGGCGTTTGGTGTTTCCATTGGTCTAATTTCTTACCTCTTAGGAAGAATAGGAATCTGAGAGATACTAGACTAGCGCTAACTCTGCATGGCCTGGAGCATCCTTCATCCTTGCCGTGGGCAGTTGACCTCATGGGGCCTCCAGTCTCCTATCGCCAACCCTTTTTCAGCATGTCTCCTTTGGGAAGGAGCCCCGGGGGGAAATTGGCTGGTATCAGAGCATCAGTGAGTGTGGTGAAGCACTTAGACTTGCCAGTGGGAATTTCCCAATGCTGGGGACATCCAACCTTTGCACACTGGAGGTTTTCTGTGCACAGTCTGCATTTCTTTCCCCTTGGTAAGTCTGGGGTGGAGAAAAGATGTGGCAGGAGATAGAGACCAGGGAGAAAACTGAGGGCACGGTCTTGGGATGACTTCAAAACAGCCTTCCGGTGGGTCTTCCGGTAGGATGCTGAAAAGTTCTGGGGGAAGGGATAATAGCTAAGGAAAGGGTTGTGGAAGTCCTTGTGGCAGGGAGGGCTTTGCATAGAGAAGGAACTGCCAAGAAGGCCACCCTCTTCAGAACCCCCAAATGTCTGACCCGGGGTGCCCGTGAGGTGCTGCATACACCGGCTTGAGGTAGTGACGCTGAGATCTGTGACATCGAGATCTCTAATGCATCCTTCTTATTAATCTGTTGACACCCAGTTTGTGCTCTTTACCCTGTGTAATCCGTACAATTTTTTCTTAGCCTTTGTTTTTATTGTATGTGTACGGATGTTTTGCCCTCTCATGTACGTCTGTGCATTACCCTCGGAGGCCAGAAGAGGGAGAGAGACTGGAGTTACAGTAGGTTTCTGTTGTGAGACGACTTGTGGGTGCTGGGAATCGAAATCAGATCCTCTGGAAGAGCAACCAGTGGGCCATTGGAGCCATCTCTCCAGCCCCCTGCCCCCCACCCAACTTTCTGAGTTTTGTGGGAATATTAGGGTTGTCCTGCCCAATCCACCCTTGGGGGTGGGGGAGGGGGAGGACTGAGGCTAAGAGACAGGAAGGGAGATTCGCTCACAGCATTAGCCCTGAGTTCGGGGCGGATCCATCAGCTCGGCACACCTTTATTAAGACCCCGCAGGATCCCCGCTGCGGCCGCCATGGCGCAGGAGAACGCCGCTTTCTCTCCCGGGTCGGAGGAGCCGCCGCGCCGCCGCGGTCGCCAGCGTTACGTGGAGAAGGATGGTCGCTGCAACGTGCAGCAGGGCAACGTCCGCGAGACCTACCGCTACCTGACCGACCTGTTCACCACGCTGGTGGACCTGCAGTGGCGCCTCAGCCTGCTCTTCTTCGTGCTCGCCTACGCGCTCACCTGGCTCTTCTTCGGCGCCATCTGGTGGCTCATCGCCTACGGCCGCGGCGACCTGGAGCACCTGGAGGACACCGCGTGGACCCCGTGCGTCAACAACCTCAACGGCTTCGTGGCCGCCTTCCTCTTCTCCATCGAGACGGAAACCACCATCGGCTATGGACACCGCGTCATCACCGACCAGTGCCCCGAGGGCATCGTGCTGCTGCTGCTGCAGGCCATCCTGGGCTCCATGGTGAACGCTTTCATGGTGGGCTGCATGTTCGTCAAGATCTCGCAGCCCAACAAGCGCGCCGCCACTCTCGTCTTCTCCTCGCACGCCGTGGTGTCTCTGCGCGACGGGCGCCTCTGCCTCATGTTTCGCGTGGGCGACCTGCGATCCTCGCACATCGTCGAGGCCTCCATCCGCGCCAAGCTCATCCGCTCGCGCCAGACGCTCGAGGGCGAGTTCATCCCTCTGCACCAGACCGACCTCAGCGTGGGCTTCGACACGGGGGACGACCGCCTCTTCCTCGTCTCACCTCTCGTCATCAGCCACGAGATCGATGCCGCCAGCCCCTTCTGGGAGGCATCGCGCCGCGCCCTCGAGAGGGACGACTTCGAGATCGTAGTCATTCTTGAGGGCATGGTGGAGGCCACGGGTGCGGGCAGGCTGGAGGATGGGACCAGGGATACAGGGCAAGGGCAAGAAAAGCAGCCAGGGGAGGTACAGGAAGATGGACAGTGAGTGGAGTGTAGGGTGACAGGCGGGGGAGGGGGGAGGTGGCGGGGGAAAGACTGGAGATGACAGGGACGGACAGGGTGACTTTGCAGAGTCAAGAAAAGCTTGGAAATGGCACTAGCTTGAGGCCCTGACCTGACAGGTATGTCACTTTGAACTGCACTTTACATCTCTGAGTTCATTTAAGCCCAGCAAAGCTCCCCTGGAGGTTACTTTTGACTGTGCTCACTTTTCAGAGAATGAGTAGCCCCAAAGAAAGGGCCCATAAATAGCCCGCTGTCACAAGCCAATAAATAGCACAGCCTGGGTTGAACACAGGACATCTATCTTCAGAGTTTCCTGGTACGGTGTTGGGATGAAGGTTAAGTGCGGAGTTCTTGAAGCTCATAGGTCCATAGCCCTGGAATTTAATTGGCCTAGGTTATTCCCAAGGAGGCAGACTTAGGGGTAGGGAAGGGATAACTGGTCTCACTTCTGTCTCCCCGACCCCGTCTGTCACTCTTAACTTCCCCCGGTGTTGCCATTTCTAGCCCCTTTCCAGAAGGAATGGTGACGTCAGTGCCTTCACTCAGGCCTACACTGTCAAGAGCCTGGGAGCAGCTAGGAAAAAGACTAGGAGCCAAAAACAGGTCCTAGCCATCGGGGAGCATAAGGAAAATGCAGATGAACCAAGAGGCCACTAGGAGGAGCTGCAGAGCTGCTTACGGACAGACTTGCTCCCTGCTGCTAGCCTTTGAAACCCGGTTCTAGGTCCTAGGCAAAAACAGCTTCTGCTCCGAGGCCACCTCAGGCCTTCCCACTTCCCACTCTTCCATCACTCCGTCTAGGCTGGTCCTAACCCGTCCCCTTCTTGTACTGTTCCCTCTGTCTCTGTAGCTGTCCCTCTCTCTGGCACAATCTCAGGCAGGTTTCTAACAGGGACTTTTTCATCTGCTTTCTCTTCCTCCTCTGCCTCTGCCTCCCACCCATCCCTACTCCCCCAGGCCTTATCTCTGCTTCTCGGGCCTTCTCCCTGCAGAGGTCCTGGTGGCCTCTCCTTCCCCACCGTCACTGAATACATCTTCTTTCAGCTTTGCCAAAGAATACCAGTGTCCCCAAGATGTCTCAGGGCCAGACTTTCAATGTCAGAGCCCGTCTCTGGTTAGTGAATTTTTTTAACGCCTCTGTTTCTGAGATGGATTCTGGTTTGGGGAGATTCTGAGGTAGGAAGAAAATGATCTGCCCTGAGGGGAGGGTGCAAAAACCCAACAGAGAAGACAGGACACAGGCCCAGGGCAAGAACTGGGAAGGGCAGTGTAAAGGACATGGTGGGGGGGAGGAAGGGGGAGCTTGTTTGATTTTTCTAGAGATAAAGCTGGGAAGGATGGTAGTATTTTGGGATTCAAACTGCTTTTGAAAAGCAAGAATAATGAGCCAAAACCCAACATGATGACATTTAAGGGGAATAAATATAAAATTCTACATTTAGGCTTTAAAAAAATCACTTATGTAAGCACAGCATGGGAAGGCTCCGGTGGAGAAAGAACTGGAGGTTTTAGTTGGCCACGGGCTTGCTGTAGCAACGTGATGCAGCATCCAAAGGCAAACGTTTATGTAATGTAATCACGGGCCGCTTCACGAAAGCCTCTTGGTAAGAAGCAAGAGATAGTAAGCTTCTTTTGTGCACAGATAAGGCCACACCATTGGAAAATGGATTGCACTCCAGACGGATCCTTACCTGGGCCTCTGTGGCCATTCTGATTAGCAATGAAGAGCGTAAGCTTTGGGGGGAAATCAGATGAAGTAAGAAATGGCCATGAGTGTTCAATCAGGAAGAGAAGATGTAAAGGAACCCCAGGCTGTATTTACAGACACTCAAGGGGTGTCAGGTGGTAAGGGAATGAAACCAGGGGGCACAGGTCCTAGGAGACGGATTTTAGTTTGTGTAAGAGATAACCCAGAGCCAGAGAGATGGCTCAGCTTGCCACCATGCCTGATGACCTGAGTTGAATTACCAGGTCTCACATTGTGTAATCAACTGTCTCTCCCAGTTGTCCTCTTACCTCCACATACATACACAAATGCAATACACGTTTTAAAAGATCCCATCTGTTGGCACCATCACACGAAGGACCGGACTTTTAATAAGGTGGTGAGCTTTCAATCCTGGGATTGTAATCAGTTCAGCTAGTTGCCCATTGTCTGGGAATGCTTGGGGCTAGAAGGAGGCGGGCTCTGTGGGAAACGGGAAGGTTAGGTTTAAGGTTAAGAGTAGGGGGAAAAAACATAGGCTGGCAAATGGAGAAGAGAGCTGCCCAAAGAGAGGTGGGACTCTCGGAGAGAGAAGAGGGTTGTGGGATGACAGACAGGAGAAGGAATCCCTTGGCAGGGATCCCTTTGACTAAAGCTTCCTCTCCCCCCCCC
>NW_022196891.1:69860626-69863761 GCF_008632895.1 Mastomys coucha | reverse complement strand
CCCACCCCCAGGAATGACCTGCCAAGCTCGAAGCTCGTACCTGGTAGATGAAGTGTTGTGGGGTCACCGATTCACATCCGTGCTCACCCTGGAGGATGGTTTCTACGAGGTGGACTACGCCAGCTTCCACGAAACCTTTGAGGTGCCCACGCCCTCGTGCAGTGCTCGGGAACTGGCAGAAGCCGCAGCCCGCCTCGATGCCCATCTCTACTGGTCTATCCCCAGCAGGCTGGATGAGAAGGTGGAGGAAGAAGGGGCTGGGGAGGGCGCAGGTGCGGGAGATGGAGCCGACAAGGAGCAAAATGGCTGCCTGCCTCCCCCAGAGAGTGAATCCAAGGTGTGACTGGTTTTCTCCAACCCCCTGTGGCAGACCAGGGGGCCAGACACAGGTACTTGGAAGCTGCAGAGTGGAGATGGAAGAAGAGGAGGCAGGCAGTGTCCCAAGGAATGGCTAAAGTTGGGAGAGGCCGGCTGAGTCCAGGATCCAGTAGGGAAGGACGAGGTCCTGGTTTTGAAGAGAAGAAGAGGGTTGGGGGTGAGAGAACCCATCAGTCTGTCTGTGTTTGACCTTCACCTCTGTTCATAGGTGGATGGATGGACAGGAGGATGGGCTCATGGGGGATGACTGGAAAAGTGGGGCAGATAGAGACAGCCAGTGGAGAGCTTGGATGGTAAATGGATCGGCAATTGGTGAACATCCCCTGCAGCACACCTTTGTGGAAAATCTACGGGCACCCTTTTCTTCCAGATGATATAGGTAGCCTCAAACCAGGGCTCAGGGAGCAGACTTGATTGTCAGGTGGACTGCAGTCCTCACTCACCTCCTGAACTGGCCTCCCTACGTGTGACACGCCTGCCTAACTAGACAAAGTGGCCACAGAGAAGAAGGTGGAGGTGGGCACAGATGTGGGTGCCCTCCCCAGTTTCACTGTCCCACGGTGATAAGTCAGAAAGGTACCAAAGGCCCTAATCCTCGGGTTACAGGTGAACAAGCAATGGGGGTAGATGCTGTGCAGGGGCCCTGGAGCAGAGCCTGGGGGGACCCAAGGACAACTGTTTTGCGAGAGAGGAATGAAACCTCACAGGTACTGCCACCGAAGCAAGAAGGCAGAAAGAGAGACTCTTGAGGCAGAAGAAAGGCCATGGGAGAGACTTAATGAGGGGTTTTTATGAGGGAACCCCGATCCCTGGGGAAAGTAGTTTATCCTTGGGGCACAGTGGCAGGGGCTCATTCAGAATAGTGATTAAATGTCAGGTGTGACATTCAAACACCTGGTTCCTAACACTGGAGCACAGCACAGGTGGAGGTCAGAAATACCCCCCCCCCAGCAACTGAAGGAAGTATGGCTCACACTAGGAGCCCACACAAGCGGTTATAGCCACTAGTGAGAGGGCATGAGTAGCAGGAAGCTAAGGATTGAGTAAGACAGTAGGGAACGGTGGGAGCCAGCAGTTACAAAGCTTTACTCACCTGGATGGGCTTGTTAAAACAGATGACCAGCCCCACTCCCAGCATTCTGACTCAATAGGTCCGGGATGGAAACCAAGAATCTGCACGTCTAACTAGTTCCCAGAGCTAACAGGTTCCCAGATCATGGTGACACTGTCTGTCTGGGGACAGACATTTGGATGAGGCATCTAAGCGGAGGAGAAGCTGGAGGAGCTGAAAAGCATCCCAGGATCCTCAAGGAACACAGAAACAAGAAGGGAAATGGTGGGGAGAGAGGACCCAGGTCCAGGCTTGAAGGGCTTTAACTTTGGGTCCAAGAACGGAAACATCACTGGTAACTGGCCAGAGGCATCTGAAAGGGCAACAGAGACAGCAGAAGGCCGTTTGGGGACCCCTGAGAAGGCAGTGGGGAGCTGCAGCTGAACGGGCTTCAGCAGAAAGGACTCCCTTGTAAGACTCACAAGGCAAGACCAGCTAGGGGAGAAAGTGGAGCCTATACTTGCAGGTGTCTGCTGTCTGCCACCTGTCCTCCCAGGACAGGGAACCCTGGAGATACACACTCCTATCCCGCCTCCACTGCATCCTGGTCTTGTCCCAGTCATCTTGGGATGGTGAGGGGGACAGTGACATACAAGGCATGGCAAGGGACCTGAAGCTGGCTGGCCCCCTGGAGCTATGTGTAGCCCAAGTGAATATGTCCTCTGATGGGACTGGTTCAAACCTTGGCCCTGGCTACACCCATCCCTGCCCTTGAATAAAAAGTCTGCTGCTCTGTCTCAGGCTAAGAAGCCGGCATCCAACATGGGGGGGGGGGGGCACTGTGCCTCCCTCCTAGTGCCCAGCTCAGCGTGGGTCCATTCAGAGAGGACTCAAGCTGTCTGTTGCTTCTCCTTCTGTCTAGCCATGGACTCAGGTTTCGGGACCAGCTGGGTCACTCTGAAAGATGAGGTCCGTGAGCATGTGTCTGCCGGGGTCCCACGTACACATATTGGACCCGAGCACAGGGAGCGAGCAGGGTTTGAATTCAGAGAAAAATGTGGAGTCTAGACTAGAGGGGTGCGGGGCTTGGCACCCACATACAAAGCACTGGAATAGAGACATTGAAGCTTGTCCCTGGGAGTCACTCAGGGCACCGTTGTCCAGGGCACAGATAGGAGACCTGTGTTCTAGCACCAATGCTGATTGTCACTAATTACCTCTGTGACTCTCAGCAAGACACATTACTTCTCTGGGCCTCCGTGTCCCTATCTGTTAAAAAAAAAATGGTATGTGGCAAACTCGATAATGCTCAATAAATTTTTCAATTACTGAATGAAAAAAGGTAGACTGGATGCCGCTGGAAGTATAGAACAGCCGAGGCTTTTAAGACCGGAGAACCCTTTAGGCAGGGAGCTGCAGCTAGCCAGGAAGCAAGTCCTGGCATCAGATGTAAGCAGATGCAGTGGCTCTGTGTACACAGAGGACACAGGCCCTCCCAACGGCTGCTGTCCCTAAGTAGGCAGCTGTGTTCTGAGGCTCCTATTCAGCTGCTGTGGAGAATAATTAAGGTCAGGAGGAAAAAGACTGAGGCCCCGGGGCCTGATGGGAGGAGTCTGGTCCAAGCCTAGTTCAACCTGGAGAAAGAGATCAGAGGAGGGTGTGCCCCAGTCTGGAGAGCTCTTCCCTGAGAGCTCTGTGAACGTGGG
>NW_022196891.1:69856542-69860616 GCF_008632895.1 Mastomys coucha | reverse complement strand
AGCTCAGCTGGAACCTACCCATCCTCTACCTAGGTTCCCCCTTCCCAAATAGAAGCCCCATTAAGAGCTGGCTCAGCACAGACATTTTGGACAACAGATGGGACCCAGGCATCCCCTCATGTAGTTGGTGGGTAACAAGGCCCACGAGGGACAGATGGTGTTTATGGTGAGAAGAGAGGCCTGGGTTGTCCAGCAATCACCCTGCTACCACCCCCCACCCCCGACCCCCGTGCTGCCTTTTATAGCTTCGTGGCAAGAGAAGACACGACAGGCGTCGATTTTATAAAACCAGTTTATTCACATTTTAGAAAAACTAGTTTGAGGACAGGAACTGGCCTCCCTACAACACGAGTGTGAGACTAAGAACGTCGGCCAGGAAACTTGAGGGAAGGTGGGAACAGGAGAGCCATGTCTCCCACTCTAGGTGGGGGCCGGTCAAATAAATTAAAGGAGGGCTGGACGGAGGGAGAGGGTATCCAGGCAACCAGAGGAGGGGTAGCACTGGCTGGAAGACAGTCGATACCTGCAAGAACTGGAGAGAGCATGTGGAGTCGGCAGAGGAACGGGCTCCCTTTGACCCTCACCCTGCTACGTGGTCCCGCTGGACTGATCCCGCAGGACTGTGGCTGGCTGCTTCTCCGCCAGATGGAGCTCAGGTACAGCTCAGCACAGGAAGCCTGAGGAAGGCAGGGCTTGGGGGTTCCTTTCCCTCACCTGGGGTGCTATAGATTACCGCTTCCGCAGCCTCTTCATAAAACAGCAGGTGATGGTAGCGAGGACGCTGGCGCCGGTAACTAGGGCGACTCCTGTACCCACCAACAGGGGCACAAATAGGGTATCCACGGCTGGCGAGAAAGAAGACAGGCTCTGCTCAGAGAGTGTCATGGTCCCCTGCCTGCCGTCACACTGGTTTCTTAACATTCTCCCCTGCAGAATTTTTAGACTCAGCCCTCCCCGAGGGTGAGCCACGCGCCATCCCTGCCTACCCACAACCCCCACTTCTCAGCACTTCAGGCCGGCTTGGGTCCCTTCATGCAAAAAGATGTGGAAAAGGGATAGCAAGGGAAGACAGGAAGATGGAAAGGGGCAAACAGAGCAGCAGCAGGTGGGTCGGGGGTGGTTGTCACTCACCATGCGTGTAGGGGTACACTGTGACAGGCCCGGAGCGCGCACTGCCTGCCTGGTACCAGCTGTAGTCAGCATGTTGCACCCAGGCACTTGGGGCACAGTGGTATATGCCTTCGTCCTCGGGCCCCAAGCCGTGCAGTCTTAGCCGATGACTTCTGGGTCCCACCAGCTCCACACTGACGGGACCCCCTCCAGGTCGGACTCCCAGCTCTGCCACGCCGTCCTGACCCACTCCACCCACAAGCTGAGCAGGGCCAGAGCTCAGCTCGCCCTCCTCTGGTCTCTCCACCCACCAGCTGGCTGCTAATCGCAGCCCTGGGGGGCCGCCCCGCACAGAGATGTTGCATAGCAGAGAGGCGGTCTCTCCCCGGTACACAGTGCCCCCTGCTAGCCACGCCACCGCCTCCAGCACCACGCCTGCAGAGCAAAGAACACGGGGGTTACTGGGTGAAGGCCCAGGGGCTAAGAGGTTAGGAAATAAACCCTATAAGCTCTGAACCCTGTCGAGGGCTCAATGTCCTCTTACCCTCTTCTCTCACATGCACAGGGAGAGGCCGGGAACGAGCACTGGCCGCTTCACGAAGCCGGGTCCCAGACCCTCGAACATAGGCTTTGGCTAGGCAGCGGTAGGTGCCTGCATCAGCGGGCCTGGCCGCCTCCAGCCGTAGTCGGTAGGTTCTGGATGCCACTTTCTCCATGGCAATGTGCCGGTCCTCATAGCCAGGGCCCAGGCTGCCTATACCTTCTGTGTCCAGCTGGGCCACTAGGCGGCCAGGCCCAGGAGCCCCTGCAGGGGCCATCTCCCAACCCACAGAGTATGCAGCATGGCGGCCTGGTGGGGGCAGTGCACCCGACACATTGCACAGCAGTTCCAAGGGTTCGCCTGGGCCAATCCGACGTTCACCAGGTCCCACGGTCACCGCCAGCTGGCTGGCTGAAACAGCAGAAGATGGGAGGGTCACAGAGATGCCTGGGTCCCCCTCCCCACCTGGAATTCCTCTTTGCAGAAATTTAGAGGCCTCTTATATATCCCTCACCCGAGAACCTGAATTTCACCCTTTCCTCACAGCCCTTGTATCTCCACATCCAATTTCTGAGCAGAGGAAACACGAATAGAGAATGAATAATGTCTACAAGACTGCTCATTCTCTAGAAGAGGAACCCTGTAGTCAGATGGTGGCCATGCGGCATCCCCGATGCCCACTGGGATACCCCCTCCGTGGGATATGCGGTACTCACACAGTGTCTGTACATCCACGTGAGCCAGGACTGCCCTCTTCTCTGCGATCTGGACCCAGGAGCCATCAGGATCCTGAATCCACTCAGCGGCAGTGCAGTGATAGGTGCCTGAGTCTCCAGCCTGGGCACCCCCAACCACCATGCGGTACCGATCGGTCCCTTCCTTGCTCAGCCGAAGCTCTCCAGCAGCCAGCCTCTCCGAGTAGGGAGCTCCAGCCTCCACAGCCATGTCGGAGCGCAGTCCCACGACTTCCTGTAGAGTGGCCCGCCCCACTGGTGCCTCAGGAAAGGCTCTCCCAAAGGATACCGACAGGTGTGTATGTTTCTTTGTTTTGGTCTGAGCCAAGCAACCCAGCGCAAGCTCCTGCCCTTCGTGCACTGTGAGGCGCGAGGGGGAGGTTGCAGCCTGGCGTCCTCGGGGCCCTGGGGGGGCAGCAGATACCTGCAGCTCGTCTGGAAGAACTGGAGAGAAAGGCTTTAGTGAGATCCTGTTTCCTGTGTGTGGTCTACTTCACTACATACTCTGTAGGCTCCTGGAGGGCAAGAACTGTGTGCTGTATGTAGCTTTCTTCTACACCTCAAGAGATGCCAAGCCTGGTCTGGGCCCATTGAGATGTTCAATAAATACTTGCTGAATGTCACTGAACAAGCCTATTGACACACCTACTCTGATGTCTGAGACGGACCCATTTTAAATACTCAGAAAAGTAATTCTGTCTTCCTTCTCTAAAGACAGAGGCTGGACCCGATGGTGTGGGCCTATAATCCCAGTTACCCATGGAAGCTAAGGCAGAGGGGTCGCATCCAAGGTCCACCTGGGCTACAGAACAAGTTCAGTGCCGGTCTGGTCAACTTAGAAAGTTTCTGCTTTATCCCATCGCCCCAGAAGAAAGAAACTGCTGGAAAGACGGGCTTGATGGCACCGGAGCTAACACAAGACTGCCTGGGCTACAGAGTGAATTGTGGGAGTACTGCCACCAGTTTCAGGCCAACCTAGGCTAGTGAGCTGTAAGCTAGCCTGGGCTACAAGAGTGAGCCCTCAAAAAGCAACACAGGGACTATAGCTTAGTAGAGTGCTCCCTTGGTGTGCTCCCTTGGTATGCTCCACGCTGTAGGTTCAATCTCCAGTACTGAGAAGATGGGGATGGGGGGAGAAGAGAAGGAAGAGGAAGAGAAGGAAGAAAATGCAAAAAAAAAAATAGATCTGAGCATGCTGGCTTATTCATGCCTATAACCCCAGTATCTGAGAGGTTCTCTCACCACCCAGCTCAGAGCCCAGTACCTCTCAGCTCCACCTTGGCACTGTAGTTGCCTAGGTACTGAGTATCCGTAGAGGGGGTGTAGCACTCATAAAAGCCAGAGTCCTGGGCCTGCAGGCGGGCAATCTTGAGCACCACCGAGTCTCCCGCCAGGCGCTGCACCTGCAGGTCACCAGATGCCACGCGAGGCCCAAAGACAGCATAGGAGAACTGGCTATCCCTGGTGCTGATGATGCCCAGTGACGTGGCTGGGGCCTCCGGTCTGTACATGAACCACTCGAAGTCTTGCTGGGAAGGGCCCTCATAGTCACTCACGTTGCAGGAGATAGAGACAGAGGTGCCAGCCACCCGGTAAAGAGGCCCCTTGGGGACACGCACCTGCCGGGCGTAGCACCTGGCTCCTGTGGAGAAAGGCAGAAAGAATTGGAATCTTTTGCCCGGGGGGGGG
>NW_022196891.1:69801759-69854259 GCF_008632895.1 Mastomys coucha | reverse complement strand
ACCGTCCTGGCTGCCCATGGGGAGACTCTGCTGAGAAGGTCCCCGCCCACCTCCCTGGCTCCACACATGCTGATGCTTGGAGATCCCTATGGGAAACTTGTCCCCACAGCCTCCGGAAGTAGGCTGTTATAAGGTTTTCTCTAGTCAGGCCAGCTCCTTTCTAACAGCCAAAGGTCTGCTTTGGAGTCAGATCCGAGTTCAAATCCAACCCCCACCCTCACTGGATGCACACTCTGGAACGTGATATTTCACATTCCTAATCTGTGAAGTGAATGCCAGTGCTGGATGCAGTGGGCTAAGATGCTATTCGGCTCCTCGTCCGCCCCTGTGCAACACTCACTCCTCCCAACCCTTCCAACCTCTCCCCTCCATCTCATCCCTGCTCCATTAAGCCCACTGGGGAAAAGAAGTAATTGCTAGGCAACCAAGCCCCACAGCTCCTTCAGCGCCCTACATCACTCTGCCTCCTGCCTTGTTCCCATAGGAGAGTTTTCATCCAGGCCCCAGAAGCCCAAGGACCAACTGCAAGGAACGATTCTGTATGACACCATGCAGTTCTGGTATAAACCAGAGAAGGCGGTTGGGGTGCCCCACAGGCTTCTGTCTTAACTATAGCACCTTTAGCATCCTCCCCATATGCATAACCCTACCACACTCACACACACACACACACACACACACACACACACACTCCTTTCAAGGGTTTCAGTCTCTCCTGGCAAATGCTTCCATGCCATATCTTTCTCAGACCACCTCCTGCAGGGAGCCCTCCAAGTCAGACCCCAAACAACAGCATGTTAGCAACCTCTACCGGCCTCAACACACACACTCACACACCAGCTATGATGCAAGGTTGGCCCAGAACACACACCATCATAAACACCCACCAGGACAGACACTGGGTGGTTGGAGAGCCCAGGTTCGGTTTCCATGGAGCCTGGTTTCTCCTGAAGCAGGGATGTTGGGTCCAACTGAGTCTGACAACGAGCCAAGTATCTGGGAAAGTGGAAGAAGGGCAAAGAGGGAACTGGCCCAGGGTGGAGACACGTAAGGGAGGAAGCCTGGGATGGTGAAATGTTATTTTGGGAGGAGGGGGCGTAGGGGAGACTTTCTTCAACGACCGTGCTCAGAGTCAGCCCCTGGGCCTCCAGCCAACTCTGGGCAATTATGAAGACCGCCAGGCACTGCCTACGCAGAGCAAACACCCAAAACCAGGCCTTGAGCCGAGAATGGGGCAGAAGGTTGTCACGGTATTTGGGAGCAACGACCCCAGGCGCTGGGTGTAACAGATGAGAAGTGGCACCTGCCTCCGGAGGCCCGATGGTGTCTCCGGGGATACCTCAGTAGGTCGCCAATATGCCCCAGCTAGGAGCCTAAAGCGAGGGCACCGCCACCCTCCCCATAACTGATTGGGCAGACGGGCGCAAAAGGAAGCGAGACGCCGAGCCCAGAGACAGTGGAGACACGTCTGTTTGAAGAAGTAGGGATGCGACCAGCTCTGAAATGCTAGGAAGGTGGGCTGGTTGGCTGCACGGTGTCAGGCACCTACCCGGCCGGGACAGGGACGCCGGCGACCACCACCCGGCTTACCAAGTATTAGTAGCAGCAGCAGGAGCGAACTCAGCGGCGTGGGGCTAGGGACGCCCATTCTGCGTAGGCGGCTCTGGGGAGACTCCTGGGGGCGGCGTGGGCTCTGGGGGGCCAGGGCCGCGGGGGGCGCATGCCCGGGTGGGGGGGCAGAAAGCGGAGCAGTGAAGCGTGGGTGCGCAGAGCCCAGCCGAGCGGGAGCCGCCAACTCCCCGCCCTTCTCCCTTCTTCCCCTCCTCCAGCCGCTCTTCCCGCCCTCCGCAGCTCGGGAGACCAGTCCGGGCCGCGCCCCGCTGCTCGGCCCCGCCCCCGCCTCGCCCCGCCCCGGGCCGTCGCCTCGGCCAGACTTCGACCCTGAAGGTGGCTCCGCCTCTGGCCGCAGGCTGGGCGAGCTGGCGGCACCTGGGCTCCTCTACACCGCCCCCCTCGCTCAGAGGGCACCCCGCCCTGCACCTGCCAGCCTTTCCTGGAGAATGGGGTGCTTGCAGGGCCTCTGGGGATGGATGATGGGGTGACTGTGGTTACGCACTCAGAATCCAGTTGGGTGATGTGAGGCACTGAGTCCTGGCAGCAAACACTGCTGATTTAAGTAGCTATGGCCTGACCCAGGATTTCCTGGACGTGAAGCGGACTCAAAGGGGCTCAGGGTCCTGGAAGATTACTGTTCTAATACCCGGCCACAATGCAAAGCGAAAGGGAAGTGGGTTAGCCGTCCAGACTTCCTAGCTGGAAGACACACTTGTTCAGCTTCACTCTTTCGACCTCACTTTCCCCCCCTACCCCCCACCCCCGCCACATACGGAACAGAGATTGTAAACACTCAAGGAGTTACGGCGATTATTAACTGAGATCCGTGCACATACGTGTCTTGCACACGGTAACTATGGGGGTGTTTTGTTTTTGCGTTAAACTGCCTTCTACCAATTGGAGTCTCCAACGAGAAGCTATGAACACACCTCTTTGCTGGGAAGGGTGGAGCTAGCCTGGAGGTAGGAAAAAAGGAAGAGAAGCCTCTTCCCAATGCTGTATCTCCAACTGCGGGAAAAGGTGGAGCAAAACCAAGTCCGTGGAAGTGACCATAAGTGGGAAGTGGCCTAGAACACGTCTAGATCCTTCACCTCCATACCCTACTTGTCCCCGTCACCCCTGCTCCCTCGCTTACTGCTTCCTATTGAGAAAACTGAGGCACAAACGGGAAAAGTGATCCAGATATTTCTCAGAAGAAGTATTCGTGTCCCTGCCAGTAGTAGAAGCCGCCACTTTCAGCGACCACAGAGAAACACTGATAGTGTAGTGTATAGGAATCTACGGGGAAGTCAGAACTCCAACCCTGATCGCCCAAGACTGCTTAGCAAGAGGCTGAAGGACCTGCTGCTCATCACCTGGATATATCCCAGCCTGGTTTCTTCACATCATTTCTGTAGAAGTTTGTCACCTGGATATATCCCAGCCTGGTTTCTTCACACTATTTCTGTAGAAGCCGTGCTGAGTTATGTGAAAACTGCAAGCTACAGGGAGACTTTGAGAGAAAGCATTCTCCCTTTAGCTGGAAATTTGACTGGACTGAATGACTTTCTGGTACTGGTTTGAAAGCCAGTCAGTCATCCTCATCCTCATCCTCATCACCATCACCACCACACCATCACCGTCATCATCATAGCAGCCGTTTATGGGATGGTTACACAACCATAACACCAACCTGTAGATATCCTTTCTAAACTTTACAGTTTATTTTACAAGACAAAGTCATTTAACACAAGAGAAACCCAAACTTTTAAAAACAGTTATGTGTCTTGCCCAAGGCCACACAGATTGTAAGGTAACTAAAGCTTAGGTCTGGTGTGCACACCTTTAACCCAAGCGCGCAGGCAGGAGACAGAGGGAGATGGATCACTAGACCTCCAGGCCAGCCAAGGCTACATAGTGAGATCCTGTCTCAAAACAAACAAACAAACAAAAAAAGCAAAACAAAACAAATCCACGAAACCTCAGGCCTGACAGTTCCCATATTTTCTTGTACCCCACCCACTGCTCACTCTGTTTAGGGCGAAAACTCATTCGTGTAGCAGACTCTGAGCGGGCCAGGCCTTGTGCTGGATTTTAGTAGTGCCTTAGACAACAAGGCTCTCAAGGTTCCCCAGCTCTCGGGGATATCCGCCTGTGTTGAATAAACAAGTAACAGTCAGCACTCGGTATAAGCATTATGGGATGGAGTAGGAGGAGCTCTCTTCCAGGAGCTTACCTTGTAGCTTGGGACAAAGGGACTCCCGTGCCAGTACACAGGGGTTAGGGGCCGGGCTAAGAGAACACTTACACACCCCTCCCAAAACGGTGCAGTCCAGCAGTGGCCAGCAGAGGGAGCCCAAAGTCCAGGACTGACTCACTCCTAAGCTACTTATGTAACTGGGGAAGTTGGGGGAGGGGAGTAAACGCCAGGCACGAGGCACACCACACGCAGGCACATGGCCCCACTGAAACCAAGGGGCTTCACACAAAAAAGTGTTGCGCACACACCCAGCGGGGCACGCACACCAGGCCAAGAAGGGCCAAATCAACGTCAAAGACTGGAGGGCACCTCACACTCATCACAAACTTAGGCTTTATGGAGACTGGTGTCCTGGGGTGGGGTGAGCCAAAAAGGAAGAGACCTTTTCAGACAGACTGAAGATTAGACCTAAAGCATGGATTGAGAGGAAGCCTCAGACTGCAGAGACATGGACACTGTAATACTATTGGATGGTCACTACACCATCATACCAGATCTCCACCCACAGTTCCCCCGTACTGCCACGTGTGGGCAGGCGTCAGTCACCAGCCTTGTTCCATACAGTTATCTAACTCATTCTGCCTCCAGATGGCATGTGTATGAGACATGCCGGTGTCATGAGTATCGTTAGAGGTAATTAAGACCCAAGGCCTGCCCTAAAACAGTTATAGTCTGGCTGAAATGTCATATGCCATAGTTACAACAAGGGAAGAAAGCCCCTCAGAGAGAAGCATGTTCAAAGATAAGACTGTCGAGGTGACAAGTTCTGCCCGTGCAGGCTCTGTGATGCGATCTGATTTAGTTTTCCCCAGAACCTGTGAGGTTAGCACTTATCTCTATAGAAACCCGAGGCATGAGAAGCTAAGGCAATGTTAGACTTGCTGTCCAGTACTGGATTTCTTGGAGTCCAAACTCAGATTTGAATTAGGATCCTCTAGCCTGTTGCATTGTGAAAGCAAACGTCACAGAAAGAACGAGAAAAGGAATATAAGCCCAGCACACACACACATACACACACACACACACACACACACACACACACACACACACGATGAGCGCACACACAGACATGTAGGCATACAGCTATAGAGACAAACTGACAAGTGTACCAGCCACCAAGCTAATAAGAAAACAACACAAACACACAAATAATAGCATTCCCTCCCTCCCCCAATATGTGTAAACTCCAGCTTGGAGGAATAGTAAGGATCCCACACAAGAATGTCTTGTGTTTGTGTGTGTTTACAAAGCCTTGACCCGGACTACATTGATGAACTATAGTTTCCCACCCTCCCCCAAAGGGAAAGTTCTCTCTGCTGAATTGTAGAGAGGTTACAGAAAGGGTCAGAGTCAAAGGAAGAGAAAAAACCCTACCCGTCACCTGGACCACGAATTCATGCAGGGAATGAAGCAGGTGCGCAAGCAAACACAAACATGCAAGCATTATACACACCCAGACACATTCCCATTCCCACAAAATGGCCCCCCAAGCACATAAGCACATTCCACTTCTTTCTCCCCTGAGCAAGGCGTGTGCAGCCTTATACTGTGTTCTCTCTCTCTCTCTCTCTCTCTCTCTCTCTCTCTCTCTCTCTCTCTCTCTGTGTGTGTGTGTGTGTGTGTGTGTGTGTGTGTGTCTCCCCTGGTCCCTCCTCTTGCCCTGGCAGCGCTCACACTTGTAGTTCTCAAGCCCAGTGCCAAGTGGGCAGCACTGTTGTTCAAGAATAGAGGAGCCACTATGCTACTTGGGCCTTGGCGTGACCTGGTTCTGACCCACTGAGTGGGCCTAGCCATTGCTTCACCCAGAATGAGTGCCAGCTGCTGCCCACTTTGGAATGCCACTCATGGATCCCTCTGAGCCGGAATCCCCCTCGGCTCTCTACCCTGCCAAGGCCTGTGTTCATTAGTCCTACGGAGTTGGTATCTGGTTTCCACTCCGGAGGCTCCCTGTCCGTGTGCTCTGTCCCCGGCCAGCTAAGAGGGGGACCTCTGGTTCAGAATTCCATCTAGAGGGTATCAAAGAGCAAAAGCAGGCCCCACTCTCACTCTCCGTGAGATCCCGAGCGGAGTAGGAGCAGTGCAGTCAGGAAATAGCAGTCCAGGAGTCAGGTCTGTGGACTAGGTGTTCGTTGAGCCTCAGGGGGCAAGAGGTGGCTGGCACCAGGTGGCTGCCTCTGAGTCACCAGGTTGAGCAAGAGGTGAATTTGAAGAACAGGTCATTTAGGGGTTTGTCTGAGTGAGGTGAGGTGAGTGAGGTGAGGAGCGACGGCTGACAAAGACTGAAAGGCTGCTTTGTGCTGGGCACTGTGTACACACTAGACTTGCTCATTCAGCCCTCACCACAGCCTTGGAAGATGAGAGCTGTGTTTACCTCTCTCCATGTTATAGCCAGGAAGCAGGCACAGAGACCTTGTGCAGTTTACTGTAAACAGGAGCGTTCGCAGGCAAATGCAAACGGCAGAGCTTAAATGTTCTGAACATATTTCCCCGCTCCTGTATAGGGACCTGCATACATTCAATGTGTATGTGTGTGTGTGTGTGTGTGTGTGTGATGGATGTGTGATGTGTGTGTGGTGTGGTGTATGTGATATATGTGGTGTAGTGTGTGTAGCACACAGTAGGTGTTCTGTAAATATTTCTTGAATGAACCAGTGCAGAACTAGATCCTGGATAAGAGGAAACAATGAGAGCTCTGTGTTGGGACTTTGAAGGAAAGAGAGGAACAAGAAGAGGTTTCATATACACATGCCAAAGGCTCACTTCTGACTCTGGGGTCTCAGCCCCTCACAGCCAGGAGGAAAGAGTTTTGAGACCGAGCTCCAAAGCACCCCAAGATGGAAGGGCTTCTCTGGCTCCCCTCTAACCAGAGCAGAAGGCAGAGAGGTGTAGGAGGTGGTGTGGGATGCACAGCCTGCCCAGCCAGCTCACCCAAGCTCTGATGCTCCCACTTAGACCTCCCTGGTCTCAGCTGAGCATCTTCCTCAGCCTCTTTCCCATCAGTCCTTGCCTGTCCACTTGTCCACCTGGACTCTGGAGGAGGCCAGTACCCCTGGGCTATTCTGGCCGAAGAGTGGACAATTCCCTTTTTGCTTGGTCCAACTGAAACAAGGATGGAATTTTTCCAAAGGCTCTCTATTAGGAAAGTAACAGAAAAACAAAGCCAGAAATAAAAACTGCAAAAACAAAGAAACAGATGGAACAGTGGGGGTGAAGACACTGGCCATGGGAGCGAGTGTGAGCTGGGACCCGATGAGAAGACAACCCCCAATACACAGATGCGCGTGTGTGTGCGCGTACACACACACAGAGACATTCACACATGCACTCACAACAACTGCCCTTGGCCCTTGGGTGGCATTTTCCACACCGAACTGTATATACAGAGCTTGTTTCAATCTGCCTTCTTATTTTGACTGAGCTTCTTAAGGACACTGCCAATTCAAAATATTCCTCCTCCTCCTCCTCCTCCTCCTCCTCCTCCTCCTCCTCTTCCTCTGTGTGTGTGTGTCAGGGCAGGGGTAACCAGAGGAAATCAGTCTTTTCTCTCTGGTTACCCCATGGTCTCCATGTTGGACACTTCTGTTTCCTCTGATTCCATCTTGCCCTGACCACTTCCACCCACAAATCAGTTTCCTCTTTCAGAACTCAAACGTCTGTCCCTCAAAAATCAAGCCACAATGCTTCCTGGGCAACCGAGTAAGGGCAGGCTCTGTGCTCCAAAGAGGGAAGGTACAGGAGATCACATCCTGCTAAAGAGAAATTGCACACCAAAGGCTAGGACCTTGGCGATCAAGGGCCGAAAGAACCATCTCTGTAAGAGCATTTCTGTCCTGTAAGCTGAGTTAGTGACTGAGTAAACGGGTTGAGGAAACGTTTTGTCCAATTAGTGGTCAGCCTGAGATTTACTTTCTAGGCATCCTGACTCCATCTGTGGGCAAGAAACTGGTGTCTGGGGCATGACATGGGTATGGAGGTGTAACCAGCTGCCAGCTGTGGTGACAGGGAACTCCAAGAAGGAGAACCGCCCACTCTACATTGGGACTGTGTGTTGGCACAGAGTCCTCTTGATGTTCTTGGGATGAAAGGACCAAACCAAACAAACATGACATGTATGTTCTAAGTAGTTGGGACCGGTGTGTTGGGGCTAGACAGTAAGGCTTTGAGCAGACCTGGCACTTACAGCCTGGTGGCATTCATCTTCTCACTGGCTGTCCCTAACTTTAGTTCCAGTATTTCTATAACGGAAGCAAATGGCAGCATGGACCTTCCTGTTTCCTAGTCATTGTCAGGAAGATAAATTATGGTGAGTGCTGTGGTACATGAGCAGTGAAGTAGGCCCAGAGGACAGGGGAAGAGAGTCCTCCACAAAGGGCCCCAGCCCCCTATGCCTCACATTTCCCTCCTCAGTTACCCACTGTCTTCTGTTCCTTCTATTTCTTGAAGCAGTCTTCTTGGAAGATAGTGGCCTGCTTCAGCCTCCAGCTTCCTCCTCACCACATACGCTCATCAGAGTAGGATGGGGGGGGGGGGCAGTGTGTGCTTCCAGGCTTGACTTGCCATTAAGATGGCTTCCTTAGAGGTCACACCAGTCACCTCAGAGATGTCTGAGGTGGAGGAAAAAAAAAACCTAACCAGCCTCGTTTCCCTTTGCCATCCGAATCTTGGGTTTTCGATTCTGTCTTGTGCTCTTACAAGGTTCCTCTCTCAACTCTAGGTCCTTGGCTTGGTCTAGCTCTCCCAATCTTTCTGTCTGGCTTCTTCTCTACCTCATCATCTTCTAGACCAGTGGTTCTCAACCTTCCTAATGCTGCAACCCTTTAATACAATTCCTCATGCTGTGGTGGCCCCCAACCATAAAATCATGTTCCTTGCTACTTTACAACTGTAAAGTTGCTAGTGTTATGAATCAGAATGTAAATCTCTGATATGCAGATATCAGATGTGGGACTTCCATGAAAAGGTTGTTCTACTCCCACAGGGGTTATGACCCACAGGTTGAGAACCACTGGTCTAGGCCCATCTTTGGCCTAAGTACTGAACAAAGTTCTGCCTAAGACTCTTGGTTGTTTGTCTTCCAGATCCCCCCCACCTTAGTGACCATTGCCTCGGTGGTCACCTCTATGCAGGTGACTTCCATGACCCATGCTCACTTCAGAGCTCCAGTCCTGTCTCATCTATTCACGGATCCCCTCCTGCAGCCAAACCATACCACCTCAGCCTCACCCCACACCACAGTTTCCCAAGCAAATTCCTTCCTTCCCTGTCTAATTGTCCTACCTGCGCAACACCCCCCCCCCCCAAACCCTTCCTCTCCTGTGCTGGCAAGCAACCAGCTAAGGAATGCTCCATCCCCACCTCCTCGCCAGCCACACCCTCTCCCTGATAGCTCCTATCTCTTCCTTCCAGCCCCACACCTCACACCCATACTCATGCACACCCCCTTCAATCAAAGGTGTCTACCCAGGGTACAATTTGAATGAGATGACTTCTCTCCTCAAAAACTTTAAATGTCTCCATATTGTTTATAGCAATATTGCTCAAACTTTCTTGGTGGTAAAAATACAGACTCCCACTCCCCACCCCCGCCCTCATGAATCAGAATCTTTGAGCCGGGCCCTGCTGTTCTGTATTTTTAACACACATCCAGGTGACTTCTAGCATCACAGGTTTTTATTTTTCTTTTCTTTCTTTCTTTCTTTTTTTTTAACGGAACGCTGGCATTTAGGATAGCGCTTAGTCTGCCATTCGAGGCTCTCTGTACCCACTTCCAGGATCGACTTCACATTCTCCTCTACATTTTGGATGCTGCTGCAGCCCCTGATGCGTGAACCCACAGGGTTCCATCTCGCTGAGCCAGACCTCTCTTATCTATCAAGACTCAACTAAAAGGCCACCTCCTCCATGAGGATCTTCCCGATTCTTCTGGCTGAGAATCATCTCTCTCATCTAGGAGCTGATATCACCCTTCAGTCTAACTGTGTGCAATCAGCAGCCCTTAGAGCCGAGCTCACAGAGCGCCGTTGGCCCCTTTCCATCCCCTTTATCCTCTGTGCTCTTTCTTGCCTCCACTGCAGTCACTAGAACCAAATAGATTAGGTCTGAGTCCCAGATCCCCCACTTGACGGTGTGCCTCAGTTTCCCTATCTGTAAAACAGAGCTGGTACGAGGACTAAATTAGCATGTATTGTCTTTAGTTTTGGAGTCTGGGGAATCCAATGTCAGGACACCGACAGGTGCCACATCTAGTGAGAACCTGTTTTTACGGTTTGCACACAGTAGCTCCTGTGCCACTGCCTCTCCACATGGGGACAAAGCAGAGGGAGAGGAAACAGGCTATCCACATCTCTTCTCATAAGACTACTAAGCTGCCTCTGTGGGATGCATGCTTGTAATCCTAGTATTCTGGCAGTCAAGGTGATTTTGACCTGCAGGTTAGAAACTTACATAGGAGGCTGGAGAGATGGCTCAGCTTTTAAGAGCACTGACTGCTCTTCCAGAGGTCCTGAGTTCAATTCCCAGCAACCACATGGTGGCTCACAACCGTCTGGAATGGGGATCGGATGCCCTCTTCTGGTGTGTCTGAAGACAGCGACAGTGTACTCACATACATAAAATAAACAAATAAATCTTTAAAAAAAAATAAAAGAAAAAAGAAATTTACATAGGAAGACTCCAGTTCAACAACAACAACAACAAAAATCCAGTAGTAAGCTCATTATGTAGTGCCCCCATTGTGTGATTATCTCCCAGAGGTTCCTTCCTCCTAATCCTGGAAGCTGAGATGTGAGCCTGTGACAGAGTGAGGCTCCCTGTCTTAATTCCCTTTTCCTTTGTTCTGACAAAATGCCTGGCAGAAGCAACTTATTTTGGCTCCTTGTTGGAAGGGATAGTCCATCAGAGCAGGGAAGGCCTAGCAGGAGAGAGAGAGAGAGAAAGGGAGGGAGAGAGAGAGGGAGGGAGAGAGGAAGAGAGAGAGAGACAACTGCTCACACTGTTCACAGTCGGGAAGCAGAGAGCGATGACTGCTGGCGCTCAGCTCACCTTCCCTTCCCCCACCCTGCCCATGTAATGGTGCAGCCCACATTTACAGTGAGCCTTCCCGACTCCATGAACCTAATCTAGAAACTCTCTCACGGGCATGCCCGGAACCTTGTCTCCTAGGCGACTCTAGATCCTGCCACATTGACAGCCTCACACTCGGCATGCAGTACACCAGCTGGTACTCATTCACCATGAGCTGTGTGATACACAAGACACCTTGGCGACAGTCTGGCTCAACTCTGCCTGCCCATTGGACAGCTTTGGGGAATCCAGAAGCCTCGGCTCCATCTCAAACCAATGATCCTTGGAGTAAGTAAGGTTCAGGCCTGGCACATAAACATAAAGCTAGGATGAGAGTCCTTCACTTAACCTGGTCAGTGGGAGTAGAGGACTTACCCAAGTATTCTTGGTAAGTCCAGTAAGATTCTGCAGAGAAACCCTTCCCCCACAGCCAGTCCATCACAACTTCCAGCACAAAGACCAGTCTTGCTCTTGTACTTGTGGGGTGGGAGCACCCCACCCCCCCTTTGCAGGGGACCCATGGAAGGCAAAGCCTGGGGCCATTGGGGCTGGAGAAGTTGGAAGCAGATTAAAGAAATGGAGACATCTCAAAGGCTCAGCACCCATTCTGGGAAAGTAGGGTCAAAGGCTGGGGGGTTAGGGGGGGAGGGATTTGGAGACTGGGGTTCGAAGCAAAAGGACTGTAAATGTGGCAACTGTGGCTCTGGGTTATCTTTCCAGTACTGGACCAGAATGGGGCATACAGTAAGATCTCAACAAGAGCAGGTTGAATGTCTCAGTGGCTCAGCAGCATCGGAAGGAATGAGCACTGCTGACTAGGCCACATTCCTATAGGGGAAAGATCCGGGACTTTAAGAGAAACTGAGGCAAAGAGGAGGCCAACCTCCCTAGAACGCTGCAGGCCACGACTCTGTGTGCCAGATGTTTACAGGGTGCCCTGTCCTCGTCGGGCATACCGAATGCCAAAGGGGGCAAGCAGACAAACGGAACTCTATGCTGGGTAAGAGGAAGGACATGGTAAGGAAAGAAGGAGGCAGGCAGGGAGGAGGAGGCTAGCGGCCAGGCCTGGCTGCCTCTCGATAGGGAGAGTGGGAGGGTGGAGAGCTCTGGGCCAGTGGCTAGGTCAGATCCTCAGCCAAAGCAAACCTACCTCAGGGGGCTGGGGGACCATTCCCTCCCCACACAGATGGAATCAAAGGCAAACAGCAACCCTGCAGGGCCCAGCTGTGACCCCTGCCCCCAAACTCAGCAAGCCCCATTAACCCTCTCCTCCCCAACACCTTTCATATTTCCAGAGTCCAAAAGATCTCTGGAAACGGGCTCACCTGTTATATGCTCCCTGAATACCACCCAAGAGATGCCAGGTTCCTAAGTCCAGGGGATACCCACACCCTGCCCACCTCCACAGTCGCACTGTGTAAACTCTAGAGGCCATCTTTGCGAATAAAAACAAACAAACAAACAGGCATTTCCTTGCTTCTATGCCAAGAGCTAAAGGGTCCAGACTCCTTTTCTATACTCACACTAAGTGAAGTAGACATGCCTGTACCTACTAACAGACTGGGCAGGAGCAACTGCCCCCTCCTCTCCTCTCAGCCTAGAGTAACTGCAGGCTATTGCTCCCCTGAGCTGGGGTACGAGTAAAAGGAAGTAGTCCAGAGTTTGGGGAGCACCAGAGGTGAAAGGAGATCTCACAGGCTTTCTGGCATCCCTTGTCACTCAGGAGACAAATTAGGTGCCAGCCTGTCCAAGGTCATACAAGTGACTGGTGGGCCCACTGGGACCTGACTTTTAGGCAAGTGTACACTGCACCAGTCCATGACCCAGACCCCGGGGAAAGGCGGGTGCACAGACAGCAGACACAAAAATCCTTTCTTTTTAAGTATCTTAAACGCCCCACCGGTGTATCCCGATGGGAACCCAATGAGGACCTCTCTGGATCCAGAGAAGAAAGGAAAGGAAAAAGATAACGGGTCAAATGCAGGAAGACCAGGACGCTGCTTTCAGTGCCTTTCTCTTTCTCTTTCCCAAATTCTATACAATGTATTTTGAGTAATCGAAAAAGGACAAGAAAACTATCTGGGGAAAAGATTAAAGATGACAGACGGCAGGACAGTCAGAAGGAAACGAACTTTAGGAAGCTACACCGAGTACACAGCAAAGAGAGACCACAGAAGAAGACAGAGGAACCGATATCAAGGAAAAGATGAGAAGAAAATCCACACAGTGCCTGTAGTTCAGTGGGGAAACTGAGGTAGTAGCAGGTCTAGAACAGCCACATCTGTGTCATGGAGCCCAATATTCCCACTGCCAGGTCACTACAGCCTGGGGGAATGTGAGCAGAGAGCTAGGAAGAAAAGGGGACACTAATTAAGGCCACCCTGTGCCTTCTTAGACTCCCAACTAATTTTTTATCCCGTGATGGTCTTTCTTTGAAAGAAAAAAAAATGTCACCCACATCCTAGAAGGCTCCAGAAGTCTGTCAGCATGAGACAAGACTACATTAGAAAGGAAGATGAGAGATTCAAGGACCTGGAGAGACCGGACAGCCCAGGGGGCTGGCAGCAAGAGAGGCAGGCTAGAGGGATGGAGCAGAGGAGTGGGGTGAGGGGGCGGGGGCGGGGGCGGGGGCGGGGGGAGGGATGGGAAGGAGGGGAGGGAGTGATGGAGTCTCTCCCATCTCTTCCTTCCCACCCTCAGTCCCTCCCACTCTGTCTTTCATGATCTTGAAACAACCTTCAAGTCTGGGCTGGAGGCCCCAGGAGGCCAGTCACTTAGGAAACAAAACTGTTTCGTTTACAAGTCCATCTGCAGCTGAGCGCCCAACCCACCCCCCTTACACATTCTCCCATGGACTCTCACGTACACCCACGGTAATGCACAGCTTTCCCTGTAGCACACGTGGCCTGCTCACGGACACGTGTGCACCACACACTCCTAAGCGGATGACTGATTTGTAATCGATGGAGCACACATGGCCAAGCAAGCACTGCCCTGTCCCCATCAATTTAAAGGGGGGAGGGGGAGACGGGCTCTCTCATCTTGTCTGAGTTGGCTTCTCAAACTTGCTACGTAGCTGAGGGTGACCTTGACATTCTGATCCTCCTGCCTCTACCTCCCAAGTCCTGGGATTATAAGCATATTCTACAACCCTCACGTTAGGGGATTTTGGGATAGAATCCAGGTATCCATGGTTCCTAGGAAGTCACCCAACTGAGCCACTTGCCCAAACTGAAGCTCTTTTGGAATTAGTACTTGGTACATTCCTATCCACAGAATTCCAGACAAGAGTGTCCCCTTCATCATAGCTAGCACCCCATCTCCACACTAGTACATCTTCCTTTTTTTTTTTTTTTTTTTTTTTTTTTTTTTTGGTTTTTCGAGACAGGTTTTCTCTGTGTAGCCTTGGCTGTCCTGGAACTCACTCTGTAGACCAGGCTGGCCTCCAACTCAGAAATCCACCTGCCTCTGCCTCCCAAGTGCTGGGATTAAAGGCATGTGCCACCACCGCCTGGCTTAGTCCATCTTCCTATCTCTCTTGGCTCCCTACCCTGTATACACATCCGTACTTCCCAGACCTCAACCAACCAAACATGGCTCGGACCTTTTCCATCTTGTCCCTTCTGACTTCTTTCTACTCTTGAGTTTTCTCTCCAGACCACTCCCGCTTTCCCTTCCCACCTCCTGCTCTCAAGGTCTTTCTGTTTCCCTCCTTTGTTCCTTTCTTGACTCACATGTGTCCCCCTGACTGGATCCCCAGTTAGCCAATCCGGGTACCAGAGATTCAAGGACCAGATGTCTACCTCCATCCACTGTGATCCAGAGTCTGAGACCGACTCCCATACTTCCATGAAGGGAGTGGTCAGGGAGGCGGTAGGTGAAAAGCAGGCTGTAGGTGCTCTGTCTACTGTTGCTTGTTGCCACTCGAGTACACAAGCAGAGCCCAGTGTCCTTGGGGCTGTGGTCACTCAAATGCAGGTCATGGCAGGGAGCCCTAGCAGGCTTTGCAAGCGGAGGAAGGGCATGGCCCTTTCCGTTACTGAGCCTGGTGACAGACAGCAGAACCAGGGGTGTGAAGGACTGGACAATACTGGAAGGTGCCAGCAGGGGTGGGAGGGGGGGGAAGAGCACAGGAGCTCAGAGCCTTTCTCTTCGTTCTTACCTTACATCTTGAAGAGCCTAGGGTGATTACTCAGGAACTCCAGCCCAGGCCTATAGATACTACTTACACCCCCCCACCCAAAGGGTCATCTATTCACCCCTAAACTCCATAGCTCTACTAGCCTTTGGGTAAGTTTTCTAGAGCCTTTTTCCCCAGCTTTACATCTTCAGCTGCTCTCTGTGTCCTTGACACACGGGAACTGTGTTTATTTCCTCACATGATTTTCCAGTCTCATCTACTTCAGACCCAGACCATGAGAATGGACCACAGACCATGAGAAAATCCATGCGTGCTTATGCGGCCCATCCTTCCTGCCTGGGCCCAGGAGGAAGCAGTAGGGGCAGGTAGGAGCTGACCCTCTGGTGCCTGTAATGGAAAAATCTCAGCGGCAGAGCCGGAGGTGGCCAGCTATTTAGGGAATTCAGATGTGAGCCCTGTGCTCTGAGAGTAGATTTCCTGGACAAGAGGTTCATAATCCCTCTACAGGGAGCTCCCTCCAGGGCCAGAGGGGGCTCAACCCAGCCAGCCCAGCCAGCGGGTACCTTAGGCCTCCTGCCAAAGCCCCATTCCCTCCCTCCTCCCTCCCAGCCAGGGTTCTCAGACCTGCCCCTGCTCAACGGGTGTCCACTCACTCCGTCTCTGTGCCTTGAGAAATGGGGACACTGCAGGAGAACCTTGTCCTCTAACTGTCCCTTCCCTAGTAGGTGGGGGCAGAAACTTTTCTTCTCTCTGTCCCCGGGACCCCATTCTTCGGCTCTTCATCAAATGAACGATACCAGCGCCTCCCAGGGCGGCTGGGGCTGATCATGAGTTACCTGCGCTGTTCCTGTTTCTATTGAGAATAATGTTGAAGACATCTTTCCAGCTGGAGGTGAAGCCCCTTCCGTCTCCCCAGGCCCAACTTCCGGGATCTCCCTTGTCGTGTCATTATACAGGTCTCTCGCAGTGGAGTCTGCCAGTCTCCTTCCTCTAAGAAGGAACAGGGATGTCATTGTTCTTTTGAGTCCACGGGCAGGCATTGCTATCTGAGGTGACAATGACTTCCAGGCTCTCCTGCTGACATCTTCCTGACTTGACTTCCCATACTGTTCACCAACCTCCAACTCAGACTCACTCTAAGCTCCCTGGTAGCAGAGAAGGAGGGGCTCGTCTGTTCCCACACACAGAATGGCAGAGACGCTACCAAATGCCTGCTGTGCCCGGCCTAGAGCTGCCTTCCTAACTCTTTCCTGTCTTTTGTCGTTCACCTTCCCAAATGCTTCTAAGCACCAAGACTCTTGCTTGTCTTGAACACTGGGTTGCAGGTGTATCCACCGTTTAAAAATCATGTAGTCACAATGTTGTCATCAACAACATTCACATCATCTACAAGCCACACTGGACAACTATGGAATCACATTATCAAAAGATCACACTGGTGGGTGGTGGCACACTTAATCCCAGCCGAGGCAGGGGGATCTCTGAATTCCAGGATAGCCTGATCTATAGAGCGAGTTCCAGGACAGCTAAGGCTGAGAAAACCTGTGTGGAGAAACAAACAAAACAACAGCTGCCATAAAGTTACAAAGTATCCCAATGTTTGAAGTACATATAGGATGTATTAGGCCAAATTCATAGCTTTGGTGGTGGTGGTGGGGGGGTGATGTTTGGAGCCCGGGAGCAACAAGTTGGACATGCTTGGCTCAGCATCTCTAGCCTTTGGTCCCTGCAAGGAGCTTCAAATGCAAGAGACATCTGTATTCTAGTTCTAATTCTTTCTTGCTCACCAGGTCCTTGCAGCCTCTACAGCAGACCGAGAAGGCTATGGGTGATTCTAGGAACTTGGTCCAGTCAGATTGCTGAATTCTTATGGCCTTGCTTCCTCACCTGGAAATATAGGCAGTTAGTCCTCGGACCCTGAGCTGGAGGCCCTCAAGGGGCCCCTTCTCCTTCCTCCTGCTGCCCCCTCCCCATTCCTTTCCCCTTGCTTCTCTCTTGGTTATTGCTGCCACGGGATGGGGAAATGCTGAGAGGAGCTGAGAGGGGGGACACACCAGGGACAAAACAGGACCATCAGCTGGGCAAGTTGCTAAAGGGGCGGGAGGGGAGGGGAGGAGTCCTCAGGGATCCAGTTTCAACAAACGTTTCTTTCCCCAGAAGGGGAAGGCGGGAGTGAGGGGGAGAGGGACCTATTTAAAGCTACCCTGTTGCTTAGACTGTCTCTGTCTGTCTGCCAGGGTCTCCAGCTGCCCCAGACAGGCAGTGTGGTCTTGGGATCCTCCTGGTGACCTTTCCAGCCTAGGTCCCCTCAGCCACTCTGCCCCAAGATGGGTCGTGGGGTGAGTATCCCTCCAAGATCAGGGGCCACTCTCTGGAGGGTGGAGTAGAAATGGGACTTGGAGAGAGGGTGAGAGACTGACTGCGTGGGATGGTTTGAACTTGGAATTAGTCTCCAGACTGCACATGCCTGTGGATTCATTCCACGGTGCTGCTCATGAGCCTAGGGACTGGCAGGCTCTGCAGCTACGCTGCTCTCTGCCTCTCCCACAACTAGCCCAGAAACTACCCAAGTGCCTTTCCAGACCTCCCTAACTCTCTGCCCACCCATCCTCTCTCCCCAAATCCCTCCTCTCTCTCCACAGTCCCTAGCTTCCCAGCTGAAGAGATCTTTGACACTGTTAGCTTTCTGCCATTCTTGCTACCCCACTGAAAATATCTATTGCTCTGAGGTCCTTAGCCCAAGAGCACAGGGGCCAGCCTGGGGCTGGAAAGGAGCCATGGAGCACCCCACTCCGAGAGCCACCTAGCAGTTTGTTACATCAACTCTCAGAGCTCTGTATGCCAGAGTCAGCTGGGACAGAGAGAGCATGAAGATGTATCCCCAACCCTCACCCCAGCACCCCTCCGGATGTCCCCAGCAACACCGTCCTGGGCTCCAGGCCATAGACTTTGGGGACCTTTCCAAAGGCTGCTGAGAACGGCCCCTGCCCATGGCATTCTGAAGCAATGGATTTGCCAGTGAAAAGATTAACAGCCATGTCTGGGCGAGCAACGACAAGGCTTCCAAGTCTTGGAAATGAAATTCCCATATGAAGAAAAGGGACCCAATCCCTTTCCATACTGTGCCCGGCAGCTTTCCTTTTGTGGAATCCTGGTGAAAGAGGGCACGGAGGGAAAGGGCTTGACAGGCCATTGCAAAATGTGAGGGAGACAGAGCCACAGGGTGCTGTGAGCCAATTTCTGGGTCCAAGGAGGAGTCAGGCAAGGACATGTTATTGCACGAAGCTGAACAGCTGGGAAAAAAAAAAAAAAAACTCTGATCCTGGACACCAGGGGTCCAGAGCTAGGGTGGGAACTGGAAATAGAAGAGAATCGTGGGTGTGTGCATACATGCATCTGTGTGTATGTATGTATGTGTGTGTGTACATGTGTACATGTGTCCACAGCCTTACACCAGTGTGTTCCCAGGATAGTGCTGCAGGCTTTCATGGGTGAACCAGCACTATGTTTCAGCAGGAGAATTTGCCAACGAAGGGCCTTTGAGCATGGGTGGTGGGGGTATGGTGAGGGCTGTGAGCCCGCCCTTAGGAACCATCTGTGGGCGATGGGTTTCCCTGAGGAAGAGTCATAGTCAAAAGAAGGCGCACTGTCCTGGGACCGTCAGCGATATCTTTCCTGCTCCCCATAGAAAGGGCAGATCCAGCTGAGAGGCAGAACCTCTGAGAGGCCAGGGCCAACCAGGTCAGGCAAGCCATACCATACCTCCATCTAAGTAGAAAGAAAGAACAGACACCCCTCCACCCTGCTCTACCTTAGAAAAAGGCAGACCCAGCTCACAGAGTTCTTTCTACTTAGAAAGTAATTTGACCTTGGCTTCCCCATTCGGAACTTTTCCCCTAGCATCCTTACTGAGTCCATAACCTGTGGCACCCCTAACCTAGTGGCTGTGTGTGAGTCTGCTGGTCTGGTCTGTTTAGCATGAAAAAACTGGGTTAAGTCTGGGAGCTCAGAGTCCTGCCTACCAGGAAAGCCCTGCAGAAGGCAATCCCACTCCCCACACTCAACTCCGTGGTCTCCTTCACCTCCATTCCAGCCTACAGCTATGTGGCTGTGAAGGGCAGCGTGGGAGCTGGGGAAAGGAATCACACTGGTGGGAGGGAGCCAAGCCTCCTCCAGAGGCTGAGGTGGGGGGTTGGGGGGAGCATTGGCTGGTTTCCAACTACCCCCACTTTGTCCCAGTCTCTGGCTTTCTGAAAAAGAACTCTCTGTTCTCCTACAGCACTGGAGAACCAAAGAGAGGGACTTGTGCTGGGGGAGAGAGGGAGGGAAGGGCAGAGGGGGAGAGAGGGGGTCCCTACTTCCTCTTTCTTTCTTCCCTGGGCAGCCACTGGCCCCAAATCTCCACAGGCTCCTGGCCATGGAGCCTGAGATCCTTGCCAGGACAGGAGGAGGGGAAGGGCATCGCATCCCAAGCTTTGCACTTATGGGAGAACAGGGTGGGAGCCGGGAAGAGAAAGAGCCACATGGAGTTATTTAGCTCAGCCACAATCCAAGATGTGAGAGCCAGCGTATTTCTCAGAGACGTGTACTTGCTTGTTTGAGACAAGATCTCACTATGTAGCCCAGGCTGGACTCCAACTTCCAGTCTCCCGGCCTCCACCTCCCGTATTATGGGAATACAGATAGGCCACCAGTCCCAGCTCCATAAGTGGACATTTGATTCTCATTTTCATGTCTGTTATTTGATATCAAATGTGCAGAGATTTTTCCTGGACTCCGCTGCTCGGGCCTCTAGTCCAAGCCACCCAGTCCTCAAACCCACCCAAGGACCATACTGAAGTCTGTGTAGATGCTTTGTCGAATTCAATCCCATGGTGGCTTCCTACCCTTTCTCCAGCCCAGCCTCCCCAAGCCTGTTAGAGCACAGAACCTTTCAATTCACCCAACTCAGTGAAGCCTCTTGCAGCACCCGGGGAAGGGAGAGGTAGAAATATTTCTGAGTTCTTCTCAACTCCTTTGGATGGCCATTTCAGTTTCCCTGAGCTGCTTGGCCTTCGGGAGCTCAAGACCAGATTGCATTCATGGGTATTTCAGATACAGATGAAAGCATGATGGGTCGATTTCCTTTTCTAAATGGAGCGTGTCTGAGCAACACAGTTTCTGAGCACAGCACATCTTCTAGGTCACTGCACCCTGAAACAAGTGCCCACCTCGTATTGTATGTCCCAAGCCCAGCATTGCTCCTGATTTCACTGGACAGAATTCTATTACCCAAGGTGCTAAGCTTACAGTTCCTTAGCATCACAGCAGCTGCCGTATCCCCCCAGATTGCTCTGACTCCGATGGGTGAAATTATGCTATTCTGAGTACCGAGGACTCAGAGGACCACAGCCACATGCTGGTGAATTGGCAGGTCCATACTGATCTGCATTTGCCCTAAGCCATAGAATGAACACTCACTACAAGAAGTATCAGCCCTGGCCACTGGGAGATAGTAATGAAACAATGTATCACTCTAATGATGAGGGTGGCTGATGCAGAGGGAGGCTGATGCTGATGCAGAGGGAGGCTGATGCAGAGGGAGGCTGATGCAGAGGGAGGCTGATGCAGAGGGAGGCTGATGTAGAGGGAGGCTGTCCGTGGGTAGATGATGAGTGAGAACTTCCTCTCCTTTCCATTCACCTTTGCTGTCCCCCAAAAAGCTGCTTCAAAAAAAAAACCCGACTAAAAACAAAAAACGCTTCCCGAATACATAATCTTGAAAAACAAAATAAACAAGCAGCCTCCCCTCCTGAGAGAAAGAACTCTCCTTTCTACCAGGTATTCATTCCCTCTTTACGGAAAACACAAACCGTAACCTCAGCGTCAAAAACCAACTCCTGAAAGCTCAGTGTAGCCTTTAGAGCCCGTAGAAGAGCCAAAGGGACCAGGCAGAAACTTAGCTGCCCTCTATATCCTGAGGGAGGTGGAGAGACGCAGTGGGAGATGACAGTATTTTGTACATGATCAATAACCCCAGGCCTTTCCTAGCCCCCACTCAGCCCCTTGCTCCAAGGCTGCCTCCACTTGAATGAAGAATCCTCACCATCTCCCCAAAGAAGCTCCTATGTGACCCTGAAAACCTGCAGTGGCCCTGAAGAGAAGGGTAAACGGGGGCCTCAAAAGATCACTATTAAAAACATGGTGCTGACCTGGACAGGTGGCCCAAGCCTGACCCTGACTTACATGACTTCAGATCTCTATTTACTCTCATATATATTTCTTGACAAAGGGAACTTGCTTTGGAGTTTCAAGTCCTATGAGTTGCCTGTGTCCAGTCCCAGGCAAGCCTGCCCAGCAGGCTGGTGAGGGTTCTCAGCACACCCTGGGCTCCCATTTTATAGACGACATACTTGAACCCATCCCTCTTAGCTTTTCTCAGTCCATCATCTCTAACCATTCCATTTCCACCACCAAGCCTGCTTCTCCTCTTCCCTCCTGGGACTTCTACTCTATCCAGCGCTTCTCTCTAAAGTAGGCAGGCATTCCTACAGGGTACTCTAGCCATCAACTGAATCCCTGCCTGTTCCCAGAGTCCCCTCGGATACCATCGAATGATCGTTTTCAAAATGTGCCCTGCTTCTAAAGGCAGCACATCCTCAGTGGCTGGTGTGACCAGGCTCCACCCAGTCTCCCTGACAATCTGTGCCCTCTCTTCCTTTTTCAGGCAGGGCGTGAGTACTCACCTGCCGCCACCACTGCGGAGAATGGGGGTGGCAAGAAGAAACAGAAAGAGAAGGAGCTCGATGAGCTGAAGAAGGAGGTTGCCATGGTAAGAACTACAGTGCTTGCAGCAGGCCTATGGAGCAGCAGCTCTGCTCTGCCAGCCACACACCAGCAACCATGAGCACCCAAAGGAGCTTTGAACTCAAGCCCGTGCTCCCCACTTAATTCTGTCCCCTGAAATGTGCCTAGCCTCCTTTCCCAAAGTGTATCCATTTCTCCTTCCCTAGGATGACCACAAGCTGTCTTTGGATGAGTTGGGCCGAAAATACCAAGTGGATCTGTCTAAGGTGAGTGGAGCCATGAGGTGAGAGAGGCAGGCAGCTTCAGGAGGGAGAGCCCCCAAACTAGAACACAGCCCTCTTTCCATGTGAGGGAAGCAGCCCAGAGATGAGAGACTTACCTACAGCCATGGGCTTAGTTGGTGGCAAGGCCAGAAGTAGACTTTGGGCCCCTGCTTCCCCCTCTTTCCCTGTGTACCTGGAATCTAGAATTCCTTAGAACCCTGGGCCTAGACCTTGGCAAGGCTTTGTGCTCTTCTTCACACAACTGCTCTCAGAGTTGACAGGCGTAGACCAGCAAGGTGACTCATCCCTTTTGTTATAATGCTCACCGGCTCCTGCTTACAGCAGTAGCTCTGTAATAAGATGCAGTGCAGACATTTCTTAATCCTCACTATAGCTGTGTCAGGCACTGTCAGCCTGTTTATTAAAGCAAGGAGACTCAGAAAGGGAGAATGACTTGCTGGATTTGTCCCCGGGCCCGTGCTCCCCACTTAACCCCGTGCTCCCAAGTGTGCTCGGCTACCTTTCCCAAAATGACTCCATTTCTTCTCCCTCAGGACGACTGACCATAAAGTGTCCTGGGATGAGCTGGATTATATAAACAAATTCAGGCCACAGCAGATTGAAGAACTCATCATTAAAAATTATTTTAAATGGCTCCTCTAAGATAGGTGCTCTGGCACACACCTATTACCCCAGCTACTTAGGAGACTAAAGCAGGGAAGATTGCAAGTTCAAGGCTGGGGTGGACAACCCCACAAAATCAAATTAAAGAGGGCTACAGATATACAGTTCAGTGGTAGAGTGCTGTGTAGCTTGAATGATGCCCTAAATTCAATCCTTAGTTTTAAAAAACTCTTCTAAGTGCTATGGTGGTCAATTGTAGTCTTAGGTACTTTGGAGGCTAAACAGAAAGAACACTTGAGCCCAAGAGCTCAAGACCATGGTAGACAAACTTTTGAGATCTTCGCTCAAAAAAAAAAAAAAAATTGTTGAAGCTAGCCATAAGTCCAAGGCCAGCTTGGGCTATAAAGTAACTTCTAAGCTAAACAATACCTTGTCTCAAAAAAAAAAAAAAGATACAAAATGTTATAGTCAATATCCCTGACCCACTCCTTTCTGTCTTTCTTCTTAAACTGCTATGCTCCCATTCTTTAACCTTACTTTATTTTCGATGATGCGGTTTCCACACTTTGGCATCATTGTATATTTATTATTGTGGTTTCCTCTTTAGATTGTGGGTGGGTACTTTGTTGATCCTGCCTGTCTCTCCATCCTACCCAGGGCCGGACATGCAGTCAGAGCTTAAGATTCACACATAAAGTAGGTGAACACAGGACATGAAGATCAGTAACAAGTGGTTCCTGCTCCAAGTCAGTAACAAACATTTCAAAAACAAAAAACCACACAAACAGAAGGCCAGTGCAATATAGTAAACACCACTCTAGAATCAAGCATGGGGGACAGCCTGGATCCAGAAAGAGCCCTTTGATCTAGCCTGGCGACATCAAAGAGTAGCGAGCCTGGCTAGGCTTTCTCCGGAAAGTGATAGGTGATTGCCAAAACTCCGTGACACTCAAGGTCAAAGCTGTGGGGCTTTCCCTGGAGCCCTGAAGAAAGGAAGGCTCTGCAGGAAGAAAGGAGGGTGGTCAGACAAGGAATCTTTCCGGTGTGCTTATGCATGCTGTCCCAACAAAAACATCTTTCAACCCAAGAATAACCAAGGTGGAGCCACAGTGATAGTCCATTTTAGCCTCCAAGGCCCAAGTCTCATTATAGACTCCAGTTTCTCTGTGTGGTCCCTCATGATGGTCTCACCCCTTCCAACCAAAGGAGAATCTTCTCCCTCCAGCTGAACATGATTCTCCAAGATGCCCAGAGATGTGGTGAGGGTCGGGTTTGTTCCCTCTACCCACCCCTACACCTTTCCTCACTCTCCAGGGCCTCACCAACCAGCGAGCTCAGGATATTCTGGCTAGAGACGGACCCAACGCCCTCACTCCACCCCCGACAACTCCTGAGTGGGTCAAGTTCTGTCGTCAGCTTTTTGGGGGCTTCTCTATCCTGCTGTGGATTGGGGCACTCCTCTGCTTCTTAGCCTACGGCATCCTGGCCGCCATGGAGGACGAACCATCCAACGATAATGTAAGCCACGCACGTGACCCCTGAACCAGCTCATAGTCCTGCTCTCTAACTCACAACCCCAAATAAGGTGATGGGAGGGCTCAGGGAACAAAATCACAGGCCCAGTCGGTACCTCAGGCTGATAAGGCTTTTACAGACCTGTGAAGCACCCTCCAACACGCGTGGCATCCATGAGCGAGACAGCCTCCACATACTCCTACCACTAATAGGCTGGTCTGTATCCTTTTTGGGTCTCCACGCCTAGAAAAGCCAGAGCCATGGGAACTCCCTTCTTTGCCCCTTCAATGCTAGGAGTGTGGGTTAGGAGACTGGGGGAGGTACTCAGTACCTCGTGCTTGAGCTCAGATGAAGGATGGGCATCCCACATAGGGTGACTCCGGGTGCTGGTCCCAAGTGTCACACCCCCCCAGAGGTGACAAACGGCAGGTCCCTCAAACTCTCTCTCCTAACCAGTTATATCTAGGTATCGTGCTAGCAGCCGTAGTTATCGTCACCGGCTGCTTCTCCTACTACCAGGAAGCGAAGAGCTCCAAGATCATGGACTCCTTCAAGAACATGGTGCCTCAGGTAGGTGGCAGGGACTGGCTCCATCCAAGCTGGGGCATAAGGTTTCTGAGATGGTCCCTCTCTTTCTGTCTTGTGGTCTGAGGTGGAAGGAAGACCGGCAGAAAATGCCCTTATGAGCTCTCCGTGCCAGAAGCCGGTTTTGTCACTAAGGGTGTGGGAGCGAGTTTCTTCTTGGAGAGCAAAGGTAGAAATGGAACAATTCACGATGGGTTCGTGGCCTTTCCACAGCAAGCTCTGGTCATCCGAGAGGGAGAGAAGATGCAGATCAATGCGGAGGAAGTCGTGGTGGGAGACTTGGTAGAAGTGAAGGGTGGAGACCGTGTCCCTGCTGACCTCCGGATCATCTCTTCCCACGGTTGCAAGGTGAGGAGGGTCACCCGGAGCGAGTGTTGGGTCTGTACAGTTAAGAGAGACCCACTTGAGAGTTTTAAAGTTTTTTTTTTTTAAAAAAAAATCCGATTGTAAACATCAAGGTCTCCCCTGTACCTCCCAGCTATACCTCCTTGTAGCATATGATGGCTACATGCTACCTCTGTGTATATGTGATACATATGCTCTGTGCCCTGGGACTTCTTTGACCTAACCACTGGGCAGTGGTGGTGCACGCCTTTAATCCCAGCACTTGGGAGGCAGAGGCAGGCGGATTTCTGAGTTCAAGGCCAGCCTGGTCTACAGAGTGAGTTCCAGGACAGTCAGGGATACACAGAGAAACCCTGTCTCGGAAAAAAAAAATTATTTATTTATTTATTTAATGCATATGAGTACACTGTAGCTGTATAGATGGCCATGAATCACCATGTGTGTGGCTGCTGTTGAGCTCAAGACCTCTGCTCACTCCAGTATAATTTACTGTAGCTGTCTTCAGACACACCAGAAGAGGGCATCGGATCCTATTACAGATGGTTGTGAGCCATCATGTGGTTGCTGGGAATTGAACTCAGGACCTCTGGAAGAGCAGTCAGTGCTCCCCGCTGAGGCATCTCTCCAGCCCTGACCTAGCCACTTTATAACCATTGTATATTGAATACCATTTCCATGATAGAAGCCTTTAGACACGATATCTAATTTCACTCTGTAGCCTGGGCTACAGAGATGTATAATAAATTAAAGTTTAAGGAAAGAAAGAGGCAGAAACTGGGTGTGGTGGGTCACACCTGTAATCTTAAGCCCCACCCCACCCCCCACAGGGTGGGAGCAGGAAGATGCAGAGAGTTCAAGGTCTACCCAGCCTGCCTACATAGAGAGGGTGTCTGGAAAAAGATGACGTAGTTACAGAAGGCCGCTATCTGTCACAGCCTGATAACCCTGGGAGGCAGCATTGTTACAGACAGCCTTGGTGGTGTCTCTGGGGTTGTGCAATGCAATGACCCTGCTTACATTCCCCACTTTACAGGTGAACAAACAAAGGCCGTGTGGGTTACGTAAATAACCCAAAGACATAAAAATAAGTCAGGAAGTCTCAGTCAGCTAAAGCAAAGCCGGGATGATAGCTGAGTAATGCCATAAATATGTGATGAGGGCAACTGTAATTTTGTCCCTCTTGTCATGAAGATTTGGGGGGGAGGGTGTTGAATCTGGCTCAGGAGACGGCTGGGTGCACACAGAGCTGTTGCTGCTGCTGTTGCTAGTTTAATGACCACACCTCTTCCTCCTCAGGTGGATAACTCATCCTTAACAGGGGAGTCGGAGCCCCAGACCCGTTCCCCTGAGTTCACCCATGAGAACCCTCTGGAGACCCGCAATATCTGTTTCTTCTCTACCAACTGTGTAGAAGGTGAGATGCTAGCCTCCCAAGAGAGCTCTTCATCCCAGCACAGTTGAGGGAAGGGGCTGACTCCTGAAGCTATATTTGTTTGGCTAAAGCTCTGCATATAAAGGGCTTTTGAGGGCACAGGGCCCTAAGCATTGCGGTAGTAGTCATCTCTGGAGAGCAGGGCATTGGCCAAGGGCAGACCGACTCTGCAGGAAGTCACCTCTCTACCGGAAGCTCTCAGTTCTGTTGATCCCCAGACTGAAAGCCGGCCACAAAATGCTCAGATGGTGAGTCAAGATGTCCCCTCCCCCAACTGTTAGGAGAATGGGAGTCAAGTGAGGTCTTGGAGCCGGTGGTTCTGGATCAGCCAGTGAGCTGAGTCAGGACTGACTCTGGGAAGGCATCCAGGGGAAAGAGATGGTAGGAGAGAGAGAGAGGTGTGCATGGACCATAGACCTCTCCCAAGGTGGTAATAAATACGAATACGTTCCTGCATCCCAGCTCCATGCCTCTCCTTCTCCTCAATACATTGGGTCTTTGGGCTTGTTTCCTTCCTTCAGAGAGTCGGAATTACAATAAAAATCACTACACATTAAATTTCCTAAATGTTTAATGTACTGGGATTCTGATTTATCACAGCTTTCCCATAACCGGATGCATTTGAAAGGTCAGATAAGGTATCCTCACTGCTTATGCAGCGACTAGCTCTGGAGAGAGGACAGAGAAAGAATGCAAGTCATATTTGCTGCATGCTTGCTGCGTGACGGCGATAGTCGCAGTTAGCCCATTTAACGACTGACTCCTAGGTAAGGGTTCAATGGGATTTGAACCCAGATTTGGCTGACTTCAACCTGCAAGTTCTTCCCAGGGTACTGCACATCCTTTCCCAAAGGCCCCTGTAATGTCATATATTTTAGATAATCACAAGATTGTTTTATAGATTATAAATATATAGAATAAATATATAGATGTAAATATGTAGAGTAAAAGATTATTTTAGTCTACATTGATAAGATCTTCGGATTTTTTAGTTAAAAAAAAATCATAATTGTGTGTGTGTGTGTGTGTGTGTGTGTGTGTGTAAGTGAGTACACTCATGCCACAGTGCACATGTAGAGGACCTGCAGAACTTGGTTCTCTCTGTCCACCATGGGGGTTCTAGGGATCCAACTCAGGTCATCAGGATTGGCAGGTAGGAACCCTTAGACACTGAACTATGTTGCTGGCCCAGGAAAATCTTAAGACTAAACCAACCAACCAACAAAAACCAATAAGTAATTTACTTCTGTTTATCATATGCTTTTGAAAAATACCTAATATAGGACTGATTTGCTGGCCGGGCAGTGGTGGTACACGTCTTTAAATCCCAGCACTTGGGAGGCAGAGGCAGGCAGATTTCTGAGTTCGAGGCCAGGCTGGTCTACAGAGTGAGTTCCAGGACAGCCAGGGCTACACAGAGAAACCTTGTCTCAGAAAAAAAAGAAAAGAAAGAAAGAAAGAAAATATGATGAGGGAGTTGGAGAGATAGCTCTGTTCTTCCAGAGGTCCTGAGTTCAATTCCCAGCAACCACATGGTGGCTCACAACCATCTGTAATGGGATCCAACGCCCTCTTCGGGTGTGTCTGAAGGTAGAAACTGTACTCATGCATAAAATAAATGAATAAATCTTTTTTAAAAAATTAAAAAAAAGAAAATAGGATGAGACGTCAGTCAGGATGAGACGTCAGTCATTGGCAAGCCCGGGGTATTCACCCTCTGTTCTTTCCTTTATGACAGGCACCGCCAGAGGCATTGTAATTGCCACAGGTGACCGGACAGTGATGGGCCGCATAGCCACTCTTGCCTCTGGCCTAGAGGTGGGGCAGACGCCCATAGCCATGGAGATTGAGCATTTCATTCAGCTGATCACAGGGGTGGCTGTGTTCCTGGGGGTCTCCTTCTTCGTTCTGTCCCTCATCCTGGGCTACAGCTGGCTAGAGGCAGTCATCTTCCTCATCGGCATCATCGTAGCCAACGTGCCCGAAGGGCTTTTGGCCACCGTGACTGTAAGTGGATGAGACTGAATCAACACCAGTGCCGTCCCGCCTGCTGTGGGCCTTCTCCCTATTCAATACAGACAGTTCTTATTGCTTTCCCGGCAATGTTCTTCCCTTCAGGTCCCTGCAGTCACATAGAAGATGTCATACGCAGAAATTGTTCAGGGCATGCCTGAGAGTTTGAAGTTGAAAATCGGGGGAGGGGGGTGGGGGGGGCTGAGCTGCATCTGAGCATTCAATTTCTCCTTGGGGGCTTGTCATGGTCATGTTCCTTACCATCTGTGTGCCTGTCTCCCGATGCAGTCTGGGGTTCATCCTGTCTCATGTGCTATAAAGACTCTTTCAAAGGTCACCAGTGACTAACTAGCAAATCCACTGACATTTCTCAGCTCTCATCCTTAATGCTGCTGCCTCTGCTGCTGCTGAAATGAATATGTCTGTCCATCCTCTTGCCCTCTGTCCTTCATCAGACACTTCGATGTGTCACCATCCTGGTTCTCCTGGCCTCACAGCAGCTCAGTGGCTGTCAAACCCCAGCCTCAGCTTTCCTCCTTGCTGCCCTCAGAGGAACCCATTTTCTTCCACAGTTTCTGTTGTTCCTTCCATGTGGGTGGTTGGTACATCTCTGTACCTGCTCTGGAGTCAGCTATCTTCAACTTTCTTCCGGGCATTTTACTACAGATCCTGCCTGAGAACTTATTTAACACGCCTGCAGTTGAGCTGTGGATATTTCCTGCTAGGGCCCACCCACTCTTTTGTGAGTGGGATTAATGGAAAAGGATTAGAGCTTCCGAATGGGGAAGAGTCATAGACACATGTCACTCTAGACTTGGCACTTTTAATTCTCCTGTCTGTCTGCCAGGTGTGCCTGACGCTGACAGCCAAGCGCATGGCTCGCAAGAACTGCCTGGTGAAGAACCTGGAGGCTGTGGAGACCCTGGGCTCCACGTCCACCATCTGCTCAGACAAGACGGGCACCCTCACCCAGAACCGCATGACAGTGGCTCACATGTGGTTTGACAACCAGATCCATGAGGCTGACACCACTGAAGATCAGTCTGGTGATTGGGTGCCCCGGAAAGGGTGAAGGGAAGAGGGCCCTCGTAGAAGAGGGAGACCAGGGTGTGAAAATGCTCTGATGGAGAGCCAAGCTTCTCCCTCCTTTCTTCCCAGGGGCCACTTTTGACAAACGGTCCCCTACGTGGACGGCCCTGTCTCGGATTGCCGGTCTCTGCAATCGTGCCGTCTTCAAGGCCGGACAGGAGAACATCTCTGTGTCTAAGGTAGGGGGCCAGCCAGTGAGTGCAGACACAGATGTGCTAGGGGGACGTTTCCAAAGTGCCCTTGCAGATAGATACCCAGCTTTCCCTCTCACCTCCTGCCACTGCCTTGGTGACCTCAGCTGATGCTCTGTCTCCTCCATCCTCAGTCCTCCATCCTCTCCCTTCCCCCACCAGGACACTGAATTCTATTTTCTTCTGGCAGCGGGACACAGCTGGAGACGCCTCTGAGTCAGCTCTGCTCAAGTGCATCGAGCTGTCCTGTGGCTCAGTGAGGAAGATGAGGGACAGGAATCCTAAGGTGGCAGAAATCCCCTTCAACTCCACCAACAAATACCAGGTCTGGCTGGCCCGCTGGGACAGAGAGAGAAAAGGGGGACAAAAATGGGGAGAGTGGGTGAATATAGAGACTCAATAGAGGAAAGTGAGCCTACGGAGACTCAATAGAAGGAAGGGATGGGGTACATCTGAGGAACATGTACTCCCAGGTCAATCCCAGGACAGCTGGCCTGGTTGCTTCACCCTCTAACAGGCAAACCTTCCTACACACAGCTTATCACCTTCTCTCTTCTTCTGATAGACGCCTGTCCTCTGGCAATGGTCCTCCAACATTGCCGTCCAAATAACTAACACACACTTCTATAATTTCCATACCGTATCCCTCAGCCAACCTGTTCATGCCAAGAATAGCCTCAGCTCTATTCTGCATGCACCATGGAGGGAAAGTCCCCAGGGCCTTGGGGACCAGGGGATGCTAATGAAAGCCATCCAACCCCTACCTAGCACAATGGCTATCCTGACTGATCTTAATGCCTATTTGTTTAATGAGTCACTGTTCTATGGAAGCGACTCCATAGAACTCCACGGGTTTTAAGACTCGGGATCATAAACAAACACCCTCCAGACACAGTTTCTCTTTTGTTGACAATCTTTGACCGATAAGAGTTACATTATTAAGGAAGGTTTTCTTTCTAAGCAGCTGCTATCAGACCCTGTGCTAAGCAACAGAACTACCACGATTATATGGCTCCCTCTGTAACCGCCTTTCCCTTCCCAGCTATCCATCCACGAGAGGGAAGACAGCCCACAGAGCCATGTGCTGGTGATGAAAGGCGCCCCAGAGCGCATCCTGGACCGCTGCTCCACCATCCTGGTACAGGGCAAGGAGATCCCTCTTGACAAGGAGATGCAAGATGCTTTTCAAAACGCCTACATGGAGCTGGGAGGACTCGGAGAGCGAGTGCTGGGTAAGAAGGCAGATAGAGGAGCGCGGCTAAGAAGGCAGAGCCTTGGTGGTGTCTCTAGCTTCCCGCAGGCAAACCAGGCAGCTACTCTGGGGCTCTGACTCCTCCCTCTTGCTCCTCCTCAGGCTTCTGTCAGCTGAACCTGCCGTCGGGAAAGTTTCCTCGGGGCTTCAAATTTGACACGGATGAGCTGAACTTTCCCACAGAGAAGCTCTGCTTTGTGGGGCTCATGTCTATGATTGATCCCCCCAGAGCAGCCGTGCCAGATGCGGTGGGCAAGTGTCGAAGCGCAGGCATCAAGGTACTGGCCTCCTTCCTACCCATCCCACCCGTGTCCTTGTATGCCTGGTGCCAGAGGTCAAGGGACTGCAACAGCTGCTGTCCCGAGGAGACACAGGCTCCTGGTGGCCTCCTTCCCGCTGACCCAGAGGACTTACCCATCTGCAGGGAAAGGCGTGTGCCTGACGAGAGCACTCCGTGTGCCCCGCCCCCTCTCGTCTCGTAAGCACCAGTCTGCGTTCCTAGCAGGAAGACTTGGTTATCTGACTGGCCCACTGCTGCTCAGTCTATCCATTTGGAACGGAACTCCTCTTACCGCTCCATAGTCTCCTCTCTCACGCACGATCCTCCTCTCCCCGCCCCCACTGAATTCTTGTCCAAGGGTGGTCAGTCATTTCTCACTGATGACTCTCGTTTACTTGTTTGGTTTATTCTTCATCCAGAAAATACTTATTGCTTCTCAGCGTGCATCAGGCCCTCAGTCCCTGACATCTTCTTCTTCCGGTCACCATCACTTTCACATTTTATTTTTTAAACCATGCAATTCAGCTTGTCCCCTGAGAGCCAAGTCTTTGTATCCCAAAAGGGGGGGTGGGGATGCTTCTAAACACGTCACAGAGTTAGGGGCCATTAAGTACCTACTGGTCAAATGCCCTAATAATAAGTTATTTTAATTTTTTTTATATGCATCAGACACTGCTCTAAGCACTATGCATGGCTGCCTTCTGAGTAAGTGCCTACATCTCCCTGTTACACACACAGAGAGAGAAACTGACGCACAGAGTAGCAAGGCCAAGACCACATAGCTAGTAAGTTGCTAAGTCAGAATTTGAAACCAGGCAGTCTATTTCTTAACCATCACACCAGAAGACTCGGTGCAATGCATATGTGTGTGTGTTGTGACCGCACTAAGAACTCAGTATGGAAAATAGGCATTATTACCCCCACTGAAAAACAAACATGGAGAAATTCAGAGTAGGTAAATAGCTTTCCCCAAAATAGAAGTGTTGTAAGAGGTGAGCTGGGAATAGGAGCCCAGTTGGCTTGTCTGGGAGCCATGCTCCTTCTGCCCAGTCAGGTGCCTCTCGGCATGATGAGCAATGGCACAGTGGCTGGGCAAGGTCTCTGTGGAAAACCAACTGGGAACTGTTAATTCCACCTCAGAGAATTAGACAGGGTTTAGCAAAGGGGATGATATTTGACCTGGGCCTTAAAGGCTGATGAGGATTCAGTAGGCTCTAAAGGAAGGGGAGCCATAGCAAGAACAGGGTGTACCCAGATGTGCCTATACTAGCAGGAGCTGTGTGGGTCAGCAGGGGAGAGATGGGGGAACTACTGGAAATTAGGAGTGAGACATTGGGTCAGGGCCAGTTGGAAGGATTTCATTTAAATGCCAGACTTGTGTGCCCCAGAAGGCCACAGATGTCACAGAGATAGCTTTAAGGCTACCTAATGGAAGATGAACTAGATGTGGGCAAGAGCTGTAGTTGGAGAAACAAGGAGACAGATTAAAGGTGCACAATAGCCCGGGCAAAGATGAGGATCAGAACAGGACAGTGACACAGGGAACAGAGACACATAGTTGCATTTGAGAAGCAATTTGAGAAGTTAGTGAGCAAGCTGGGCGTGGGGTACAAAGATATGAGAGAGAACAGGACAGGATGGTCAGAACAGATGGTATCTAAGAGAGGGAGGGGAACTGGAGGGATGCTGGGAGGGCTGATGGGATTTCAGCGTGGACCTTAAGTTTGAAACATTTATAAGGGTAGAAGGGATGAACATCTAAGAGATAGTTGGAGTACAGTTTAGAGTTCAAGAAAGAATGTCAAGACGGGATTTAAATCTCATTAGCATGTGAGTATAAACTAACGGTTTATTAGAGTATTTTATTACACCATTCAGGAAGCAAACAGGAGTCAAAGAAAAGGTACAGAAGGGTTCACCAACATTTCTGAGGAAGTGGAGAAAGAGAAGGGAGGGAGGCCGGGTGGTAGGACACAGCTAACACTTCTGGTCTACATAAAGCCAGCCTGGGATGGTGTGGGTCACCCCCCTCCACTGTGCTGAAACAGAACACGGACTTGTCTAGGTTCCAACAGCTGGTAAGTGTTCCCGTCCAAAGCCAGGGCTTGCTCCATTCTGCCACCCCGAGGAAGCTTGGACGAGCACGCAATGGAGTAAGGGTACAACTGGGGCAGAGAGGAAGGAGGTGCAGAAACCAAGAGAGTGAAGGGTTTCCATAAGTTAGAAAGTCAAGGACAGCGAGGTTTGAAGAGATGCTTGTGTTTCAGTAGGGAGGAACTTTGTGTGTATGGTGGGGGCTAGTTTCAGGTTAATAATAGGGATGGGAGAGAAGGCAGTAGGGCCTGAAGAGGTGTGTCTTGCTTCAGATGTGTGGGACTTCTTCTCCAAGCCCACATATGCAAATCTGTCCTCTGCTAGCTTGGCTCACTTTATGCTGATAATAGCCTCTTTCCAGGCATACGCCCTTCTCATCCCACTCACTGTATTGTGCAACAGTAAAAACACACTAATTATCCTGGCGAAGGCAAGTCTTGCCTCCACCCCCACCCCCACCCCCATACTATGCAGGACAGTTGGAAACAAACGAGCAAGGGTTTCAGCAGCTGGACACTGTCTCCATCTTAGCCCTGCTCTACCCACTGCACTGCTGCAGTGGCCACTGGAGATACTTCTGGGTTCCTGTGACCCTGAAGAAACCATGAATGCTCACAAAACTTTGGTCTTCTTAACTGTATTCAGGGGAGCTGCTAAAAGCTGTTGAGGTGGCTCAGCCATTAAGAGCACTCAACAACAGCTCTTTCAGAAGACCCACAAGGCAACTCACGGTTGGCCCTCTTCTGGCCTCCAAGGGCACAAGGCACATATAAAGTACACAGAGAGACAGACAGACAGACAAAACACCCATATACATAAAATAATAGAAGAAGGAAAGCTGTTAAAAGAAGTACCTGTCCAGCTCTGACTGTCTCGTCTCCACATATCCAAACTCCTAAAGCAATCTCCCAGACAACTCAGCCATGATAATGTACATACAAAATCCCAGCCCTTGACAGACAAAGGCAAGAGGATCCTGGGAGTCTGAGGCTGGCTAGGGCTGCATACCTCAAGATCTTGTCCTAGAGATATTGGAGGAGGGGGGAAAGAGGGAGGGGAGAAGGATGAGGAGAGGGAGAGCAAGCAAGTGAGAGAAATACAGACAGACAGACAGACAGACAGACAGACAGACAGACTGGGTTGGGGAAGAGCACAGACTCTCCTCTGCCAAGGGACCCTCATCAACCTGTCAGTCTGCCATAGATGGTTTTTTGTCTGTTTAAACATGCTCCCTCTAAAGCCTGAACCCAGTTTGTTCTGTCTCTTGCCCTTACTGCCAAACATACACACACACACACACACACACACACACACACCCCTAGTAGTTTACCTTTACATAATTTGGAGAAAGGAATGGGGAGGGGAAACCAACACTGCTTTTTCTTTCTGCCTTCTCCTTCCTGTCAGGTGATCATGGTGACTGGGGACCACCCTATCACAGCCAAGGCCATTGCCAAAGGTGTGGGCATTATATCAGAGGGTAACGAAACTGTGGAGGACATTGCGGCCAGGCTCAACATTCCTGTGAGTCAAGTCAATCCCAGGTGAGGCCGTTACAAAGACCCCATTGCTGGCCAACACGTCATCTCCCAGAGAGGCCCTGAGTGTCCCTTGGGAATATCCCGTTGACAGCCCAATGGCTGGTTCCTCAGACAAGCTTGTGTTTAGGCTGTGCCACTGACGAGCTGTGTCACCTTGGAAACATCTTGCAGCCCTCATCTTCCATTTTCTCAGTTATGAAATTGAGATGCTGTCCACACCGCAGGGGTTGCTATAGGGATAGGATCTGCCTAGCAGACATCACTTATACTTGCATGGGTAGGATGTAATGTCTCCTCTGAGAGAAATAGCAGGACTCAGCTTCACAGAAGGGAGCACAGAGGCAATAATGGAGTCCCACCTCCCAGAGGAGCTAAGGCACACAGTGGGCAGGGAGGGGTAGCAGGACCCGCATGAGCGTAGATGGTCAGCTCACTGCCCCTACCCTCCAGAGAAGCCAAGGCATGTGTAGTGCACGGCTCGGACCTGAAGGACATGACGTCAGAGCAGCTGGATGAGATCCTCAGGGACCACACGGAGATTGTGTTTGCCCGGACCTCCCCTCAGCAGAAGCTCATCATTGTGGAGGGGTGTCAGAGGCAGGTGAGCAAGACAGCAAGAGGCAGAGACAGGGTAAAGTCAGGAGCTAGACAGGCAAGGACTCTGCTCTCAAGCATTTTTGGTGTCTTCCCCCCATGCCCTCCCCAGGGAGCCATTGTAGCAGTGACTGGTGACGGGGTGAACGACTCCCCTGCGCTGAAGAAGGCTGACATCGGCATTGCCATGGGCATCTCTGGCTCTGATGTCTCTAAGCAGGCGGCTGACATGATCCTTCTCGACGACAACTTTGCCTCCATTGTGACAGGCGTGGAGGAGGGTGAGGAAGCTGTGTGGGCTTCGTGACATCCAGGATGTCTGAAGCCAAACCTTCTGCTTCCTCTGGCTTTCACTCTTAAGATCCCACATTGCTTTAAGCTTTAAACCCTCCTCTTGGAAAAAATGAGCAGCCAGCCGCAGCTCAGGGGCTAGGGTGGGGAGGGTCCCTCTAAATCTCCCTGATGCCTTCAGAGCCTCTCTGCAGGCCGCCTGATCTTTGACAACTTGAAGAAGTCCATCGCATACACCCTGACCAGCAACATCCCCGAGATCACCCCCTTCCTGCTGTTCATCATTGCCAATATCCCCCTGCCCCTGGGCACTGTGACCATCCTCTGCATCGACCTCGGCACAGATATGGTGAGGCCAGGGGGCGGAGTCGGGCCAGACGAGGCAGTCCCACAGAATAGGGGTGGGATGAGCAGCAGATAAAGGAGCTGCACCAGGGCATCTGACCAGGTCCTGTCCAGTAGACAGCAGATCTGGAGCACAGGCCTGGAGGAAGTTTCTCTCCACCACACTGTAGTATTAGGGATTGAACCCAAGACTCGCTCGTGTTAGGCAAGCACTCCGCTCCTTAGCAACGTCCCTAGTAATAACAGGATCTTATATACCAATACCCTGAATTCTGTGGATGCTTCCCTGAGCAGTTCCGCAGACCTCTTCAGACACCTTCTCCTCCTGGTGTCCCGTGTGTATAGGTCCCTGCCATTTCACTAGCTTACGAAGCAGCTGAGAGCGACATCATGAAGAGGCAGCCCCGGAACTCCCAGACAGACAAGCTGGTGAACGAGAGGCTTATCAGCATGGCTTACGGACAGATTGGTGCGCCCAGCCCGGGCTCGGGAGGGTTTCCCCCCACCAAAGGGTGCTTCTAGTTCCTGAGACAGATGAGTGACATGTCCGGAAAGAGTCCAGCTCCCCGAGAGCCAGAGACTTCCATCTCTGTCCCCAAGGGATGGCCCTTTCCTGCCCCTTTCTCTACTCAGGTCCCACCTTTTTGCTTACAATTATTTTCAGGCATGATCCAGGCTCTGGGCGGCTTCTTCACCTACTTTGTGATACTGGCAGAGAACGGGTTTCTACCCTCTCGGCTGCTAGGGATCCGGCTTGACTGGGATGATCGAACTACCAATGACCTGGAGGACAGCTATGGACAAGAGTGGGTGAGTGGGGCTGTGTATGTGTGCCGCAGACAAGAAGGGGCGGGGCTGAGGCTGAGGCCCTGGCAGGAACTGGCTAGGAGCAGCCAAGGGGCAGAGAAGATGGACCAAGTGTTGGGTTTGACAACTGCTTAAAGCGTGCTGTTTGCTGGTACCATCCCTCCCTCTCTTCCGCCCAGACCTACGAGCAGCGGAAGGTGGTGGAGTTCACATGCCACACGGCCTTCTTTGCCAGCATCGTGGTTGTGCAGTGGGCCGACCTCATCATCTGCAAGACCCGTCGCAACTCCGTGTTCCAACAGGGCATGAAGTGAGCACCTACCACAACCGGTCCCTACCAGTCAGAGTCCTCTACACATGGTCACCAACCCACATAGGCCAGGATTCCAACACCAGCTCACCATAGCTCCCAGGGCTCAGGTTTGCTAAGGAAATGTCTGGTTGTAACAACTGACTTTAACCGCAGTCACGTTTGACAGAATGGCAAGACTCTTTCTACTGAGTTATAACATTGCTCCGAGTAACATTGTTACTTTGTTTCCTACCTTCATGTTCATCTTCCTTGTTTTCTTCTCACCCTTCTTCCTCCTCCCTTCCTCCCCTATTCCCTAGCTAAATGGCACCTAGCCACCTCCTTCCCCCAGTTCTAAATCCTGGGTCAGGTCTCCTGTACTCCACACCATCACTTGGCAGGTAGCCGGGTTTATAGCACTGATCTTGTGTGCTGCATCTGCCTAGGGGCATATTCAGGCCTTCTTACAGTGTGGCACCATAAGCCATGCAGTGACTCAAGCATCTCACTCTAATCTCACAACGGCTCCTCCAGGTGGGTACCATTGCACTGCACTCTGTGTGGGCAAGAAGTTCCCCGAGGTTAAATGGTTAGGCCATTCAGCTGCTCGGGGCTCTCTGGTTTGGTCTCTTGACCCCACACCGTAGTATCTCACCTGTCATGCGTACGTTTGTCACCTCGTCCACTTGTGATTTTAACACGGATAGGGGCCGAGGACTGAAAGAGCCAGGCTCTTTTTATTTCCCCTACCATAAACAAAGGCTACTATTCCCCAAATGAATTTTGTCCCAGGAAATCTAAGAAATTAGGCACAGTCCTGTATGAGACACCTATAAGGAAGTATGTGGGTAACACAGGAAGTAGAGACAGAGCCAAACTGATTAAGTCCACAGAGTGGCAAATAACGAAACAACATGACTCTGGCTAAGCACGAGAAGCAGCATTGATACCCACAAACCACCTGGTCAGAGGCAGCCTCAGAGTGCCTGGGCCTCACCTTCTGTCTCTAAACTGTTAGTGGACCTCAGGGATACTCTCAGCTACATTTCAAAAAGAGAACGAAACCAGGCTCTTACTTGCAAGAATCTGCCAGGTTTTCTATTGGGTCATCTTTAGACAAGCCCCAAGAAGACAGTGACAGCATATTAATCCAGTTCTGCTTGGAACCCATGAATATTTATAATAAATTTTAATACATTCATCACTAACAAGCATAAATTGAGAGACGAAAAAAGATCCATTAAAATGTGGGCTGTGTGGAAGAGGAGCAATGAGACGCTCCTATGTCCTCTTCAGCCTCCGTCTCATGCGTTTTGTAACCTTGTCTTCTTCTCTCCTTATTCTATGTAGAGAGCAAGCACACGGCTCCAAGAAATTAAGCACTCATCAATCACCCAAACTCAGGCAGTGGCGAAGCCAGCCACAGGCTTGACGGATCTGACTCCAGAAACTGCCCCTCAGCACTTTGCTCCGTGTCCCGCTTTTAAATTCTGACGCAGAGAATATGTGTTAACCATTTCCTGTGTGGTGACACAGGAGCAAGCGTTGGCTGGGATCAGTAGCTCACAAACATCCTCTTCATTCAGCAGCTGTGATAAGCGACCACACAGGTCGAAAAAGATGCTGAGAGACAGAAGGCATCCGTGGGCTCTGTCCAGAGGAGCTTATAAAGACAGCTTGTTGGGAAGATGGTATTTTCCCAGCCCATGGGCTTAGCACAATGACAATGTTATATATTGCCTGTGGACAGGCCCCTGTTGACTATGACATCTCTGGCACAGAGTTACATAAGAAATAACTATTGAATGAACATATATACATATACATATATTAATGAGCATATATATATATACACACATACATATATATATGTATGTATGTATGTATATACACACACCCACACCCACACACACACATACTAGACAGTAATCAGAGGTGAACAGAACAAGCAGGAGAGAATATTTGTTTCCTTTGGTTACAGAAAGCATGAGAAGAGGTTTGTCAAGGACTTGGATGAAGAGCCCTTCCTCACATTTCTTCCCACTCCTTTCCCTTTTGTCCTCAGGGGTGTCCCTAAAACTCTCCCTCCCGATATCCTCTCACAAAGCTACCTGCCTTCTTTCCTTTCTAGGAACAAGATCCTGATTTTTGGGCTGCTAGAAGAGACAGCGTTAGCTGCCTTCCTGTCTTACTGCCCTGGTATGGGGGTGGCCCTGCGAATGTACCCACTCAAGTGAGTGTCTCTCTAGGGCTGAGGGAGTGGTAACAGCGGAGAAATCGTGGGCCCCTTCTAGGACCCAAGATTGACTTTAATTCTACCTACGTGACACTGTGCCACCCTCCGAAGCTCCTGACGCTCCCCTCTGTTGCTTCCAGGGTCACGTGGTGGTTCTGCGCCTTTCCCTACAGTCTCCTCATCTTCATCTATGACGAAGTCCGAAAGCTCATCCTACGGCGGTATCCTGGGGGTAAGCACGTCCGCTCTACAGAGAGCTCTGTCTGACCTAAGGTCCCAGGAGCCCCGAGCATACCCACCCCGGCCTTTTCCTGTATATCCTGTATCCCATCTACCTTAAGGTTCATTAAGGCCTCCACTTTCCTCTAGAGCAGTGGTTCTCAACCTTCCTGACGGTGCGACCCTTTTGTGCGACCATGTTGTGGTGAACCCCCAACCATACTGTTATTTTCATTGCTTCTTCGTAACTCTAACTTTGTTACTGTTATGAATCGTAATGTAAATATTTGATATGCAGGATATCTGATATGCCACCTGCGAGACAGTAGCCCTTGGGAGGCCTTTGGGCCTGGCCTAGTACTTGTCTTGACTTCAAGCAGTGGAGTTTTTGCTTTGACCTGTGAAAGGGTCATGTGACCCCCAAAGAGGTCACACTACCCACAGGTTAAGAACTACTGTTCTAGAAACGCTGGTTTGAACTGTCAGGTTAGAAGGGCCCTTCAAAGTCATCTAATCATCTACATACTTGCTGATAAAAAAAGATAAAAAAGAGGTGATTTATTTGTTTAGGATCATAAGGTAAGGAAATCTGAACACAGGGCTCCTGACTCCCAGGCCTCAACAAAGACCTGGTTTATTTTCCGTACACACCTCTTTGATCATTTTGCTGGGTTGAAATGGATGGCCTACTAACCACACACTGTCCATGAACAGTGTTGGGTGTTCAGTGGCCCAGTATTTTTCGTGTGTGGTTTCCTTTTTTTTTTTTTTTAGTCCCAGCTGTCCTGGAACTTACTCTGTAGACCAGGCTGGCCTTGAACTCAGAAGTCCACCTGCCTCTGCCTTCCAAGTGCTGGGATTAAAGGCATGTGCCACCACTGCCCGGCTAGTGTGTGTGTGTGTGTGTGTGTGTGTGTGTGTGTGTGTGGTTTTCTAATGGGCCCAATATCCAACGCTTTGGTGTTTTCATATAAAATTTGAAATCTGATTTCTGAAACAAACATGAAGGCTGTCAGTCCTCGTGGCGCCAGCGGGACAGCTGCCTCCTTAGATGCTTGTTACCCGGGGAACCCCGGGAGGCATTTACAGCATCTACTGAATGATATACCAGTCTCCCCCAAAGATAGACTTGTCCCCTCCCTCCCAGTTAAAAACACACGGCCCACCCAGCAGGCCGGGGCTGTCTTTTCCCTCTGCCCTGCTGCCCTACTGCTCCTCTCTAACCTCAGCTGTTCAAGCCCTGATCAACCCTAAGCTATTCAGGCCCTGGGGGGGGGGGGTTGATCTTTTGCCTCCTTTACGCTCCTGCAGCCACCTTTATCCCATCTCTCTAACAGGCTGGGTGGAGAAGGAGACGTACTACTGAGCTCCACGGCAAAGGAAGAACGGGGGAGATGGGGCGCTCCGGAGGGGTCGCTGGGGGTCGTGGTGAAGGGAAGGGCTGGGGAGACAGGAGGAGGCAACTGCGTGAACTAAGATGGCAGGCTCGGGGTAAATAAACTTGAGGAGACTGCTCCAGCTGCTCCACAGGTCCCGCTGTGAACCCTGGGACAGTTCAGTGTTGGGATCAGCCTCTTCAGATCTTCCCATCCCACTCTGCTACATTTCCTGAAAACCTAGGGGTCGCCCCAGCCCTCCCCGTGTCCTAGCCCTTCACCCTCACCTGGATTATTCAAACAGATCAACACCCAAAGGTTGATCCTGTCTAACCCTGGAGGAAAGTCTTTCAGACCACCAAGTGTCTGTGACCCCCAGCTTCATTCCTCTTCCCATTCTTGCCTCCCTTTCCTTCCTTTTCCTCCCTTCCCTCCCTTCCCTCCCTCCCTGAATCCTTCCCCTGCTCCTCCCCCTCACTCCTTGAAAACACAAAATTCTCCTTCTGTGAGTGCAAGAGCCTGGGGCCAGAAAAGGAAGCCCTCAGTTGGAGAGATTAGCTCCGCCTCCCAGCCTATTAGGTTTGTCTCCCAGCCGGGGCCAGTCAGGAACCAGAGGGGAGCTGGGCTGGCAAGGAGAGGTTGGGGTGCGCTGGCTGAAGGAGAAAGCAAAGAAAGAAAGAGTGGTGACCACAGGTTTGTCATCTTCAGCCTCCAGGTAGGTGGGGTGGGCTCTGGCTCTGTGTCCTGCCTTTAGAGACTAGCACACCGGCAGACCACATTCTCATCTCGTCAGAGTAGCAGTAAGGGCAAGTCCAGGGGGTCACTGTGCTGCCCAGTGCCCCACTGACCCCTGGGTAATGGTCCTCCCTGTCCGCAAGGCTCAGGTGTCACAGAAGATCCAGCTATCTCAACCACACAGTCTTGGAAACACCCCCCCTCTTTAGAACAGTAAGTTCTCTGGGCCTCATGATGTTCTGAGAGTCCTATTAGCTGCCACTCTCCCCGTGCTCTCTCACTCCCTCCTGTTTCCTGCACACCTGCTGAACCTATGTCATTTCCGGTATCGCCTAGCTAGTCCTGGAAAAGGATCTCTTGGCCATTGGCAGGAATCAGTGTAGCAAAGTTCCCAGGACATCCCCACCTTTCAAGAACATGCAGAATCATCATAGCCCATGAGGCTGTCAGAAACTTTAGACACAAGAGAAATTCTTAAGAGGCCTATATGCCTTTGACCTCTCAGATGGCACGGCCGTTATACCCAGGCAAGTGCCCACTTTGCTTGAGACAGGAAGCTGGCTTCAGGTTCCTATGGAATAGAGTTTTCTTTCCTTACTCCCTTCTCACCTAACATTTTTGCTCTTCAGACAGCTGCCCATTCCCTAAGCCTGGCCTAGAAACCATAGCATAGAGGCGCCTAGATGAATGAGCCAAGCAACTGAGAAAGAGCAAGGAAACTGGAAGGCTTGAGGTGAGACTATGAAGGTCAAGACAAGCATTAGGCCAAGGCCCAAGGGCTCCTGTCTCATCACGGTGGAGTTTTGCTTTACCATAAATTCCCCGAAATTTGTCAGTCATGTGTGGCCTTCAGTTGGAAGTCTAAATAGGACACCATATTTATTTGGGCCTGATTAGTTTGAGATCATTGACTTTGAACAAAAGTTTACCTTTGCACAATCAATAAAGTCATTTGTTCGGTAAATTAAAAGCATAAACAATATTGCTAGGAGCGGCATATTTAGTCTCAAAGTATGCTTTTCAAGCACTTTAGAAATCTCCCTCTAGAATCAGCAAGTGAACAGGCTAATTATTGTCAGTCCTGATATATTTGTTAAAGGAACATCTACAAGATCCTTACTGGCGACCTCCTCCCGTGAGACATTAGTTTGAGGCACTACATATATGTACTTGAAAATAATTAAAGTTGCATTTCTTTATGAAAAATTACAAGAGAAACTGCTCCTATGGTTGATTTCTATACTTCATATGGACCTTTCCCTCAGACTGTGGTGCTGGATGCGTGGAAGGACTTGGCTTGGCAAGGAAACCGAAAGAAAGGGCAACTGTACGTCCAGAGTAGCAGGGAACTAACCCTGCCACAGACTGTGCTCTGAAGGGAAAGAGGTTAGGTGTATATACCCTCATCCTCGTAGCCAGTCCCGCCAGGAGCCATAAGAGTTTGTCCAGGACAGTGGAGAGGGGCTATGGGTCCATGACAGGCAAGGGCATTTCAGTTTTTTTCCGTTTCAGACCAAATCAGTCCATTCCCAATCTTAGGGGCCTAGAATGGAAGTTTTGTTCTGGGTGATGTGTTAGAACGGTGGGTCGCGTCAGAACATACCACACACTAGGCCCAAACAGTTCCACGTGTAAGAGGTTTGATTGAGAGGGAGAGAGGGGGCAGTAGCAGGAAGAGAGGAGGGAGAGAGAGCGAGAGATGGAGGAATGTTCTCTGTGTATGTGTGTGTGTGTGTGTATATATACACATATATATATATGTGTGTATATATATATATATATGTATATATATATATATATATATATGGGTTCTAACGTAGTGGCCGCAGGTAAAGGTGGGAGGTGAGCCCAATGGATTCTGGGAATATGGTGGCTGTTGCCCTAGCAACAGGTCTGTGAGACCTGCCCATGCGACGCCACAGGCTTTGGAGGCCCTGATGCTAACACTGGGGTCACACCAGCCAAGTCAGTGCTGACCAATAGTATAGATACTGTACATGGAGCCATCTTTAGGGAGTGAAGTAAAATGCACACCGCCTTGAAATCTACCTGAGTAGGTGTCAGCGACCTCCTTACAGAGTGTGTATGTGGGCAGAAGGAGAGACACTGTGCACCGAGAACAACAGGATGATGTACATTCCCACAGGGGTCAGTGGGCATGGGAGACAGGGAGACTCTTACAGCCCACACCCGAATCTCAGAGTAACCATGAGAAGTCTGCTCCAGCCCAAGCTGTGTACTGGACCCTTGATTATAACTCTCATTGTAGTCACAGTGGTGCTGCTTGTCAGGGTGACTGCCGCTCACTCAGTGCCTTTAAAAATATCAGTTTTCTGGCCAGGCAGTGGTGGTGCATGCCTTTAATCCCAGCACTTGGGAGGCAGAGGCAGGTGGACTTCTGAGCTTGGGGCCTGCCTGGTCTACACAGAGAAACCCTGTCTCCAATATACATATACATATACGTATACATGTGTGTCTGTGTCTGTGTGTGTGTGTGTGTGTGTGTGTGTGTGTATCAGTTTTCTTTGTAATGGTTAAAAATGAAACCGGGTTAACATTTACTTTGATCTCACCTCAGGGCCTTGATTCTTGATGGATTCTCTACCAAGAACATATTTCTTTTCCCTGCCTTGCTTCCCTGTCTCATTCTTACATCAGATTAGACATTACATCTCCTGGGAAGAACCCTCATGACTGCCTTCAAAATGCTGGCATTCCTGACATTTCTTTTCTATTCAATTTGGTTTTATTCATAAGCATTAACTCCGTATCAGTGCGGGAATTTTGACCTGCTGTTTCTGACCTAGGCTGGTTCAGTCTTCCTTAGGCAACCTGGTGGTCCCCCACTCCCAGAAGGTCACCATATTGATGCTGAACTTAGTGTGGACACCTGATTAGCATAGTGCACTACAGTCCAGAACTCCTGGACTCAAGTGATCCTCCAGTCTAAGCCTCCCTAATAGCTGGGACTACAGGCATGTGCCACCAAGCCAGGCCATAAACACTAACTCAAATTTAGGTTATGAAAAATGGATGGATGCATGGGTGGATTGATGCAGGGACGGATGCATGAATGGATGGATGGATGGGTGGATGGATGGATGGATGGATGGATGGACTCATGGATGGATAGATTCATGGATGGATGGATAATGCATGGATGGATGGATATAATATGCTAAGTTATATGCATGTAAGGATGGATGGATGGATGAATGGATTCATGGATGGATGGATTCATGGATGGATAGATTCATGGATGGATGGATAATGCATGGATGGATGGATATAATATGCTAAGTTATATGCACGTAAGGATGCATGAATAGATAGATGGATGGATGGATGGATTCATGGATGGATGGATATAATATGCTAAGTTATATGCATGTAACAGTGACTGGAGAGTCAGCTCACTGGTTAAGAGCATTGAATGCTCTTCCATAGAGGAACGGGGTTCAGTTCGATTCCCAGCATCCGTGTGGTGACTCACAGCTTTCTGTAACTCCAGTCCCAGGTGATCCAACACATTTTTTTTTTTTTTTTGCCTCTGTGAGCACTGCATGCACATGGCATACAGACATGCATGCAGGCAAAATAGCCATTGTCTTACTCTCCGTTCTACTGCTGTGAAGAGACACCATGACCAAGGCAACTTTTTCAAAAGGAAGCATTTCATTGGGGCTTGCTTACAGTATCAAAAGGGCAGTCCCTTGTCATCATGGCAGGGAGCATGGCAGCACGGAAGCAGGTGTGGGGTTGGAGCTTTAACAGAGCTATACCTGCAGAGAGAGAGATCAGACCTAGCTCTGAAACACCAAAGACTACCCCCAGCCTCTTCCCACAAGGCCACACCTCCTAATGCCTCACAACAGTCCATCACTGGGAACAAAGCATGCAAATATGTAAGCCTGGAGGGGTCATTCTCATTGAGACCACCACACCCATAACACACAAGATGCATAAATAAGAAGGGAATATGGAGAGACGCAACTGCCTGGTAGAGGATCTTGGCCAAGAGTTTCTGCTGGATGCAATGCTAGAAAGTAGTCTAGGCTTCTGCCCAGGAGGAAGAATTCCACACAGCATGGCTCCATTACCAAGAGAACTGGAAATGTGAAAATTCACCAGAAAAAAAGATGATAGGCTAAAGGATCAAAGTACTAAGAACACATCACCAAATGATAGGAAGTCAGTAGCTCAATGTCAATAACAAAGGAAGATGTTGAGGAAAAAGACTGTTTTTGTTTTTGTTTTTGTTTCCTGAAAGAAGGTCTCACTGTGTGGCTCTGGCATGCCTGAAACTAGAGATGTAGACCACACTAGCTTCAAAATCAGATCTATGTGCCTCTGCCTGCAGAGTGCTGGGATTAAATTTGTGAACCCAATCAAATGAGTCTTCAAAAAACATCCCTTGAGCTAGGTAGGCCTAATGGCATACATCAGTAATCTCTTCATATGGGTAGCTAAGGCAGGAGGAGTGTAAGACCAGCCTGGACCACAGAGTAATACTGCATCTCAACAACAAATGGACTGAAGGGATGGCTCAGAAGTTAAGAACAATTGCTGTTTTTATACGGGACCCATTTTCACTTCCTAGCGCTCACATCCAGAGACTCACAAATACCTGTAACTCCAGATCAAGGAATAGCTGGCACCCCTGATGGCCCCTGATGGCCTCTGATGGCACCTGAACACATGTAATATATATACCAGATCAAGGAATAGCTGGCATCCCTGATGGCCTCTGACGGCACCTGCCCACATGTAGTATATATACCTACACGTGAGCACACACGTAGCCATAATACAAAATAATCTTTAAAAACAAAAATAACAAAAAAAATCTTAGTCTCAAGATTCAAGATTTTTTTCTTGAATTCTTCGAAGAATATTCTGATATTACTTAAACCCTACTAAAATATAGAAAAAAAAAACATTTTGAATTGCCTATCTTATTTTATGAGAGACAAGTATCATTTTAATAAAATTTTATAATCTGATAATAACTCCATGGGAATTCAGGGAAGTCTGTGAGAAGAAAACTGGGAGGAACACCTTGTATGGACTGAAAACATATGACTAAACACTCATTTCAAACGACAGTGAGAAAACTCATAAAACTCACAAAACGCAGTATCTACTCCTGCCTCAAATAGTGAGGGAAAAACATACTGGGAAAGGTAATTATGTTCAGAAAAGAGAAAAGGCAAGAAGACCAGAAAACTAATAACTGTACCCATCTCACATGGAATGTCAGCTTTTGAAACCCCAAGTAAGGAATAACGCTTTAAAAAATGGAAACAGTGGCTGGGGACATGTGCTGGGGAGAGAGATGTCTATCAGTAAAGTGCTTACCGCATAAACATAAGGACCTGGGTTCAGAACCCCCCAAGCACACAGGTTAACAGCCAGGTATGGTTGAATGCATCCGTGGTCTTAACGCAGGGAGGTCCTATTGCTTGCTGGCCAGCAAGTCTTGTTGAATCAGGGAATTCTGAGTTCAGTGAGAGATTCTTTCTCAAAAATAGGATGGTAAAAGGTTGAGGAAGACAACCAACTTCTACCTGTGTGCACACACACACATGAACTTGAATCTACCTACCCACGCATGAACACACACACACACACACACACACACACACTTTTTAAAAAATTAAGCTAAGTATAGTGGCTCACATCTACAAACCTCAGCATTTAGGAAGTTGAAACAAAAGAACCACACATTTGAGGCCAGCCTGAACTACATAGTGAGACTATCTTTAAACACACACACACAGAGAGAGAGAGAGAAGGGGGGAAAGGGAGGGAGAGAGAGAGAGGGAGGGAGGGAGAGAGAGAGAGGGAGAGAGAAGACAAACAATAACAAATAAAAAAAAAAACATTGTTTTTTGGAAGAGCACAACTGCCTCTAACACCAAGAAAGACGAAAGACAGCTTGTGGTGGTTTGAATGAAAACAGTCCCATAAGTTTATTATATATCTGCATGCTTGGTCCCCAGTTGGTAGTACTGTCTGGGAAAGATTAGGAGGCATGGTCTTGTTGGCAGATGTGTGCCACTGAGGGTCTTGAGGTTTCAAACGTCTATGCTGTTTTCAGTTAGCCCTGCCCCCCATCCCTGCTTCGTGGTTGCTGTTTCAACTGCTCCATTATCATGCTGGCCTTTCTGCTGTCAAGCTCCCCACCATGACGGACTCTGGAACCATAAGCCCAATAAACGCTTCTTTCATAGGTCGCCCGTGGCCACAGTGTCTCTTCACAGCATCAGAAAAGTAAGGGAAGACCCAACCCAAACAAAGGAAAGCGCATCAGCGTCCACCACAGGAAGCTCACAGTCACAGGATGCAAAACTCAGTCAAATGCATCTTCTAATACTGGAGACAGAAGACTGAGAACAAAGGACCTACCTTTGGAACGGAATCAAAACAAACCAGGCTCGAGCCTTAGTGTGTTCAGCACATTGTATTAAAGCAAATTTAAAATGAGGAGGGCAAAAATAAAAATGGGCATACACTTCCTGCTGTTCAGGAAGACCGGAGGCACAAAGAGAAGCAAGTTACTCTAGAGGGGTCAGTCCAACATCAGTCAAAGCCCTCACTGTACTTTTAATGAAATATAACAGTTTATGAAGTTCAGCTATAATGGTAACCAGGAAGCATCTGAGGGTTTTTTTTTTTTTTAATGTATGTGAGTACACGATCTCTGTTTCAAACACACTAGAAAGAGGGTATCAGGTCTCATTACAGATGGTTGTGAGCCACCATGTGGTTGCTGGGAATTGAACTGAGGACCTCTGGAAGAGCAGCCAGTTCTCTTTAACCACTGAGCCACCTCTCCAGCCCCAGCATCTAAGTTTTTAAAGAGTAAATTAATAAAGTCTGATGCTTGGCCTATTTAACCAGACAGATTTTAAAACACTTCTGGCCTAAGTGGCTTCATTATCGAAAAAAAAAATCTTCGAAAGATGAAGCCTGAAAGCTTACCGCTCATTTGACTTTGATTCAGGAACTACTTGTAGACTGGCTGCTCTGAGGCGCGCCTTGCTCCATAGGCCTGGGATACAGCCAGCAAAGGTGGTGGGGAACAGGCAGTGAGCAAGTCAACAGATAACGGGGCAGGAGCATCTCAGAGGGAGAGTGTCCTGAGAAGGGTGGCTAGGACCAGCCAGAGGCCCTGCTTTGTGCTTAGCCATGAGAGCTTTCGCTGGAAAAGTAAGCTCTGGGGCTACTATCTGTGGATGGGAATGAGCTTTCTGAAAACAGCCTGAATGAATTATGTCTCCTCGGCTCTGCCTCTGCACAGTACCAGAGGAGAAACATAAACACCCTCATTTCTCAAACCCTGTGATCTACGATGCTTTCCTGCCTGCAAGATCTGCTAGGGCAATGGTGACACACAGCTTGTGTGAGTGAGCAGTATAACTGATCTGACAGAAGGCCCACTCCGCGAGATGGGACTCATACCCAACACTGCTTGGAACCTAAGACTGGGACCTAGGCAAAGCCGAATAAGATTGGTCTAAAAAAAAAAAAAGAAAGAAAGAAATACATGTATGTATATGTATATTTATGCATACATATATATGTTAAATGACTCCTAATTATATCCTGCTATTCTCATAGATCAGTGCCTGGCTCAGCCATCATCAGAGAGGCTTCCTCCTGCAGCAGATGGGAATGAATACAGAGACCAGCAGCCAGACATTAGACAGAGAACAAGAACACTCAGTCTTAAATAGGGTGTGTCGGGCCAGGTGGTGGTGGTGCATACCTTTAATCCCAGCACTTGGGAGGCAGAGACAGGAGGATTTCTGAGTTCGAGGCCAGCCTGGGCTACAGAGTGAGTTCCAGGACAGCCAGGGCGATCCAGAAAAACCCTGTTTCGAAAAACCAAAAAAAAAAAAGGGATGTGTCCATCAAATCCCTCCTCTCAGAGCTCAGGGGAACCCTGTGGAAGAGAAGGCAGAAAGAATGTAAAGCCAGAGGTGACAGAGGACAGACAGACAGCAAGAGAACAGGCCCTCTAAATCAACCTGAGCTAAACTCACAGAGACTGAAGCAGCAAGCACACGGAGCCTGCGTGGGATTACACCAGGCCTTCTGCATTTACATTACAGCCTTGTGTTTAGTGTTTTTATGGGATTCCTAAGTATGTGAATGAGGGGGTGCCTGACTCTCCTGCGTTCTCCTGGGCTATTTTCTCTCTGTTGGGTTTTCACGTCCAACTTCGATGTGATTGGTTTTGTTTTATCTTTTATCTTTTATTTTTATTTTATTTTTTAAAAAGAATGAATAAATGAGTGAAAATCTAGCCATTAGGGTAAAAACTAACCACTGAACTGTCAGTTATACCTGCTGAGAGCAGGAAAAATCAGTTTTCTCCAGTGGAGTGACACTGAGTATATCAACCACACCAGGGGGAGGTCTCGTGTTTTCAGGAGTAATTAACTAACAAATAATGAATTCCATAGGTGTGTGCGTGCATGTGTGTAAGTGTGTGTATATATAAGTGTATGTGTAAGAGTGCGTGTGTGTGTGTGTGTGTCTTTGTGGGTGTGTGTGTGTGTGTCTTTTATTTGGTGATAATTTTCTTTTTTGGGTGTTGATGTATTTTACTTTTTAGCTTTGAGGAGTTTGTTCTTATATTGTGTATTGTTTTGAGAAAAAACTTAAAGTTAGGTGGGTACAGAGAAGGAGAAGATCTGAAAGGACTTGGGAGAGAAGAAGATGATAAAAATAGATTTAAAATTGAATATGATCAAAAAACAGTTTAAAAATTGTTTCATATAATAAAATATTAAAAAAAAAAACACAAAGACCATGAGAAAACATTTATAGTGTAAGTGACAAGAAGTCTAATGACTCAATTTAAGAAAAAGAAAACAATGTAAAATTGAACAAATGATACAATAGCTCACAGAAAGAAAAATGCAACCCAGAAAACCCATCATTGATTTTGGAAAATACTCCCACAGACAATAAAGAAATGCAAACTAGCCAAGCCCTGCTACTCCAGAGAAGCCAAGGTCACCCTGCGAGGACCGTAGACTCCCTTATCTTATTGCTGAGCTGCAGGGCAATGACCTTTTAATAGCAGCTGGCAGAATATCTTAAGATTTTAAGTGAGCTTACCCTATGATTCAGCAAAGGAAATCGATTCTACAGAAATAGAGGCTAAGGCCACCTCTAACCAGTTTGCCAGCGTGGCAATGTTTCTCACGGTTAAGAGAACAAATGGAAACTAGCCTCTCAATGTGGCCTCAGCCGCAGGAGCCACCACACAAGCGTGAACAACACAGACGAACCTCAGCACCTGCTGAGCTGATAAATGAAAGGAGGGCTGAACGGTCGGTGAAGACTGAAAACGCAGCTCTGCTTGGGTCTCTGTTTGAATAAACAGGATAAACTGAGAAGCGGGGCAACATATTAATACCAGTTGCAGGAAAACTTCGGGAAGAGAAAGGGGACTTCTGGCTTTTATTTTATACTTTTTTTTTTTAAATACAAGATCTCATTATGTAGTCCAGGCTGGTTGCAAACTCTAGGTTCTCTTGGTTCATCTCCTGAGTGTTGGCTGAGATTATTATTTTATTCTATCTATACAGAGCAGAGATGTATGTGTTAGTGTGTATGTGTGTGTGCGTGTGTGTGTGTGTGTGTGTGTGTGTGTGTGTGTGTGTGTGTGTGTGTGTGAAGGCCAGAGATTGATGCAGAGAATCTTCCATTGCCTTCCACCATATTTTTTGAGGCAAGGTCTCACTGAACGGGGATCTCACTGATTCAGCTAGACAGGCTAGTCAGCCAGCCCCAAGGATCCTCTCATCTCCCAGGCTTGTGGGTACAGACACCACAGTCAGTGTTTAACCTTCGTGCTGGGGATCTGTAACCAGGTCCTTAGGCCTGCACGGCGAGCTCTTTGCAGATGGAGCCACCTCCACAACCCCATTAATTTTATTATTTTTGCGGAAGAAGGAAGAAAAATCTCTGAAGGAAAGAGACGAACCTCTTTTTAGCTGTTTGTTTGGGTTTTGTTTGTCTTTTTGTTTTTTGGGGTTTTGTTGTTGGTGGTTGGTTGGTTGGTTGGTTGGTTGTCTGTGTGGCCTTGGCTGTCCTGAAACTCACTCTCTAGTCCAAGCTGGCCTCAAACTCAGAGAACCGCGGCCTCTGCCTCCCAAGTGGCATGTGAGGGCCCTCACCACTGCCAGGAGACGAACCTGTGTTCCATCTGGGAACGGAACAGGTGGGAAGGACCCCATCAGGGCAGGGATGGATGTTTTCAGGTACTGTTGTAGTCACAACCAGACTCACCCAGCCAAAACGCAGTTAAACAAATATCCAATCACAGAAGTGGAGGCAATCCCATAGCTGAAAAAATATAATTGACGGGAATAGATAGCGGCTGCTTCGGATCCTTCTGAATAAAGCGTTGAGAAAAATAATTACCACAATGCAGTAACAATCAGTGAGAAAAAAAGAAAAGAGAGACCAAGAATTTGAAAGAGGGTGGGAGGGGCAGATGGTGGGTTAAGGGGGGGGGGG
>NW_022196891.1:69786763-69801715 GCF_008632895.1 Mastomys coucha | reverse complement strand
CTCTATTAATAATAATTAATTAATAAATGATAAAATCATTTAATTTTATACACATTTTTAAAAAAGATTTTTATTTATTATAAGAGTCCATTGTAGCTGTCTCCAGACACACCAGAAGAGGGCATCAGATAGTTGAAGCCACCATGTGGTTGCTGGGATTTGAACTCAGAACCTTTGGAAGAGCAGTCAGTGCTCTTAACCACTGAGCCATCTCTCCAGCCCTATATACTTTTTTTTTTTTTTTCTGTATGTAGGTGCACAGTATCAATGTGAGGGTCAGAAGACAACTTGTGGAAGAAAGTTGGTCCTCTTCCTCTACCCTATGCATGGGGTCCTAGAGATCAAACTTGGGTCATCAGGCTTTTCAACCAGTGCCCTTACCTACTGAGCAAACTTGCCAGCCAATATATTGTACGGGAAGGGACAACTGTATATCACAAGGGACAGTTCTCTTTTCACTGCGAACTGAACATTTAGCTGCATGTGAAACCACTCACGGTGAATCCAAACTACACATTGAACACAGACCACCACGTTACCACCGCCAGAAGTTACGCTCTGTGTGCAGCAAGGCTTCTTTAAGTGTCACCCCTTTTCTCCTGAGATACTGTGACACAAATCTGCAGACTAACGAGACGGATGCACTCATTTATTTTATATAAAGAATTGAACCGGGCTGGCGAGATGGCTCAGGGAGTAAGAGCACTGACTGCTCTTCCGAAGGTCCTGAGTTCAGATCCCAGCAACCACATGGTGGCTCACAACCACTCGTAATGAGATCTGACGCCCTCTTCTGGTGTGTCTGAAGACAGCTACAGTGAACTACGCTGGAGCGAGCGGGGCCCAGAGCGAGCTGGGCCCAGAGCGAGCGGGGCCAGCAGAGGTCCAGAGTTCAATTCCCAGCAGCCACACACATGATAGCCTATGGCCATCTGTACAGCTACAGTGTACTCATACACATAAAATAAATAAAATAAATCTTAAAAAAAAAAAAAAAAAAAGAATTGAACCTTGGCTGGGTATTTGATATTACACGGCAACATTTTTTTCAGAGTTGATCAGTGCTTTTTATTATCAATCACCAGTGCTAGCTGAGTCATTTCTTGCCAATATGCAGTGCAAAATAGCAAAAGTATGTTTCAAAGATTGTTGTAAATGTTATCCCAAGCCAAAATTCACTTAGTGATTTTTTTAAATACAATTTTTTTCTTTTTTTCTTTTTTTTTTTTTGGTTTTCTGAGACAGGGTTTCTCTGTGTAGCCCTGGCTGTCCTGGAACTCACTCTGTAGACCAGGCTAGCCTCGAACTCAGAAATCCGCCTGCCTCTGCCTCCCAAGTGCTGGGACTAAAGACGTGCGCCACCACCGCCCGGTTTTAAATACAATTTTAATGAAACCCAAGCCATCAAACATTCCTGCACGATGCAACCCAAAATTATAATACTTTCATGCCAAGGAGTCATGGGGTGGGAATATTAGGGGTCATTTTCTGTCATATTTCTGTAAGAATAGAAAACACTAAGCTGGAAGGGGCGACTCAGTAAAGGAACGTGCTGCCCAAGCCCGAGGGCCTGAGCTCTCAACTACCCCTGGGACGCAAGTGATAAAAGAGAGAATGACTCTCACAAGTTGTCCTCTGACCTCCACACATGCATTGTGTCATATGCATGCATGCAACACATACACACACACACACACACACACACACACGCACACAGACACTCCCTCCCAAAACTGAGGTATTATTGTATGTCTGGCAACATTTGTTGCACCCATACAATAGTGCCAAGTGTGCATGCATGGCCTGTGTTTATAACCAAGGCTACGAAGAAGCTGCATGACATAACAGGAGTGGGCACTGGCAGAAGAAACCCCTCAGATTCGTCACATGCTTGATTTCAGACTAATCTTTTGTTCCTTTTCAATAAGAAACTTTTTTATTGTTGTCAATTTTTTTGCCCACGCAAGTACACCCATACGCCCATTTAGCCGCATGCCCATTTATAGGGTGGCCACATACAGTTTGAGCAGCTAGGGTGTTCGAGCACCTCACTTTAATTCTGGCTCTTGCTACTTTACAAAGTAGAAGGCATTATTCTAAACAGAACAGGAAAGTACAGAAAGGGCAGTGAGTTTGTACAGAGCCACACAGATGTTAGATGAGGACTCAGGATGCAGACGCAGAGTTTATCTCCACAACTAAGAAAGTAAATCCAGTATTGGTCAGTAGCTGAGCCTCGGTAGAACTGGAAGTGTCAGCTCACAGCGCTAACCTGGATGCTCGGGAGATGCAGAGCCAAGAGAATCAGCCCTAGCACAGAGCAAATTCTAAACCAGTGAGGGTTACATAGTTAGGCTACATACACACACTACTGTTTTGTTTTGTTTTAATTTGATTTTTTTTTGCTTTGGTAAGTTTTGTTTTTGTTTTTGTTTGTTTGTTTTTACATGTGTGAGTACACTGTTGCTCTCTTCACATACACCAGAAGAGGACATCGAATTCCATTACAGATGGTTGTGAGCCATCACGTGGTTGCTGGGAATTGAACTCAAGGACCTCTGGAAGAGCAGTCAGTGCTCTTAACCACTGAGCCATCTCTCCAACCCCCGATTTGATTCGACTTGATATGATTTGATTGAGCCATCTCACTGGAGTGTCCCTAGCCTCAGAAGTTACATGCGTACCAAGACTTTGTTCTTCTACCTTTGCTGCTTGATCTAGATTCTCTGTGAGCGAACCTGCTCCAGTCATCCTCCCCTGATGGAGGCTTGTGTGTTCTCGGTTGGATCTTTCATGAGCCCATTATGATGCCAGGCTTAGGCTGTCGCCATAGCACCCAAAGGACCCAGGGCTGGAATCACCAGGCCTGCCCAGAAGCTTACTCTAACCTCGGCTCCCACTGCACTTCCCACCTGCTGAGCCCCTGCAACTTCATCATTTAGGTACCCAGGTACCCTCCGTGCCAATCTCTGCCCTCCACCTCGCCCTCGCTTTCAGAGTCTTGACTCACTCAGCTTGGCGCTTCCTCTTCTAGCCTTGCCACTCAGATCGGCACCCTTCATCAACTTTCCTTTCCTGTGCTTACAGTCCCCTCTCTACGGCTTGGCTGGCCTGTGCTCTTTCCACCACACTGGCCTCACCCCTCAACCCCTCAACCCCTCCCCCGACTCCCTCCCATACCCCCTTAACCCTCCTTTGCTTTCTTCCCACCAGTTGAGCCAGCCGAGCCAGCTCTTATCTAGAGATCACGATTATGGAGCCTGAAAAAGAAAAGGAGTCGGTGGCCCCTGCTGAGCCCAATCCGATCCCAAGACGCACCACTAGAGCTTCAAATACAAATAGACAGCCGAAAATGAAAAGGAAGAAGAAAGATTTAGAGGAGCTGAAGAAGGAAGTGGTTATGGTGAGGCTGGCCAAAGCAAAATGCCCTTGAAATGCCCTTCAGCCTTGTGCCTGAGGTCTTCCACATCCTATCTGGAGAACCATAGCACACTGCCAGGACTATTCCCTCCCACCCCCTCCTTCCTCCCTGCACGTGACCTGAAGTCACCCTCTCACCTTGATGACTCTTTTGTTCCCTCAGGATGATCACAAGCTAACCTTGGATGAGCTGAGCGCTAAGTACTCTGTGGACTTGACTACGGTAAGAACCGCTTAAAGCAGAGGTCCCGGGGACTTGAAGCCACTAGGGTAGTACAGATGCTGAAAGTGACCCCTAACTCCAAATTCAACTTTGTACCCTCAGTCCCACAAAGCGCCACACAACCCAACTTATTAAAAAATGGCCATGGTCACTCCCTGAGCACGTTGGGATAGTGTGGATGGTTGGGAATAGGCCTTTTGTTTTACCCTCTAGACCTGTTTCTACTCTTAGGACCCCAAAGAGCTTTGGCTTAGGTAAAAATAACATTATTGGTATTTGCCATGGTAAAATTTGAATTGGCAAATTTTAAAAGTATTTCTTAGTTCATTTATAAATAGAGTAGCTGCTGGGGATGTGGCTCAGGGTTAGAGCATCTTCAACCTGAATTTGATCCCCAGAGTAATGAAAGAAAGGAGAGCCGGGTGGTGGTGTCACACACCTTTAATCCCAGCACTTGGGAGGCAGAGGCAGGTGGATTTCTGAGTTCAAGGCCAGCCTGCTGGTCTACAGAGTGAGTTCCAAGACAGCCAGGGCTACACAGAGAAACCCTGTCTCGAAAAATCAAAAAAGAAAAAAAAAAAGAAAGAAAGGAGAGAAGGAAAGATGGTTTATTATAAGCTAACAGCAACATTTTTTTTTCGAGACAGGGTTTCTCTGTGTAGCCCTGACTGTCCTGGAATTCACTCTGTAGACCAGGCTGGCCTCAAACTCAGAAATCTACCTGCCTCTGCTTCCCAAGTACTGGGATTAAAGGCGTGCACCACCACTGCCCAGCAGTAAAAATTTTTTAACCAATTGACTATACTTTTCCAAAAAATTAGTGTCATCTTACATTCTACAAATCTCTTTAATACCTAACTTTCTTTCTTTTATATGTCTGTTTTCTTGAGACAAGGTCTTACTATGTAGCTCTGATTAGCTTGGAACCCACTACTGTGAAGACCAGGCTAGCCTTGAACTCATAGAAATCCACCTGCCTCTGCTAGGATTACAGGTATATGACACTATGCCCAGCATTTAATATCTATCTTTCTAACAGAAAAATCTGAATTCTCATACCTTTTGGTATTCAATCTAGTAGGATATATTATGACATCTTTGGAAAACTTGAAGAGTTAACTCTATTAGTGTGACAAAATATCTGAATCTGTGGTGTTTGAAAAAGAAGGGTCCTCATCACTTTATGTTTGAATACTCTGTCCTCAGTTGGTGGAACTTCTTGGGAAGAATTAGGGGGTGTGGCCTTGTTGGAGGAGGTGTGTTACTGGGGCTCTAAACTTTTAAAAGTCCAGCCATCCCCAGTAAGCTCTCTGACACTCTGCCTTGTGCATGTGGACTAGGATGCATGCGCTCAACTACAGCCTGCCTGCTGCCAAACTCCCTGTCATGATGGTCACGGCTCTAACCATCTGGGACTGTGAGCCCCAAGAAACACGTTGTTGTGTAGGTTGCCTTGGTCATGGTGTCTCTTCGCAGCAATAGAAAAAAAAAAAAAAGTAACTTTAGACAGAGACAAACGATGTAAAGGACGAAAGAGTCATTCTGACTCAGAGCCGTGAGGGTTCACACTTTGTCCGTGAGGAGGAAGGAAGCCATGTGATAGAACACAGCTGCTTACTCCATGGCCAATAGGAAGATGGGGAAGAATCCCAACATACCTTTCAAGGCTACTTCCCAGTAGTCTATTTCCTCCCCTGAAATGTCTTCTGACAACATCCTTACCACACCATCATCACCTGAGAGTCAGGTAATTTGGGGACTATCTAAGAGTTGAACCATAACATTTATACATTTATATATATATATATAAATGGTAAATATATTTATACATTTATATAATATATATATATATATATATATATATATATATATATTTTGAGACAGGGCCTTACTATGTAGATCAGGCTGTCCTTGAACTTGGTAATCAGTCATCCATCCTCAAGGATGAGTAAAGAAGACAATGATTTAGCACTGTTATCCAAAGCTTTAGACTCTTGAGAGACTATTAAAGGCACCTTGGGTCTTTCTGAAGACAGGCTAAGGGAATGGCTGACAGGCTTTGGTAGGTCCTATTATCACAAAACATTAAGGAAAAATCGCAGAAGTGCGTGCATGAGGCTAGAATAAAATCTGTATGTTGGGGGTCTTTAGTTTCATTTTTCCCTAGTTTCCAATCTGGAGAGTCAAAGTGTGAAGGCCAGGATGTTACCAGCATCATGGATCGTAGCCCCAGTTAGCCTAGTATACTATAATCATCTCTATGTTTCCCAACTTGAGCTCTCTAAGAATAAGGAACATTCTTGAATTTCATTTACTCAATCAATCAATTGATTGATTGATGGTGAACTATCCCAGACCCGCGGGATCTTGGTTATTGTATGGTCTCAAGGAGAACCGGCCTGAAAGAAGAAAGGGCGGGAACAAAGGAGAGGAAGGCTAAGCAAGTCTTTATATATGTTACAGAAGAAAGAAAATGAGGAGGGGGTGAAGGGGAATTCGGCTGGAACAAAGGAGGAGGGGGAACATCTGGACGGGTGTTTGATAAGGGAGCCCGAGACACGTTGCAGCCTTATCTTGAGGTGCTGTCTCTGTGAGGCTCCGCTCCAGGCACCTCTCAGCAGGACAAGGTAAACATCTTCTCAGGAGGAGCCGGCTTGATTTAACACCTTCCCAGGAAGGGAAGATGCCTGCTTGACACTTTAGTGCCTGCTTGACACTCTCCCAGGGGTGAAGATAGCCATAAAGCACTTTCTCAGGGGAAGAAGGTGTTTGGTTCCCAAGCCTCTTGGCTCCGGGTGTCTCCTCCAGGTTAGCAGCGGGTCAAGCCAGGGAGTGCTCAGAGAGTGCTTTTGGTTTCCAACAGTGCACACCTAAATTTATGTGTGGAGGTATGGTTGTGCCACAGCAGGCACACAGAGGTCAGAGGACAACTTGTGGCATTCAGGTCTCTCTACCACGTGAGTCCAAGAATTAGACTTAGGTTGCCACGCCCTGCTGCGGCCATCCTTCGTAACGCGCCATCTTGGAGTCCCTCTGGGTGGAGACCATTCCTCTAAATGATGGTATTCTCAGCTCCTATCACATGACCAAACCCCAAGATAAAACGATCCAAGCACAGATGAGCAAACAAACAAAAAAAAGCTCTACGTAAGTAAGCATGCTAAATGAAACCCCTCCTACAATACAAATTCTAAAATCCTACCTTATCAGAAAGAGTCTTCAGAAGGATACCCCAAGGTTGCTTTGGGTTAGACCTCTCCTGAGACTTTAACCAGTAGGTCCTCTTGCTGTAACTGGTTCTTTTTTACAGATGCCTCTCCATCCTTATTTCTTTGCCACACAGGGTCTTAGCGTCGAAGAAGCCCAGGAAATTCTGTTTATAAATGGACCGAATGTATTAACCCCTCCTCCAACCACTCCAGAGTGGGTCAAATTCTGTAAACAACTGTTTGGCGGCTTCTCCCTCCTGCTGTGGACTGGTGCCTTTCTCTGCTTCCTGGCCTATAGCATAAATGTAACTTATCACAAAGAAAAGGCCAACAAAGATAATGTGAGTCTGCTCCCTCCCCCCAAACTCCCAAACTCTTCTGACCCGAAACCCCAGTAGTTCAGAAGTTTCTGGGGAAGCTCTTGGTCCATCTTGGTCTCCTGCAAACTCTATCTAGCGGGCTTCTGGTTCAGCTTCCTAAGAGGTGTTATTCTACCAGTCTACTTGCCAAGTGGCCATCACAGTGTTTGGCAGGCCCTACCCTCCTTTTGAAAGATGTATATAAGAACTGTTTAGCCAGACGGTGGTGGTGGCACATACCTTTAATCCCAGCACTTGTGAGGCAGAGGCAGGCGGATTTCTGAGTTTGAGGCCAGCCTGGTCTACAGAGTGAGTTCCAGGACAGCCAGGGCTACACAGAGAAACCCTGTCTGGAAAAACCAAAAACCAAACCAAACCAAAACAAAACAAAACAAAAAAACCCAAAACAAACAAACAAAAAAAACCACTTTAGCTCATCTTCAAACTGTAGCTGTCTTCAGACACACCAGAAGAGGGCATCAGATCCCAGTATTGATGGTTATGATCCAACATGTGGTCGCTGGGAATTGAACTCAGGACCTCTAGAAGAGCAGTCAGTGCTCTTAACCGCTGAACCATCTCTCCACTTGCAGTCTCCCCTTTCTTACTCAGAATGCCAACCTCTTCATCTCTTGCTTTCTCTGGCTCATTGTCCACCTCCTGCCAATAGAGGGAGAAGAAGATTCACGTTCTCTGGGAGTTTTCTGACCACTCAACACAACAGCTTAGGTCTTCATTACCAGGAAGCCGAGTGTGCCAATACTTCCCAGATCCTCCTGAGCCCTCAGTCCCATGACTTCCTCCAGCCAGGGGAAGTTGTTCCCTTGGCAATCTACCTGAGGATGCAGGAGGAGAGAAAAGCTAATGACTCGTTCTTTCTCTATCTTCAGTTGTACCTGGGTATTGTACTATCTGCTGTGGTCGTCATTACTGGCTGCTTCTCATATTACCAGGAGGCCAAGAGCTCGAAGATCATGGAGTCCTTTAAGAACATGGTGCCTCAGGTAGGTAGGACTCGTGGGGCAAGCACTCGTGAGAGGAAGTTACAGATTTGTGACCAGTTATATAATCGCTCGTTCCGCTGGAGACTGTCGCACACAGTGGGTGCGCTGAATGAGGCTGCTGATGAGGGAGCCTGGAAATTACCAGGAGAAATGTAAACAAAGCTCTGATGGTAATAGCCACCAATTGTCTAGTTTGAAAGTGACAACCAAATGAAGAATGACCCTCCATAACTTAAATAAGGACATCTGCTGAACACGAAGCTGCTGGGGAGGCTGACATTAAAGTCAATGAATCTGTGGAAATGTTCCAGTTTTTAAAAAGCTAAAAAGATACGGCAATATGAGTATTCTGGTAAAGATGTAAGTCCTGGGCCTGATGCTATGTTGGGAGATGTTAAATGATGCCTTAAAGAGTGCCAAAAGCTGAAATGTACAAAGTAAATGTGAGTATTGCATCAAATCAAACAACTTGAAACTCATAACTGTGTTGTCATAGAAAAGGATAATCCAGGGACCAAGAGATGGATTCTCACTTAACAGCACTTGCTGCTTATGTGGGCTAATTTTCTGCCAATCCAACACTCTAGAGTCATTTGGGAAGAAGGGATTCAGTTAAGAAAATGTCCCCACCAGATCGGCATGGGGGCAAGCCTGTGATACATTTCCTTGACTGATGATTGACATGTGAGGCTCTGAATCACTGTGGATAGTGCCACCCCTCAGCTGGTAGTCCTGAGTGCTATAAGAAAGTGGCTGAGCAAGCCCATGGAGAACAAGCCTGTAAGCAGCACCCCTCCATGGCCTCTGCATCAGCTCCTGCCGCCAGGTTCCTGCCTTGAGTTCCTTGGATAATGGACTGTGATGGGGAATGTTTAAGTGACATGAATCCTTTCCTTCCCAAATTGATTTTGATTGTGGTGTTTATCCGAGCAATAGAAACCCTAAGACTCTTCTAGCAGAGGACCTGGGTTCCGTTCCCACACCCTAATGGTGGCTTACAACCACCTGAAACCCCAGTTTCAAAGGATTCTCACCTTCTTTCTCTTCTGGCCTCACAGGCACCAGGCATGAACATGGTGCATATCTATATGCATACATACATATGTATATATGCACATACATATATGTATACACATATGTGCATACATATGTACACATATGTGTGTACATGCATATATATGTATGTATAGATATGTTTTTGGTTTTGGTTTTGGTTTTTTTGGTTTTTCGAGATGGGGTTTCTCTGTATAGCCCTGGCTGTCCTGGAACTCACTCTGTAGACCAGGCTGGCCTCAAACTCAGAAATCCGCCTGCCTCTGCCTCTCAAGTGCTGGGATTAAAGGTGTGCACCACCACCACCCGGCTTTTTTTTTTTTTAAGATTTATTTATTGTATGTATATGAGTACACTATAGCTGTCTTCAGACACACTAGGAAAGGGCATCAGATCCCCATTAGACATGATTTTGAGCCTCCATGTGGATGCTGGGAATTGAACTCAGCACCTCTGGAAGAGCAGTCAGTGCTCTTAACCACTGAGCCATCTCTCCAGTCCGGATATGTTTGTTTATACATAAAATAAATCTTTTTTTTTTTTTTGGTTTTTCAAAACAGGGTTTCTCTGTATAGTCCTGGCTGTCTTGGAACTCACTTTGTAGACCAGGCTGGCCTTGAACTCAGAAATCCACCTGCCTCTGCCTCCCAAGTGCTGGGATTAAAGGCATGCGCCAACATTTCCCAGCAAAGAATTATTTATTTTATGTATATGAGTACACTACAGACGCACCAGAAGATGGTGTCAGATACCCTGACAGGTGGTTGTGAGCCACCATGTGGTTGCTGGGATTTGAACTCAGGACCTCTGGAAGAGCAATCAGTACTCTTAACCACTGAGCCATCTCTCCAGCCACAAATCTTTTCTTAAGAGAATGAAGATTACATAACTCTTTGAAAATGTACACAGAAGTGTTTAGGATAAGTTATCATGATGCATATAACTTAGAGACAAGAAAGGTTGAAGCAACTGAGGGGGAAAGGTAGTGGGTGAAGGCAGGTGAAAGTTTTATAGGTGTGCTTGCCACTACTTCTATTACTGAAACTTTTCTGAAATTTAAATTTTATTTTCAAATTGAATGTTTTTAAAGGTATCTGGAAATAGTATGACAGCAGATTGGAGTTCCTAAATACAGGCCTAGAAGCTTTAAAAAAAAAAAAACCAAGTCTCCCAAATCATGCAACAATATTTTCACATTCTACCCTTTTAGCCTAGGGTTTTCTTCTCTAATCTAAACCTTTCTTTAAGTCAGAGTTTTGACTAGGATCTTGGGGTTCATCAGGTGGCACTGATTGCCTAATAGACCACCCAAACATGACTTTTGATACCCCTTGGGTATCAAACAGACTCGGCACACCAAGGTGCTGTAAGACTAGGTGTGTCTTCTCCAGTGAGGTTAGATGAGGCAACCACTCAAGGGAGAAGGTCCCAAGGGCAGGCAACAGAGTCCGAGACAGCCCCTGCTCCCACTGTGAGGAGCCCCACAGGAAGACTACAACTATAACGTGTGGAAGGCCTAGGTCAGACTCCCACAGGCTTCCTGGTTGTCGATTCTGGTCCCTATGGGCCCAGGTTAGTTGATTCTGTGGGTTTTCTTGTGGTGTCCTTGACTTCTCTGTCTCCTCCAACCAACCCTTCCTCCCCCTCTTCATCAGGAAATTCTCCAAGCTCCACTTAATGTTTGGCTGTGGGTCTCTGCCTCTGTACATGAAATAATTTTTTTAAGCCTTTATTCTTTCCATATTTGCTAACATCTTCTGGGTCAAAACTAAAAATTAGACGACAATGGTCAATTCTACATTTAGGGACAAAGAGCTAGATCCCACATCTCGATGCAAAGGCCAACAAAGTCCCATTGCAAAGGTTCTGCAGACAGCAACAGTAGAGCTAACACAGAAGGACGGAGATGGAAGTGGGGGAGGGTCGGAGCAGGACAGGAAGTGCAAGAAGCTGTAATAACAACCCTACATTATCTTCCTACAGCAAGCTCTGGTGATTCGAGATGGAGAGAAAATGCAAATCAATGTACGAGATGTGGTTTTGGGAGACCTAGTAGAAGTGAAGGGTGGAGACCAAGTCCCCGCTGATATCAGGGTTATCGCTGCGCAAGGCTGTAAGGTGAGGAGCTGCGGAAAGCTATAGGAGGGAGCCTACAGCAATGTATGGTTCTACGGCATGGTGAAGACCTGGGCTTAGACTTTTTTTTTTTCTTCAAGATTTAATTTTTTTTTAAAGATTTACTCGGCTCTGTGAAGGTTCTGTGCCCCAGTGTAGGGGAATGCCAGGGCCAATAAGTGGGAGAGGGTGGGGTGGCAGGCATGGGGAGGGGTAGGCAACAGGGGTTTGTTCTTGTTGTTTTTGTTTGTTTGTTTGTTTGTTTTTTGGAGTGGAAACTGGGAAAGGAGAAATTTACATGTAAAGGAAATATCTAATTTAAAAAATAATAAAATTAAAAAAAAAAAGAACTGGAAAAAAAAGATTTACTTATTTATTTATTTATGTATAAGAGTACACTGTAGTGGCCGGGTGGTGGTGGCGCACATCTTTAGTCCCAGCACTTGGGAGGCAGAGACAGACAGGTTTCTGAGTTCAAGGCCAGCCTGGTCTACAGAGTAAATTCTAGGACAGCCAGAGCTACACAGAGAAATCCTGTCTCAAAAAAACAAACAAACAAACAAAAGAGTATACTGTGGTTGCTGTGAACTTGAATTCAGGACCCCTGCTTGCTCCAGCCTAAAGATTTATTTATTATTATATGTAAGTACACTGTAGCTGTGTTCATACACATCAGAACAGAGTGTCAGATTTCATTACGGGTGGTTGTAAGCCACCATGTGGTTGCTGGGATTCGAACTCAGGACCTTCTGATGAGCAGTCAGTACTCTGAGCCATCTCTCCAGCCCCCCACCCCCCACCCCCGGGCTTAGTCTTAATCCAAACTTATTATTCAGAACCTTGAGACAGTGATGAGGGTGGTTTGGGGGAAAGAAGAGGAGGTTCTGGGAGGACAGTCGCTTGTCTCTGCATGTTAAGGACATGATCGTTCTGACAGATAAGGTGGTGCTGCCTTCGAACATGAACCCATCCTTCATCCTACGACTGCCCTCTAACCTCTCCTTCCCATTCCAGGTAGACAATTCCTCCTTGACCGGGGAGTCAGAACCCCAGTCTCGCTCCCCTGATTGCACCCATGAGAACCCTCTGGAGACACGGAATATCATCTTCTTCTCCACCAACTGCGTAGAAGGTGAGTACTGAATCATATGCAGCCCAGACTCAAAAAAAGGAGGTGGAGACACACGGCTTTTAAAACCTTGTGTTTTCTAAAGGTTTTGGAGTAGGAAGACAGTATATCCAGGTTGGATTCTCCATCACTCAGGCACTTACTGATCTTGTGGCAAAAAAAAAAAAAGTCAAAGCCGACATTTCCAAATTTGCATACTGTTAATACAAAAACTGCTACCCATTGACTGCTTATGGACTTAATGACATAAATATAAAATGCTTAGCACAGAGTCTATTACTCTGTAAGCATCCTTAGTTGTTGACAATGGTTTGAAATGGTGGAGAAACTGGTTTACGTGTCAGAGATAGCACAGAATGGGGGAACTTTATCCGTCCCTGCCAAGCTTGCTGTGTTGGTGAAAGGAGAAGTATCAGAGGTGTCCCCCAAACACTGGCTTTGTCCCTAGAATGGAAGGAAGGCACTGCTGAGCCCGCATGTGTGTCCCTCTCTCCTTTGTCCTTTCCCCTTAAGGAAACCCAAACATACCCCAGATCTACTTGCAAATCATGGTTAATGCTTAAGAATAAGTATCTTATTGTCTAAAGATAGGTGCTTTCTGCCGAATATATGCATCTAACTGGAGTGTCAAGTACTCTGAACATTTTTTTTTCTGACTCACAATGTCACACACTAAAATCTATAAAGTCCATAGAAATTACACACCTTTAATCTCAGCACTTGGGCGGCAGAGGCAGGTGGATTTCTGAATTCAAGGCCAGCCTGGTCTATAGAGTGAGTTCCAAGACAGCCAGGGCTACACAGATAAACCCTGTCTCCAAAAAAAAAAAAAAAAAAAAAAAAAAAAAAAAAAAACCATCTTAACAAGAAGAACACAACCAGAAATAAATTATATCATTTGATTTGTACACAATATATAAAACATATAATTATTGAATGTACAGAAAAATGCAAATTAGCAAGATTCCTCTTTTTAAAAAAACGCTGTATTTTGGTTGTTGTGTTTTAGGAGGAAAATTTGCTCAGGTTTATCTTTCTGAAGCAGCTTTTTCAACAGCTAAGTATATGCTGCTGACAAGCAGGTTAGGCAAGAGTGGGTGAAGCTGCTCCAGCTGAGAAACAGGGTCTAACTGGGAGAAAAGGAGTTTAGTAGGAGACAAACAAAATTCAATGTAGCCAAGAGGTACAGCTAGCTAGATCAGGCTAACGGATTTTGTTTTGTTTGTTGAAACATATCCGGTCTGGCTATGTAGCTCTGGCTGTCTTGGAACTCACTATGTAGACCAGGCTGGCCTTGAAATCCGGCTCCTGAGGGCCGAAGTTAAAGAAGTGTTCTACCATGCCGACCAAACTAAGTAAGTTTTGTTACAAGTTGCTGAGTAATAGCATTTGCCTTAGACCAGTTTCCCCTTTAACCTTCACCCTAGACCAATTTACAAATTAGGAACATAAGTACAACTTTAGCCTTGCCCCCCAGCTGTCATTGCTATGGTCCTTGATTGGAAATAGCACAAACCCCTCTCTTTGTGTTCCCATGCTTCTAGGGAGCCCGATCTCTCTCTGATGATACATGCAAGGTCTATGAGGGAACAGTCTGTCCTAAGATACAGGATATTCGCCCTTATCAGTTTTCTTCTGGTTTGATGCTAACTTGCTCCATCTCTAGACACATAGGGAACATTTATTACATTTAATCTTTTCTAGCTAGATATGTGTATGGAATAGAATTAAATGGCACTGTGGCCGCCTACACCCCCCACCTTATCAAAAATATAAAATCTTTTCATTATCTTTCAGTCCTTTTATTATTTTCATAAAGGTTCCGAGAACCTGTCAACCAGTTCAAAGGTTGTCTGTAGGGTGTTTTACATTGTGACTCTTTCTAGAGTCTCCTCCCATAATACTGGCCTAATCCACCTAAGGACTTGCCTCTTAGATTCTTTTTTAAGTAGATTTCAGTGTGTGTGTGTGTGTGTGTGTGTGTATGTGTGCCTGTGTCTGCATACATGTCTCACATAAATTTAGGAGCCCGCGGAGGTCAGAAGAGGTGATCCCTCAAACCGCAGTTAGAGACAGCTGTGAGCCACCATGTAGGTTCTGGGAACCAAGTCCAGGTTGTCTGCAAGCGCAGCAAATGCTCTGAACTACTGAGCTATCTCTCCAGCTTCATGTTCCTTGACTGTTGCTGAAGGCAATTTTAGAACTAGACCTCCAGCTACTCCGCGCCCCTGTGTTCGTGGGATTGGCTCCTACTGAGTCACATGTACAATTTTATACTGACTCTTTAGATAATCTTTTATTTACCTGAATGCCAGAATAAAGGTGAGTGTCTACCATACACCCAACCTTGTTCTGGGCTTTTTTGTAGATGTTTCATTTCACAGCTTTGTGGGTTCTTTGTTGTTTCTCCCTCTCCCTCCCCCTCTCCCTCTCCCTCTCC
>NW_022196891.1:69778079-69786524 GCF_008632895.1 Mastomys coucha | reverse complement strand
CCTCTTTTCCCTCTCCCACTTTCCCTCCCTCCCTCTCCCTCTTCCCCCCCTCCTCCTCCTTTTTCTTCTCCTCCTCCTCCTTTTTCTTCTCCTCCTCCTCGCTCTCCTCCTCCTCCTCAGCCTCTCAAATACTGGATTTCTAGGTGTAACTCATAGCATCTGCACTCTGCTTCATCCCATGTTAAATATGAGGAAGCCATAGTACTTTGTCTCAGGCAAAAGAACTAGTCATTTAAAAAGTTGATGCTTCATTCAGCCCTGTGCCCTTCTGCTTCTGAAATAAAAATTCTTTCCATGGGTTTCTTTCCTTGGTCATTGTCTGACTTGAATGGTGGGAACGACAGGCACCATGGGAAAGCAGAAAGGACGGTTTTAAACAACCTTGTGTCTAAATTGTGGGTGAATGTCCTGTACCATGCGTGAGTAAAGTCAACCAGGGTGTCCTACATAGGGAGCAAAGCTTGGGGGGTTGGGGGGAAGGCCCTGGAAAGGCACAGGCACAGGTGTTATGGCTTGTGCTACCCAGCAGAGGTCAGACTAGCTCTAGTCAGAAAAGCAGGGAGGGGGCTCCTCAGGCAGAGTTTCAAAAATACTGGGAACTGGAGAGGTCTTTGTTGTGATCGAAGAGGAGGGCTCAATGAGCCCCGTGGGATGCTTAGCAGCCGCGGCCTGCACCCTTACTGTCTACACAGACCCCCCTGTGTCTTACTGTAGGGATTCTCCACAACTCAGTTAAATGTTGACACTTACTACCTCAAAATAGCATCAGATGAGGGCTCAATCCCGGGAGACTCTTCCTACATCAGTCAGTCTCCAAGTCTCCGAGTAATAGGCTGTCTGTCATCCATACTTCTGACAGGGTGGCTGTGAACTGGGATTCCCAGGACTTTTTCCTTAAGGCTCACAGAAGACAGGCAAGCACGTGGCCTGCATTTTGCACCCATTATAGATGACAGGAGACAAGTGAACAGGCAGATGGGAGACATGCACAGGGCCTGGGAGGTGGAGTTTCCTTATCTTGAGTATGCTATACCCTCCAAACATTTCCATGTGTTTGCCAGCCTGAAAGCTCTCCAAACATAGTTGTCTTGGTTTTTTGTTTTGTTTTGTTTTGTTTTTTTCGAGACAGGGTTTCTCTATGTAGACCTGGCTGTCCTGGAACTCACTCTGTAGACCAGGCTGGCCTCAAACTCAGAAGTCTGCCTGCCTCTGCCTCCCAAGTGCTGAGACTAAAGGTGTGCACCACCACCACCCACCCGGCTTGTCTTGGCTTTTTAATGGGTGTTTTATTACATAGACATGACTGATTATATCATTTACCATTGGTGATCAACTCAACCTTCAGCCTCTGTCCCCATCCTGGATGTTGGGTGGTAGAGCTGAAAACCAGCCCTGTAATTGCATGGCTGGTTCCCCTGGCAACTTCCTCATCCTGTGGCTATCCAAGAGCCCAAGAGTTGCCCATTAAAGCAAAAGGTTCTCTTACCACCTAGGGATTCTATGGGATTTAGAAGCTCTCTGTCCGATATTCCTATCACGCCAGATATTATAAAGTGTCAGGAACCAACCATGATAACAAAAGATTCTCCTAGCAATACCACCAAAGGATTTTAGAAGTTCTATGGCCGTAACTGGGGTGGCGATACCTGCCCGGGCAATCCATACTCTACCACAGTATGGAGTTATAACATCTTCCTTCCTTCACAGGAACAGCACGGGGTATTGTGATCGCTACAGGAGACTACACAGTCATGGGCCGGATTGCTTCCCTGACATCAGGCTTGCAAATGGGCAAGACCCCCATCGCCACTGAAATTGAACACTTTATTCATCTAATCACAGCTGTCGCAGTCTTCCTCGGCATCTCGTTTTTTTTTCTCTCGCTTATCTTGGGCTATACCTGGCTGGATGCCGTCATTTTCCTTATTGGCATCATTGTGGCCAATGTGCCGGAAGGGCTGCTGGCCACTGTCACTGTGAGTTAACAAGGTTGGGGAGGGGTGACCTCTGGGCAGACAAATGACCCCAGGGAAAGGAAGTCCCTACAATCACTTCTGTTGTTACTGGACATCCGAAGTGAAATGCATATAGGCATCAGAAGCAATTTAATTCCCACGAGCACTGCACTGCCTTCCTCTCCCTGTGCCTCTGTGACTACTCTGTCTCCTCAGTGAAAGAGGAAGCAAGATGCAACAGAGAAAGGGAGCGGGCTCTGATCTCAGGGGCATTGGCTGTTAAACTCAGCCAAATCACTTAAGGTCTTCAGGCCTTGTGTATTTGTTAGTTTCTAGAGACAGATTAATTTAGGATTATGGAATCTTACCGGAAAGGACTTCCAGGCCATTTTAAAATCAACCTTTGAGCCAACACCGAATGTTCTCTATAAAAACCCATGAAAGATAATTGTGGTTTGTTTCTGAGGATGGTGGACAGAGCTCCTTGGGTTCAACCCGTCTTGCTCTTAACTCACTTTAGTTAAACTGAGCAGAAATATGATTCCCTGTTTCATCATGGTTTTCCCAACTAAAATAAGTTGTTGTTTTGGGTCTTAATGGCCTGAGCCCTCCCCCCCTCCCCTCTTATGACAACCATCATGTCCCCTTAGATTCGCCATGTAATCCCTTTTCCCTTAGCCATTCTTCCTTGACACACAGTCTCAGCTCTCTGCCTTACTGATAACTTGTTTGGGTGTGCTCTGGGTTTTTCTACAGTCATCTGAAAAATAGAAATAAGGATAATATTTAAGGTGTGTTAGGACTAGTTTTAAAATGCTAGGAACTAGGGATATAATGTAAATAAATTGTAATTCCATAATTGGAATTTGATACTTATGTATCCACAGCACAATAGTTTATTAATTTTAAAAAAAAAAACCTTACCTCCCATTTATGATTTTTAAAAATGTTCTGGTTTAAATGCCCTCCCAAGGGCTTTTCAGGACTGTGACATCCTTTCCCAATGTCATTATCATTTCCCACCTGCCCAAACTTTTCTGACGCTATTGGCAAGATGCCCCGTCCATACATAGCACTATATACCGTAGTAAATTGTGACCCATCGATGTGGTCCTTGAAGAGAGTGGATCTGAAAGACAGCGAGTGGTGTGGGATGGAAACAAGGCTCCTGAATGGAAGATAAACGTGTCCAGGGGAAGGAGCCTGTGGTCTGTGACAGACGTAGGAGGAAGGCACACACTGAAAACGATTGCTATAGATCATTTCCTCAGTATCCCTTACGCAGATCACAGGTGGGATTTCTAAAGACCAGGTTAGAATAAAAGGGAAATAAAAATCAATCACATTTCCAAAGCAAAATAACCTGACCAGCCCTCCCCCTCAATCCATTCTTTCCCCCTCTGGTGGCCTTAGGTGTGCCTGACGCTGACAGCCAAGCGCATGGCTCGAAAGAACTGCCTGGTGAAGAACCTGGAGGCCGTGGAGACCCTGGGCTCCACGTCCACCATCTGCTCGGACAAGACGGGCACCCTCACCCAGAACCGCATGACAGTGGCTCATTTGTGGTTTGATAAGACTGTATATGAGGCTGACACCAGTGAGGAGCAGACCACAGGTAACTAGTGGCCCTAGTGGACAAGAGCAGAAGGACTTCGGGTGGGAAGGTTAGGAGAAGGATGACGTCTGACAAACAGGAGAGAGCTGGAGTGTGGAAGGGAGGGAGGGGGGGCCTATGGAATATCACACCCGGGCGGTGGTGGCACACACCTAGTCTTGGAAAACCAAAAAGAAAAAAGAAAAAGAAAAGCGATACCATCTTTGTGCATTGTTTGAGTTTGTTTGACCTTCAACTCCTTTTTTTTTTTTTTTAAGATTTATTTTATTTATTTTATGTAAGTACACTGTAGCTGTCTTCAGACACCAGAAAAGGGAATCAGGACTTGTTACAGATGGTTGTGAGCCACCATGTGGTTGCTGGGATTTGAACTCAGGACCTTCAGAAGGGCAGTCAGTGCTCTTAACCGCTGAGCCACCGCTCCAGCTCCTTGAGCTCCTTATGTAGCTAAGAATTATCTTGACCCTCCTAATCCCCGACGGACCTCCCCCTCAATGTCTAATCCCTTGTTTTAAACTCTGTGTGCTTACAGCTCTCCCCCCTTCTTCTTCCCTAGGGAAAACATTTCCCAAGTCGTCAGACACCTGGTTTTACCTGGCTCGAATTGCTGGCCTCTGTAACCGGGCCGACTTTAAGCCTCATCAGGAATCTCTTCCCATAGCTAAGGTATCAAGTTGAAGAGGGAAGAGGGTGCCTCAGCAACTAGTATCAGCTGCCCTCCTCCAGAAAATTCTGCTTCTCAGTGGTTTTCTATATACACCCTTCCCTCCCCGTTCTGACTCTCAGCTTGAGACAACAGGTAGGTCCTGTGGCCAGATGGTATACCCCTGGGACTTACTGTACAATCCTTTCCTTGTAGCGGGCAACAACGGGGGATGCTTCGGAGTCAGCTCTCCTCAAGTTCATTGAGCAGTCTTACAGCCCCGTGAATGAAATGAGACAGAAAAACCCCAAGGTGGCAGAGATCCCCTTTAATTCTTCCAACAAGTACCAGGTACAGATCTGACAAAGGTGGGGGGAGGGGAGGGCGGTGTGGGGCACGGACTCACCAGTCGGGGACGCTATACGCTATGCCTTTGCCTCCCGCTGTACTTTGGAGCAGGGCACTCCTTCAGGAGAGCCGGCATCCCAACTAGGACGAAGGCTTACCACAAGCAAAGTGACAAACGCTAAGGAGAAAGAAGTAGGTGATAAAGGGACAGGGTCCAAGCAGAATGCTCACCCATGTTGCCTGCAAAGAGAAGACGTCATAAAATGCTAAGATGGGCAGAGGCAGCTGAGGCTGGCTGCTGGGAGTCACACACAGCTATTAGTCTAAGCCAGTGTCTGCTAGGAAATTCACCACTGTAGAGACAGTAGGCTGTGTCTGTAAGGTGCTCTGTCTCCTTCCCCATTAATTACCCCCTTTCCCTCCATGAAGTCCCTAGTGCAACCATCATGAGACAATTAGAGGTCATGGCACATGTGTCGTGTCTTTCTCTTTTTGTTAGTCGTTGTTGTTTGCATTGTTTTTTTGTTTGTTTGTTGTGTTTTGTTTTTTCGAGACAGGTTTTCTCTGTGTAGCCCCGGCTGACCTGGTGAACTCACATCCGGGCTTATATTTTTCATTTTCAAAAGGATTGATTCATTACCCAGGGAGGAGGAGGTAGGAGAGGGAGAGAGGGTGAGTGCTGGTCAGGGATACAAGCAAGGAAGTCCAGAGAAGCTGCGCATGGTGGTTCATATAATCTCAGCCTATAACCTCAGCAGCTGGGAGAGAGCTGAGGCAGAAGGATTACTCTAAATTCCAGGTGAACTTAACCTATAGTATGAGAGACCCTGTCTTAAAAAGGAGGAGGAGAAAGAGGAAAAGGAGAGAAAGAAGAGGAGGATGAAAAGGAGGAGGAAGAGAAGGAAGAAGAGAAGAAGGAAGAGGAGGAGGAAGAGGTGTATGAGAAGGAAGAACAGGAGGATGAAAAGAGGAAGAGAAGGAGGAGGAGGGGGAAGAAGCATAAGAGGAAGAAGGAGGAGGAAGGAAGAGGAGGAAGAAGAAAGAAGGAGAAGAAGAAAAGTAGCAGTAGTCATCCATGCCATGGGGTGGGGAAGAGGGGGCAGAGGGGATGAGAATCCAAGCCAACTTCAAAGAGGATTTCAGCAGAAAGTAGAGAACATGGAGTCGCCTTGCTGTGGCTGGAGGCCACTAGGCCAGTTTGCTCAGGCAATGGCTCCTCCAACTCCTTGTATTTCCATGAAGACCAGACATTTGAGTGTATGAAGCAGGGTTACGAACTAAGACCCCCCTAAGTCAGTTTTGCCTTTCTGTCTTCAGGCATAAACAAAATAACAGTCAATATGGATTTTTAAAACCCAATTACTTGTACTTTCTGATGGAACACTAAGGATAAGTCGATCCATACTTCTGGTCTAAACTTGCCTTAGTCACTGTGATAAAATAGAGCTCCTACATCTGCAAATAAGCTGCAAACTTTATTCCTACTTTTTTTCCTGACACTTAGTGGCCTCACTAACCAGACAGGAATTTTGTGGCTTGGCAGAGTGTGAGTAAAGCCTTTGGATGAATTAGGCACCTCTCCCTCCGTGTGGTTAAAAATAAAAGTCGAACATATTCATGACATTGTTGGAATGTCTAACAAGGAAACGTGTTCCCCCCCCCCAAATTACCATATGAGTGTGTCTGAGCTACTGACTATCATTCAAGTGGCAGAACTGGTCTCTGTGGTACATGGTGTGTGACAAGCCAGCCTCACTGGACTGGGCTCCAGCAGGCACTAGCTCTGACAGGCTTTGAGTGAACTACTATAATTAGCTTGCTCCAAGGGCAGAGAGAGACTCCAGTCTTTGAAAGGAATGTGTCTTACTTAGCCTGTTAGTCTCTTACCATCACTGAAATAGATTGTAGTCTGAGCATTTCTGATTTCTCTTTCTCTTTCCATCTTCTTTAATCTTTATATAATCTTTTTTTTTCCCCCAGGGGATGGGGTGGACAGGGTCTTATCACTATATGGTCCTGGCTGTCCTGGAACTCACTCTGCAGACCAGGCTAGCCTCAAACTCAGAGACCACCTGCCTTTGCTTGCTGAGTGCTGGGATTAAAGGTGTGCACCACCACCACCCTGTTCTTTATGTAATCTCAACAACAATAACAACATTTTTTTGGCCAGGTATGGTGGCATAGGCCGTTAATCCCAAAACTCAGGAGACAGAGCCACGAGGTTCTCTGTAAGGTTGAGGCCAGTCTGGTCTACAGAATAAGTTCCAGGCCAGCCAGGTCTTCATAGTGAAATCCAGCCAAACAAACAAACAAACAAACAAACACAACAACAAATCCCCCCACCTATTTCTTTTTCCTTTCTTTTCCTTTCTCTCCTTTTTAAGACAGTGCCTCTCAAACAGGCTGGCCCTGAACTCACAGAGATCCACTTGTCTCTGCCTCCTGAGTGCTAGAATTAAAATCATGTACCACCAGGCCCAGCCAAAACCCTTTTTTGGGGGGAGGGGCGAGTCATGGATTCCATGCAGCAGCCAGAGGACAACCTGTGAGACTAGTCAACTCTTTCCACTGTCAGTCCAGAGACCAAAGTCAGGCGTTCAGGTTTGGCCGAAAGCACCTTTATTTGCTAAGCCATCATGTAAGCCCCATCGGTAATTTTTTTTTTAAAGAAGTATTTATTTATTTCATGCATTTGAGTACACTGTGGCTGTCTTCAGACACACCAGAAGAGGGTGTGGCTGCTGGGAATTGAACTCAGGAACTCTGGAAGGGCAGTCAGTGCTCTTAACCGCTGAGCCATTTCTCCAGCTCCCTGCCCCCATCTGCAATCTTGTAGCGAGATTTTTATTCCCTGTGACCAAGTTAGTAAAGTAAGGAGCTCTTGCGCTCACCCGAGCCTTTTTTATTCATTCAACAAACACTCACTGATCACTGAGAATACGGAGCTTTGTTAATCTTACAGCTTCCTCCTTAAACAATGTTTTTTTTTCCCCTTTTAATGACTTAAGCATATCTTGAACATAACTGGTCATTCTTTAACAAATCAGCTGTAACCACATTTTACGCGCCAGTGGCTCACCCCACTCAACATCCAGGAAATTCGGTGGGGTCCCCTCAGTGTTCCCACAGTTCTTTTCAGTTTGCTGATTCTGTCTCCAACAAGGGGCCATAGCGGGAAGTTCCTATAAGTCAAAAAGAGGAACTCCATGGGGTGCCTTTGCATAGACCAGAGATCCAAGGGAACTAGCAAACCCAAGCCACCTGACTGCTTGCTCCAGATTCTTCTCATGAGCATACCTCGCCTTCCATCCTCAGACATCCGACCAGTAGACAGTCTCTTGGTGGCGTCTCCTGCCTGTAGAAGAACGGCTACAGGGCTAACTAGATTATTTAAAATTTGTGCTTCAGTTTCAAAGCTTGGGCTTTGTTTTTGTTTTGACGCTCTCGTTTAAATAAATAAATGAATAAATAAATGAAAGGGGGGAGCTAGAGAGATTCAGTGTGAAGAACACTGGCTGCTTTCCCAGAGGACCTGGGTTCAATTCCCAGCAGTCAAATGACAGCTTACAAATGTCTGCAGTCTAAGTGATCTCATACCCCCACACAGACAGCTGCAAGCAAAATACCAATGCACATAATAAAAGTCAATAAATCATTAAAAAAAAAATTAAGTAGCCAAGACAAGATCTTTTTACTCTCTATAGAATACTCTACAGGAGTTATGGTTTTGCAGGACCAGGTGGACTTAGCTGACTTCAGAAAGCAGATAAGACATGGATACTCGAAGGGCGGTGGTGGCGCACACCTTTAATCCTGGCACTTGGGAGGCAGAGGCAGGTGGATCTCTGAGTTTGAGGCCAGTCTGGTCTACAGAGTGAGTTCCA
>NW_022196891.1:69776850-69778051 GCF_008632895.1 Mastomys coucha | reverse complement strand
GGGAAAAAAAAAAAAAAAAAAAAGACATGGATACTGGCTCTAGAACACTGGGCCTCAAGTTCATGTGAGCCATCCAGTCAGCAAAGAGTCAGGGAGAAAGAGAACTCTGTGCCCTCAGAGAACTTCTGAGGGGATGATACATAGATTCCTGTGCAAACGAAGGGGCTGGGCCCAGCCTTGAGTCTTCACTGGCCTGTTGGAGCGTGGGTAGTGGGTATGAAACCAGTTCCGGTCTCTTAACCTTCAAACCTTCCCCAAGATGTTTGCCCCCTTCTGTCCCATCTGGTTCTATCACTACATCTCCTCTCCCTAGATGTCCATCCACCTTCTGGAAGATAACCCTGAAGCCCACGTGCTGCTAATGAAAGGTGCCCCAGAGAGAATCTTGGAGTTTTGCTCCAGTTTCCTGCTGAATGGGCAGGAATACCCTATGGACGAGGAAATGAAGACAGACTTCCAGAATGCCTACTTAGAACTGGGAGGTCTAGGCGAGCGTGTGCTGGGTGAGTCATGGAGAGAGAGGGCTTTGAAAGAATGCCATCAGGATGACTATTTGTAGGGTGGACAGTTCAGGGTGTTGGGGTTGTGTCGGGGGACACCTTGGGTGACAGCTGGACCCCTCGACTCTCTGCAGGGTTCTGCTTCTTGAACTTGCCTAGCAACTTCTCTAAGGGGTTCCAGTTTAATACTGAAGAATTAAATTTTCCCATGGAAAATCTGTGTTTCGCGGGCCTCATCTCTATGATTGATCCTCCTCGAACCGCTGTGCCTGATGCGGTGGGCAAGTGTCGAAGCGCAGGGATCAAGGTAAATTCCCACCTCCCCCGAAGCCCTCCACTCGTCCCAGGTTGAAGGAACAAGTAGAACGCTCAGTCTAGAGTAGGTGCCCAATACTCTTGGCCTAATTGATGGCTGCCTCCTTGAGCTTACGGTGTCTACTCTTCGGAGATGTCAAACAGGAAGTTTCTTCCAGACGCCTATCTTGAATTGAGTGTTAAAGTCCCCAGGGAAGCTTGAAAAGTCAGCTGTCTAAACTATGCTCCAGACCTCAGGATGAGTCTTCAGCAGCAGTCCCTCAGAAGTTTCTGGAAATTCTAATGAGCATACATGTTTGAAACCACCATCGAGCACAATGCTTCAACCAATGTCTGAATGACCTCCTTTCTGTTTCTGCCTCTCTGTCTCTGTCTCTCCCCCTCCC
>NW_022196891.1:69775607-69776396 GCF_008632895.1 Mastomys coucha | reverse complement strand
CTCTCCTCTCCTTCTCTCCCCTTTCTCCCCTCCCCTTTCTCTCCTCATGTTGATTCCCTAGCTATAGGGCACCGGGAGAACAAGCTCCTAAACCATGTTACTGCTACCCTACCAACCATAGGCAAGGAGTTGATGCTGGGCTGGGTTATGGTACTGCAAAGTCTAAAGCGCCTGGGGGCTGGAGCGGGCAACAGTGAGGATGAGGTATAGAGCGGGGGATCTCTCCAGGAGTCTGACTTGCAGTGCACAGCTGCAGTAGCAGGTATAAACCTCTGACCCTCGAAGGAAAACTAGAAACGATGAGTGAAACTCCACTACAGAGCAGACCCAGGAGTCGAAGTCTTTGATGAGGTGGGCCTTGAACTTCACAGGAAGGCAGGCAGCAATGGGATTTTTCCAGTTCTGAGATTCTGTGTATTCACATTTCTAGGTCAAAGACTCAACATCTGTTGGTTTGTTTTTTTGGGTGTTTTTTTTTTTTTAAATGTGATGTAGCGTGGCCTCTGTCTCTGCCAGTTACTTAGTGCCTTCTACTACACTGACAGTTTATAGAGAAATTAAATTGTTTTTTTAAAGATTTATTATTTTATTTATTTTATATGTATGAGTACACTGTAGCTGTACAGATGGCCGTGAGCCATCATGTGTGTGGCTGCTGTTGATCTCAGGACCTCTGCAGCCCCACTTGCTCTGACCCGCTCACTCTGGCGTAATTTACTGCAGCTGTCTTCAGACACACCAGAAGAGGGCGTCAGATCTCATTATGAGTGGTTGTGAGCCACCATGTGG
>NW_022196891.1:69748577-69775448 GCF_008632895.1 Mastomys coucha | reverse complement strand
TTTTTTTTAATGTTGAATGATTGTGTGTCTGTGTGTAGATATGTAAGTGTGGGTACACCCAAGCCACAATGCTCATGTGTAGTTCAGAGAATAACCTTTGGAAGTCAATTCTTTCTCTCCACCTTGTGGGCTTCAGGATTTGAACTCAGGGTGTCAGGCTTGTTGTTCCACAAGTGTTTTTGCTGAGCCATCTCACTGGCCCAAGATTCATATCGTAACAGAGTACATATGGACACTTTCTGCTCATCCCTTATATTCTGGATTACCTGCATCTAAGACTTGGGAAGAGCTGGCTAGAGCGGGGAAGTTGGGGTCACTTGGGGGGGTAGGTGCTCTCTGTTGGAGCTGCTCTTACATTAGACCTGTGAGACGGCTGGCAAGTTGCCTGAATTGTCCTGAACAGCGCTGGGTTAAATGATGGTTCGCTGGAGTGGAGACGAAAGGAGCGATATGGGAAATTATAACCTATCAAATGTTTAATCACCACCTTGGAAAACCTCTGAGACAGTGAGTTCTTGGTGGAGATGACATTGTTACAGAACATCTCCATAGAATAACCAACGTTGTTTCTCCAAAGTGCTGGAAGCTACCATCTAATATCATGGAAGAAGGCCATGGGCCGTCTGACTTCTCTGAGCTTTGAGGTAGACTCTTGGAGTGAAGAGCAACATTGTGAATGTAGCCAGCTGCAGTAAAGCTTAAAATTCCAACTAGCCCATATAAAAGACACACAATCCAGGTATTTTATTTACAAGCTGTAGGCAGGGATTGGGCAGGTTTGGAGCTATTCTAACTTATTTCCCAGCCATATTTTCCTGTCTTACTTGCTGTTTGTTATTGCTGTTTGTTATTCCTGGCCATACACTCATAGTGTATCTCCTCTCATGGTGGCCTCCTCCACTTCTGTCTCCTTTTTATCTTGTATTCAACTCTATTTAAATTCCTTTCCCTCTTAGTGCCCAAGCATCACCTCAAGCATATTGCACTTGCTCCAAGGAAGTCTGAGTGGCTACCAGTTCTCCCATGGGAGCTCCACATTCTAAGGAGACAGGCTGGCTGCTCAGAGTGTCTTGAGACCCTACTTCATGTGAGCTCTCATGAGCTTAGCTTTTCTTTTTCTGTTGGATTAAAAGCAAAACAACTCTGCCCCACCTCCAACTCTGGGTCCTTACATTGACTAGCGGAATATATCTTTGCTTAGGGCAAAATGCTTTTTGGCAACAGAAAAAAAGCATTATCTTTCAAATTGAAATGATAAAAATATACCTTATGTGGGTAAATATACCTATATTGGCAATTTATCTCACCTGGGGATTTGTGGATCTCTTTGGTAAGAGGAGCCAGTGTGCCAACAGGTAGGGAGGTCCAAAGAAGTAATGTGAGTCAGGATGCCTACCAGATCAGAGTGTCACCACTGCCCGAGACATAGCCAGTTCGTAGTTTGTGAGGACTCGGAGGGCTGGCTGTAAGCTGGAAGGCCTCAACGCTTTCCGAGCAGGCCTTGTTCTAAGCCTGTTTATGGGCTTCCCTACAATGTGTACCTGCTCGCTCTGGATGCTCGCTCACCTGATGGGAAAGCTGGCAGACTCAGTTGACGAACTGTGACTCATTCGGTCTCCCTGGAGGGAAATATAAGACAGATGAACAGCATCGTCTTTCAAAACGTACAAAATATAACTGACACTGGGGAGCTCGTTCCGAAGCAGATCCTTCCAGAGTCAAGCCTCCTGCCCCACCCCAAGTGGTGGTGACACACAGCTGATGACTGTCACACACTACAGAATAAAAAGTCATATGATGGTTGCATGGCCCCAAAGCCTTTTACAAGGACTGAGCAGGTTAGCTGTGTATGCCTATGGCTTTGAAATAAATGTGATTACAAAAAAAAAATAAAAAATAAATACTCCCATCATATTTATCACTAAGATTTCAGTAGAATGAAAATACTTGTTTCATTATAAGCCTGGTTCCTTCTACAAAGAAAGCAAGCTTTGAAAGCTGTCCTAGAGACATAGCTTTCTTATTGACATTTCAAAGTTTCAAATGACCTGATCTGGGAGAAAAGGGTGGATGGGAACACAAGGATAGTTGGTACCACTCTGTGAGAACATGAGAGGTATAGGCGGCACCAACACATAGGAAATAAGTCCTTCTAGAACTTAATGAATTCCCAAAGCAGCTAGATAGCCTTTACCTGAAAAGGAGCTATTTTTTTTGTAGACCGACACTTCTGTTGCATGATTGCATCTCTTACACAGGTATTTGAGTGTTTTGTAACATTGTATCAAAAAGCTCACTCTTGGGATAGTTAGCATTGCACTCTTCTTCTCTGAGTGCATCTCATACATGAATATCTGAGTTTTTGTAACATTGTGTCTAGGGAGCTCACTCTTGGGATAGTTAGCATTGTATTTTTACTTCTCTGGTTTGGCATGGAGGTGGAATGGTTGAAACCACTAGACAACAGTCCCGTGTAGTGTCAGACATGATGAGAGACTAGAAATGCACTAGGAAGGCAAGCATGCCTCATGAAGCAGGTCCTAGGCCACCACTGATGAGCCCCTGGGAAATCTGCATTGTGTTGTAACCCAGAATCACCTCACTAAGGGCCCAGTCTCAGCCACGGGTCCAAGGGAGTCCTCTTCCAGCTCCTCTCTAGTTCCCCACCACTATCAGCCAGCCCTAGCCGGAACACCTGGTGATCCACATCAGTAGGTTGGGGTACCAGCTCAGTGCAATTGCAACTTAGTTAGCATTTTGCTGTCTTCTTGCATCAAGTCAAGGGTGGAATGATGGGGTTTGTGAAACCCTATAGTTGAGTCCTTTGGGAAAGACCACTTCAGTGTGTATTTCACACCTCGAAAGCTAATAGGCCTCTTCTGGGTCTTTGTCTCTGAAAGTATCGAAAGCTATTGCCATCTTCAGATGTTTCACCGATCCCTCCTATGAGAGCTTGACAAACTGTATGGATGCCTGGAGGACAGTTGGGAACCTTGAGAAGGGGCTCTCGGGTAGCCATCTTCCCTTCAGCCCTCATCCCTTAATTATTTGCAGATGGCTTGTTAAGTGTAGTCCCCTCCCCTTCTGGAAGCACTCATTCCCGTGGGAAAAAGCTCACTATTCGGACAAGTGCTAAGCAGCAGCAGCAGCAGCGTGGAAAGAACAGGATACTAAGAAAGCTAAGAGCACAGGACCTCATCTTTGGGCGGGAAGAGGATACAACGAGCTTCCAGATTGAAAGTGCAGGGCAGGGCGAGGCAAGGGGCAGAGTAGGGTTCTAGACGTACTTGGCCCTGATGAAGTTTGGTTCGGTGACTTATTATTCTAGGCATCCCTCCGTAATGTTTGGTATGTATTTCTGTGTTGTTGCTTAAAAAAAAAAAAAAAAAAATCGCAGACAGCTTCTGGAACAAAGTGAATGACTGGCTTCTGGAACAAAGCCAAATGACTGGCTTCTTCCTTGGGCAGTCTAGAACCTGAAGCATCTGTGTCCTGTGTCGCATCGTCGGACATCCCTGCCTCCAAGGACTAAACCCACAGTAGCACAGCCCTTGGTGTGGACAAGTTGTGCTTGGAACTGATCTACTAAATGAGTTATGATTGGAGGAGGGGCATAGAGGATCCAGGGCTTATCTTAAACATTCTCCTTTTCCTTCCTCCTCCCAACTCAGGTAATCATGGTAACGGGGGATCATCCCATCACAGCCAAAGCTATTGCCAAAAGCGTGGGCATCATTTCGGAAGGCAACGACACGGCAGAGGACATCGCTGCTCAGCTTAAAATCTCTGTCAGTCAAGTCAATAACAAGTGAGTCCCCCTAAAGAACTCACATCTGACATTTGCACCTCTGTCCTCAGCCTGCCCGCGCCCCCCCCCCCAAATCACTTTGTGAAGTTCCTGGGGTCTCCTGCAGCAAGGAGGATTGTGGGGTTTACACTCTACTCAGTAAAATATAACAGAAAAGTAACTAGGTAATTAGGTCACTGGGTTTTCAGAGGAAACGGGAAAAGATATTAGAGCAAAGGCAGGAGTGCTTGACAAAGAGGGTCGAGGATGGGATGAATCAGTCTGAGGATGGTGCACACTGGGAACAAGGAGAATGGGTAGGAAAGAAGCCAGAATTTAAGAGATTAGCAGAGACTACTGGAGCCTGAGGCGAGTCCTCAGCACTTTGATCTAGCCTTCGGAAACTCCTTCCCTTAGGTCTATTAAAGCCATTGTAGTGCACGGCTCAGAACTGAAAAACATGGACTCAGAACAGCTGGACAATATCCTCAAGTCCTATAAGGAGATTGTGTTTGCCCGGACCTCCCCTCAGCAGAAGCTCATCATTGTGGAGGGGTGTCAGAGACTGGTAAGGGAGCCAAGAGGCCCTGGGGAGTCAGATTAGAGTCCAGCCACAAAGCCAGCAGGGGAACACATGGAATGGGTAGAAAGGTACCGGAGGGAATCCCATTTCAAACCCCATCGACGGCCTTCCGTTTGAAAGCTCGCTGCAGGCTTAAATAGCTCACAGGGACAGAAGACTGGGCTGAGCACAGATAAATCAAACGTGACTGCAAGATGCTGGAATCGAGTTGACCTTTGGGACTGATCCTGAATCTTAACACACATTTTTTTTCACTCTTGTCTGGATTTCACCAGGGAGCCATCGTAGCAGTGACTGGTGACGGGGTGAACGACTCCCCCGCGTTGAAGAAGGCTGACATCGGCATTGCCATGGGCATCACTGGCTCTGATGTCTCTAAGCAGGCAGCTGACATGATCCTTCTCGACGACAACTTTGCCTCCATTGTGACAGGCGTGGAGGAGGGTGAGGAGGCTGGGTACCTGATGGCTGGATTTGATCCTTTGAGTGGGGCTTAGTGTACGTTTCCTTCATTGCCTATGGTCACCATCCAACCTCCTAATCCTGTATGGACTGCAACGGCTTAGAAGACAAAGCCTTGAAAATTCCATCAGGTTGGGCTGGAGGAGCATGGTTTGTAGACTACTTATCCAGAAGGCATAAAGCCCTAGGCTTAGGTCCCAACACCACATAAAATGCCTATTATCCGAGCATTCTGATGATGGAGGCAGGAAGATCATGAGTTGAAGGTCAATCATCCTTGGCTACATAGCAATTTTGAGGCCTGCCTGTGTAAAATGAGAGACCTTATATTTAAAAAAAAAAAAATTCAACTTAAGTGGTTTTTTTTTTTTTTTTTTTTTTTTTTTTTTTTTTTTTTTTTTTTTTTTGGTGTTTCTCTGTACAGCCCTGGCTGGCCTGGAACTCACTCTGTAGACCAGGCTGCCTCTGCCTCCCAAGCGCTGGGATTAAAGGCGTGCGCCACCACCGCCCAGCTTAAGTGTTCTTTTTGAAGTTGGAGTGTTGTCCAGGTTTTCGAGGGAGACTGGGACTCTGGCATACCATATCATATCTTCTTTATGGTCACTGGGATTCAAGTGTATTTACTTCAATACAGTTTTCAGAGGTAGTCATTGCTTCAGAAATGGAATGCTTTTTCAGCAGGGCCCCACAGAAGTTTGTCTGAATGATGCGGACACGTTAAGACCAATTGGAAATTATCTGCAAATTAACTGAATGAACTCAATTACCCTCTTTCCAGAGAATTCCAAAGAGAATGCCTCTTGGAACAGAAACCCCATGAGGCTCCCCATTTCTGTCTGAAGCTATCTTACTAAAACATACCAATCCATTTTATTGTAATCTGGTATGAATCTGACAGTTTGCTCATTATTTTAAATCTATTTAATTCAATAACTTTTTTTTTTCTGAGCACCATTTGCAAAATGACTATCCCCAGTACAGGAGACAAAGACACAAATTCCTACCCATGAACAACTTTCTTTATCCTGGGGAGAAGCAGACAGTGAACAAGGCAAATTTCACAAAAGGTTAAAACAGTAGGAAAAAAAAATAGGAAAAAAAAAAGAAGAAGAAATGACAGCCTGTGGAAGAGTACCCAAGGCTAGACTCAGCCATCTTGCAAGTCAGGAGAAGTGGCACTTAGAGTAACTAAGACTAGACTCAGCCATCTTGCAAGGCAGAAGAAGTGGCACTTAGAGGAATAAGCAAGGTCACAAGTTAAGGCAGAAAAATCAGACTCAAACCCAAGCTTGGGTTCTTTCCATTCAGTTCTTAATCTTGCAAAGACTTTAACCCTGGTATTTTCAGACACCTCCAGGATTAACTCTGCCCAACTCTGCCTAATTTTCAGAGATCAGGTGACACTAGCCATGGTGGATCCAAGAACAAAAAGTACAAAGTATGCCCATGGCTAATAAATCATGGCTTTATTGGATAGCCACACAATTTGCGGACAAAACATAGACCCCCACCCCCACCCCCACTCCTACCTCCAAGGTCCGAGACTTCCCAGCATTTTTACGGACTACTCCTTTCTAGCAGTTTTTTCTTTCCAGGAGTTAGTTTATCAGAGGTATGTGTCCTCTGTTTGCTCCTCCTCTCCAGGTCGCCTCATCTTCGACAACCTGAAGAAGTCCATCGCATACACCCTGACCAGCAACATCCCTGAGATCACCCCCTTCCTGCTGTTCATCATTTTAAGCATACCCTTGCCTCTGGGTACCATAACCATTCTCTGCATTGACCTGGGCACTGACATGGTGAGCGCCAGGTTTCACTCTGGGGATTCCTAAGATTCATCAAGGGTAGGGAGAAATCTGTCCTGTAACAGGCTAGCTCTAGAGTGTCTTCCGAACCCTGTGTACCTGTCATTCCCACAATCCATACTCCAGGTCCCTGCTATCTCCCTGGCTTACGAGACACCTGAAAGTGACATCATGAAAAGGCTTCCACGGAACCCCAAAACGGACAATCTTGTGAACCACCGTCTTATTGGCATGGCCTATGGGCAGATCGGTGAGCCTAGGGAAGTGTAGGGGTGGGGTGACAGGAAAGTGACAGTGGTTGTGGCTGGCCATTTAGACACCTCTGTTTAAAAGCCAGGGGAACAGTGTTTCAAAACTGAACCACGCTTGGCTCTGGGACCACAGAGAACTCTTGCTCTCTGAGCTGTCCTTACAGACCAATAGTAAAGGGGAAAACCTACATAATATGATAGCATCCCTTCCCATATGTGAAACAAGGAGTAAAGAGATAGCACGCGACAGTAGCTCTGAAGCTCTCTTCTGACTGCTGTAGGCTCTATGTTTATACGTATACCTGCTCCTCCCGACACAGCCACATGATTAAAATGAAAAATGTTTCTAAAAAGGACTGTATGCTTCAAAGATGACCCTAGGTGGACCAAAGCAAGACCAAAATCCAGCGGGGCAAACTCCAAATCCTATAGCTCTCTGAGCTCTAGGATTCATGCCAGAGGGTTTAAATAGCTCTTCAGACTTAACATGGTTAGAAACAAATGTCAGGGTTTTTGGAAGCAAGTCTGTCAGAGATGGCAAGATCAGATCCCCAATGACAAGAATCTTCGTCCCTATGCAGATACACACTAACCAGCTATGATCTGCCTTTTGGGACCATTCTCTGAACAGACTCTCTCCTCCCTGATGACTCTGTCTCTCGTAGGAATGATACAGGCTCTGGCTGGGTTTTTCACCTATTTTGTGATCCTGGCGGAGAATGGTTTTAAGCCACTTGATCTTCTGGGTATCCGTCTCCACTGGGATGACGCATACTTAAATGACCTAGAAGACAGCTATGGGCAGCAGTGGGTAAGTACAAAGTAGGATCAGAATAGGTACTGATCAGACGGAGGGAGTCGCCCAAGGGTGATGGTATATCTAAGCCCAGTGCTTGGGAAGCTATGGTAGGAGTACCACCAACTGAAGGCTAACCTAGGCAACATAGTAAGTTCCAGGTTAGCCTAGGCTATATGCTAGGAGACTTTGTCTCAAAAAAAAAAAAAATGTGTGTTCAAATCCTAGTTGTTGAAAAAAAAAAAGATAGCTTTTATACACTTGTGGCTTTGGCCAGTTGAACCCCATGAGGCCATCAGCAGAAGTCCATGTTCCCGTGCTCCAGTAGTCAGTGATGTCTAGAGTGCTTACCCCGCGCTCACCGTACCAACACCTCCCCAACGCTCAACTCAAGCTCTGGTTAGTTTTACACTCTACGTGTCTTCCCTGCAGGCAAGCTGTGGCATGATGCTGATTTATCATAGATGAAATCTATTTAAGACTCATTTTACACGACAAGGATTTCTCTTAGATACTGAAGACATGTAAAGCATTATAAGAAAATGGGTTGGCCACAGTTGTCTGGCATCTCCGCCATTTTGGGGTCCTGTGCAAGTGGGGCTTCACTTTGATAGCTTCGTACAGTGGCCTCTCAGGGCTTTTCTGCATGGGCTACCCTTGTCACATGCCTGGCCTCAAGGGTTCTCTGTAACCACAGCAGAATATCCCACATTCCTTCTCCTTTTTTTTTTTTTTTTTTTTTTGGTTTTTCGAGACAGGGTTTCTCTGTGTAGCCCTGGCTGTCCTGGAACTCACTCTGTAGACCAGGCTGGCCTCTAACTCAGAAATCTGCCTGCCTCTGCCTCCCAAGTGCTGCGATTAAAGATGTGCGCTGCCCCAGCTCCCATATTCTTTTTTCAATCCTTCATGACCTTAAAGCCAACCTTATGTGAATGACAACTTGAGACAAACCCAGTCCCCCTTGAATCTCCTTTGCAGCAGCTTCTGTTACTGCTCTTTAGAAGCAGGCAATCCCCTAGGCCGTTTCCTTTTGCAGGATGGATGCTTGGTTTCCATGTGGGGTCTTACCCTGAGGGCACCCCTCCCCCTATCCCAATGTAGATCAGGTCTCTCCTCAATTTCCTTATGGCTTTCAGCTCAAGCCTTGGAGGCCAACATAAAACTTTCTGATGTTCCTTTTCTCCTCAAGCAGCACATTTTCTATTTCTTTTTTTCCCCCACTTGCTCTTTTTCATTGTTCACTTACTTAAGAGTGACTACTAATAATTGTTAATAAAGTCAATATGAGGCTATCTTGAAATCTCCCCTGCCTATGGAATTAGTCTGTTACTTTTAAGTTCAGTTCTTAAGTTGAGGGCAGGAAACAGCCACACTCTTTGCCAAAATATCACAAGAACAGTCTGTGGTCCAGTAGCCTTCTCCTCTCAACCCCCTGACCTGGGTCTCCACGATCCACATAGATTTTGACCCACTGCTGTTTTCCAAACTTCTACTAGATTAACCCAGTAAGCTCTGCATACAGCATTCAACCACATTTCTAGTCCAAAGTGCCAAACTTTTCTCTCCTTTTGCCTCCAGGAAAACCACATAGTCAGGTCTGCCACAGCAATACCTTACTCCTGGTACCAATTTCTGTTTTAGTTAAATTTCTTTTCTTTCCTTCCTTCTTTCTTTCTTTCTTTCTTTCTTTCTTTTTTTTTTTTTTTTAACATTTTATGTGTAGTTTTGCTTGCATGGCCCAAAGAGGTCAGAAGAGGTCACTGGATCTCCTGGAACTGGAGTTAATTAAGCATAGTTGTGAACCATCATATGGGTTTTGGGAATTGAACTTGGGTCCTCTGCAAGAGCAACAACGGCTCCTAACCTTTGAGCCATCTCTTCAGCCCCTCAGTTACTTTTCCATTGATGTGATAAAACACTATGACCAAGAAAACTTAAAGTTGGGCTGGAGAGATGGCTCAGCGGGTAAGAGCATTGACTGCTCTTCCAGAGGCCCTGAGTTCAAATCCCAGCAACCACATGGTGGCTCACAACCATCTGTAATGAGATATGACGCCCTCTTCTGGTGTGTCTGAAGATAACTACAGTGTACTTACATATAATAAAAAATAAATCTTTAAAAAAAAAAGAAAGAAAAGAAAAGAAAACTTAAAGTTAAAAAAAAAAAAAGAGTTTATTTTAGCCTTACAGTTCCAGAGGATTAGAGTTCATGACATCAGAACTGTGAGCTCTCCACCCAGAAAGTACATGACGTCAACTTACCCTTTTAAAGTAATGTCTTTTAAGAATTATCTTTTAGCCGGGCAGTAGTGGCGCATGCCTTTAATCCTAGCACTTGGGAGGCAGAGGCAGGTGGATCTCTGAGTTCGAGGCCAGCCTGGTCCAGGACAGCCCGGGCTATACAGAGAAACTCTGTCTTGAAAAAAAACAAAACAAAACAAACAAACAAACAAACAAAAAACCAAAAACAAAAAAAACAAAACAAAACAAAAAAAAAAACTTTCATTAATCAGACTTATCACAGCCTATATTAGAAACTAATCCAGGACCTTGGGATAGGACAGGAAACCAAAATGATCAAGTCATGAGCTTCTTCCCATGTAGACAGAGCCTGTAAGTCATCATGCTGCTTCTTGCTTCAGCCTCTCAAGGGCGGGGATTAAAGGTGTGCTCCACTACACTCAGCCTATAAACCATGAGTCTTATGGAGCTTAATCTAGTTATGGGAGGAGAGGGTGTGTGTGTGTGTGTGTGTGTGTGTGTGTGTGTGTGTGTGTGTGTAACACATCAAGTTAACAGATTTTAAGTAAGTCCAAGAGAGACCAGAAAATATTGAAACTGAGATACTGGAGTGAGATAGAAAGATAAACACGGACGATAAATATGCCTGAAATTTAAATTGCAGACAATCTCTAGGTATTGGAAAGGGTATAGGATAATATCTAAAGCTTAGCTGTGTGAGCAAGCTGCCTACTTAGAGTGTGGAGGAGAACAGAATTAGAGGGGATAAAAAAACTGGGGAGCCATGGCAATGGAAGATTACTCATAAATATGAAATTTAAATCTCAAAAAAAAAAAAAAAAAAAACAAGGCCAAGAGCAGGAGTAGAGAAACGTTGAGCCAGACACTAAAGTCTCCAAGCAATGGCAGAGATTGGCACAGATGGTGGTGCAGAGCTGACGAGCACACAAGTATGCTGGCTGGCCTTGGCCTGGTTCCACGTTTGGCTCAACAAGTTTTTGCCTGTTTGTTTTGTTTGCTTGTTTGTCTGAGACCATGTTTTACCAGGCAGGGCAGACAGCTTTTGAATGTAGAGGTCCACCTGCCTCTGCCTCCCAGAGACTGGGATTTAAGGGGTACATCACCTTAACCTTAGTTTTCTAATCACTGAAGGCTGTTTTTGTTTCTATCCAAATACAACTTGAGGTACGTCCCAAGAGGTTTTACAGTTAGTATCTTAATAGCGTGCAAACCTACCTACTAATTTCTTATTGTCTATACTTAGGAAGGTGTTGTTTTGTTTTAGACACAGGGTCTTTCCTCCAGTCTAATTTAGATGCACCTCTTCAGTGTTCCTCCAGGACTCTTGGCTTCTCTGTTGTAACTTATTTATTGCATTGGCATTGTTTAGCATTGCGATGCCTCCTACCAGGTTCTAAGTCCCTTGTGTATACAGTGCAAACGAAAGAACCAAGCGATGAATGAGGGAGTGCCTCCTGTCTACCATTCTACCAGGCCTTACGCATGCTAGGCAAGCGCTCTACAACTGAGCTGCAGCTTCTGTCTACCTCTCTTCTTGGACATTCCTCCCCACTCTGTATTCATGTGGCCCCCTGGTTCTCCCTTCCTTTCTGACTTAATACCTCTGGACTCTGCTGGCCTCAGTCCGTCTCATTTTAATCATATTCCTAATGTATTAAAAACGTACTGAGGTGTGTTTATTTAATATTTAATAGGCAAGGTATGGCAAAGGGATCCAAAGAACTTTCAGTCAGGTGGGGAAAATACACAAACATTGTAAGAAAGACTGCTATGTGCACAGGGCTAGAGGCAGCCAGAGAGTGCAAAGCTCAGACTCTGGGTCCTGCAAGACAAGGAACTCTTGGGTATATCTAAACTTCTTTCTGACCCAGATGCCCCCTTTTTTTGCTCATCCTACACCCTCCCCGCCCCCAGACCTACGAGCAGCGGAAGGTGGTGGAGTTCACATGCCAGACGGCCTTCTTCATCAGCATCGTGATTGTGCAGTGGGCCGACCTCATCATCTGCAAGACTCGAAGAAATTCACTCTTCACACAGGGCATGAAGTATGTGTCCATGAATAGCGACCAACCCTCCCCAGGTTTGAACACTCCCTTTCGTCACCTTTTCTCCCTGTGTCTATTACACCCATCACTCTTTCTTCCCAGAAACAAAGTCCTAATATTTGGACTCCTTGAAGAGACACTCCTGGCAGCTTTCCTGTCCTACGTTCCGGGCATGGATGTGTCCCTGCGAATGTACCCACTCAAGTGAGTAAGGGAACAGGTGCCAGCCCAGGGAGGACGTCTGGGAGGAAGTGGGAGAAAATATTTGTTTGAAAAGGACAATCGCCAAGTAGCCAGGACAAACTGCCCAGATGAGTGGACTCGGGGACTTGTGAGGTTCTTTCACACTCAAATATACGCCCTTTATTTAGGGAGGTGTCGGAGACTATGTCAGGCGATCACAAGCTGCTGGACTTGCAAATTCAGCAGACTTAGCGGTGTTTAATTGAGTGGAATTTTATGACGGCATCTGACAAAGCTGGGAAGGATACATGTTTCTTGGTCCTAATATAATCATGGCGGTAGTCCAATTTACCAGGTAGAGCGGCACATACCTGTAATCCTAGGAGACAGAAAACAGAGGCATCAGGTATTCAAGGACATTCTTGGTGACATTATAAGTTTGAGGCCAACCTGAGATAGAAAACCTATCTCAAAACAAAGAGCCAAATTTATGGCTAGCTTACCTAATTATATTCTGGATATATATATATATATGTATGTGTGTGTGTGTATGTGTGTGTGTGTGTGTGTGTGTGTGTGTGTGTGTATGTTTTAAATGTGAAAAATGTTTTATTATATGAGATTTAAAAATAATGTTTTAATATGTGAATGCACACCCTGTCTGGTTTCTTGTCCTATTCAAGTCTCAGCTTTTTTATTACGCTTTGCTTTAACATTAATATCTGCTCATGAAGTTTTTCGAGCGGGGTCTCATGCTCACAGACCCAGGCTGGCTTTGCACTTGCTGGGTAGAGATCATGACCCTGAACTCCTCTCACCTCAGTCTCCCAAGTATCAGGATTATAGGTATGTGCCACCATGCTCAGCTTTAGTTTGTAATCTTAAATTTTAAAGAGAGACTGAGGGTGTAGCTCAGTGACAGAGTGATTGCTTAGCATGTACAAAGCCCTGGATTCTATCCTCAGGTTTGAAAGAATCCAAAATTTACTAAGAAGAATTACCTGTCCTATTCCTGCGTGCTCACATGCTTTGCTTGCCTAACTATCCCTTGCAGTGTATTTTTTTTTCTTATAGGTTTACTTATTTATTATATGTAAGTACACTGCAGCTGTCTTCAGACACACCAGAAGAGGGCATCAGATCTCATTACGGATGGTTGTGAGCCACCATGTGGTTGCTGGGATTTGAACTCAGGACTTCCAGAAGAACAGTCAGTGCTCTAAACCGCTGAGCCATCTCTCCAGCCTCCCTTTCAATGTTATACACACTGTTTCATACAATATAGGTGCTCAATTAATAGTTAATGATGGAAATAGCCGTAGACATTGACAATCCTAAGTTTGAAGCTCAGCTCCTTATATTTTGTGACTTGCTCCTATTCTGAGCCTCTGCCATCAGCACACGTCTTGCAGGGCAGGGGGTAGAGCATGGTGGCAGAGCACACGCGGAACATGTGTGTAACCATAGGAGACTTCTCGTATATGAATACATGCTTAAGCCAATAGCTTTGGCTCTGTCCCATGACTAGCTCATATTTTAATTACCATTTATTTTATTCTAAGTCCTGCCATGTGGCTGGTTACCTGGTCCTCAGTTTCATGTGATTGTCTTCCTCTGTGTCTGGGGGGAAATCTCCTGCACCTGATTATTATACCAGAATTCCTCTCTCTCTCTCTCTCTCTCTCTCTCTCTCTCTGTCTCTCTCTCTCTGTCTCTCTCTCTCTCTCTCTCTCTCTCTCTGCCAAAGTCCCACCTCCTGCCTCAGCTCATTGGCCAAAGGCTTTTCTTATTGACAGGTGAGTGCTTTTACACAGTGCATGGGAGATTCTCTCTACACACATGTGAGGCTCTGAGTTTGTGCTCCAGCACTGGAAAAAAAAAATGGAATCTGGAAGAGTATTGAGAAGAATTACATGGGAAACTTGGTTTTAAGCATTGGGTATATCTGACTATGGAGAATTTTACTAACTGTATCTATGCTTTTGTTGCTGAAGATGTCAAAAACAAATGGAAATGAACCTACTGTACTCTCTAGGCATCTTGAACACAGCACTCAGCACCTAGTATTATTTTGTGTGCCCATTCAGCTCTTCTTTCTGATCTCTCTGAAGTCTTCAAGATAAAGGAGCATCATATATAACCATTTTTATTTCCCCTTATACAGATCCTGGATATACATATAACTGTTGTTCAATGAATGGAAAGGTATTTGTATGCTAGTGGTGTGCAGAGTAAGTCATAGTTGTGGTGTGTGTAGCCGATGAACCCTGACCTATGTCTGTACTGTCCAATATGGTTGCCGCTCTCTATGTGTGATGACTGAGCTCTTGAACAGCATGACTAATTAGCATGAAATGTCTATTTGTGATTTTAATTTTTTTGTTGTTGTTGTTGTTTTTTGAGACAGGGTTTCTCTGTATAGCCCCAGCTGTCCTGGAGCTCTCTCTGTAGACCAGGCTGGCCTCGAACTCAGAAATCCACCTGCCTCTGCCTCCCAAGTGCTGGGATTAAAGGCGTGCGCCACCACCGCCTGGTGTGATTTTAATTTTAACTCAAAGTTAAAAATTAAAACAATAACCAGGCGGTGATGGTGGTGCACACTTTTAATTCCAGCACTCGGGAGGCAAAGGCAGGCAGATCTTTGAGTTTGAGCCCATCCTGGTCTACAGAGTGAGTTCCAGGACAGCCGGAGCTACACAGAGAAACCCTGACTCAAATAAAATAAAATAATAAAATAAAATAAAAAAATAACATTAAATATGTCTATAAACACAACTTGAGCTACACAGAGTGGTGCTATAATCTACAATCCCAGTTTTGTAGGAGACTAAGACAGGAGAATCATGATTTTGAGGCCAGCCTGGCAATGTAAGACCACATTTTAAAAAAAAAAAAAAAAAAAAAAATTTTTAAAGAAATAAAAGGAAAGGAAGGATAAGATAATTTTACTCCTTTAGATGGTATTTCCTTTTAGCCATTGAAAAATCATGTTCTAAAATGGGGCAGGGATACATGCCTATGGTCCCAGCACTTAAGAGATGGAGCCAGAAAGATCAGGAACTCTTAGTCGTGCCTGGCTGCACAGCACGTTCAGGGCAGCTCTGTATGATGAGATCCTGCAGAGGGGCGTGGGGGAAAACACTGAGCAGCTGAGTTAAGACAGGTAAGCACAACAGGACACCCGCCTGATTTCCAAGGTTTAGTAGTAAAAGAAGAATCCGAACTATGGGGTTGGTCATGTCTATATTGATTAGCCTTGGGACTGCATGCCTATATCTCAGTACTCAGAGACAGAGGCAGGAGGATCTCAAGTTTGAAGGCAGATTGGGCCATCTGGAAAGACTGTGTTTTAAAACCAAACAGAACAAAATAGTGTTTATAGTGATTACACACATGTTGAAGCGGCGCTTTGATATATTGAGTCAAGTACATTTATATTTTATAATTGACATATTGATTTAAATAGTAAATATATATTTGATCTATATTGACATATTGGACTAAATAAAACTATTAAAATTTATTTCTTGTGTTTCATTTATCTAAATATGGGCATTAGAGAACTTAAATTTTACATGTGGTTTGCATTATATTTTTCTTTTTTTTTTTTTTTTCATTTTTTCTGTCTGTGTGTGCGTGTGATGCGTGTTCCTATAGGAGGGCAGGTGCGCATGTGCCACGGCATGTATGAGGTCAGAGGCAAGTCCTGGCCTTAACCTTTACCTCCCAGCATGTTTGAGACAAGAGTCTCTCTTGTTCACAGCTGCGTGCACTTGGCTAACTGGCCTCCCTGATACTGGAAATTCTCCTGCCTCTGCCTCCCACCCCCTATTAGGGGATTACAGAGGCTTGTGTTACTGCACCTGGCTTTTACATGCATTCTAGGGATCCGAACACAGGTGATCAGGACTGTGCAACAAGCACCTTATCCACCGGGCCATTATCCCCAGGCATCTCCCAGTCCTTGAGTTATATTTCCATTGATCTATTGAACAGTGCTATTGATTTATACTCTGCTCTCTATGTCACTCAAGGGTATAAAACATGTTATATCCATCTTCCTGTTCCCTAGTTATAGAAGGGGCACAAAGAAGACAAATTAAGTGTCTATTTTGCCATATGGAAGTACATGTAAACACACATGAATAAATGTATAGGTTGCCTTCTTTAGTCGCAAGACTGAGAGTATGCAGAAAAAAAAGCAGTGGGAGGAACAGGGGGCTCTCCGCAACACACTGTCAGCTGGCAATATGTATTAAATGCTACATTAACTCTGCACATGACATTTATCATACGGCCATTGGCATTTTAGATATCTGTCTTGTGTCTTCCCTCTCCGCCCCCAATCGCTTAGCGCTAGGGCTCCGACCTCCTCAAAGGGCAAGTCAACCGCATCTCAATTTGCCTCCCCATCTTCAGCACCTAGCTCCGTCTCCACGGTTCCTCCCCGCACCCTTGCGGGGAGCCAGAGGGTTCCTCCCCGCACCCTTGCGGGGAGCCAGAGGGTTCCTCCCCGCACCCTTGCGGCTCCCCCTTCTCTGGCTCGAGTGCCTCTCGAGCCACACTGACTGACGACTCTTGCTCTCTGCAGGATAAACTGGTGGTTCTGTGCGCTTCCCTACAGCGCTCTCATCTTCGTCTACGATGAATTCAGAAAACTCATCATCCGTAGACGGCCTGGTGGTAAGGCTACCTACCCTGGCTCCGACCCTTGAGTGGTCACTGGCCTCCTCCTGAGCTTTCCCATCCCATCTGCTCCCTCGGTACCCACTGGCTTTCTCTCCTTCACTGTCTGTCCTTTGCTCTTCCTGGGCCTTGGTCCTCTACTCCTGGTTTCACTTGTTCCTCCCAGGGCTTGGGGCCCTGCTGCACATGGCAGGCTCGGGACCCGTGGCTCTCCTGCTACCTTCTCTCGGCTCTCATTGTCTCTTCTCCACAGGATGGCTGGAGATGGAGACATACTACTAACTTCATCAGAGAAAGACCTTCATGCGGCCTTGGTCTCCCGGAAAGCCAGGACCGAGTCTAACAATGACACCTGAGATAAAGCTGAGCCGAGGGCCACTACTGTATGGGTTGGATTTACTCCGGCTGAGAAAGACAAGTTCCTGGGGCTGGAGCAAGAGCAATCTGGTAGGAGATGGAGTGGGTTGAGAGGAAGCCCCGTCTGCTCTGCCTGGGGCCCAGCGAGTAGGTGCAGTCTCGTTACACCCAGCAGCCCATCTAAAAGAGTAAATACTTGGAACAACCCTCAGGTTACTCGGAGTGTAAGTCTCATTTGGAGGAAATAGAGTTCAGTGAAGCTCCATTCCTACACCCACATTGTACTTAGTCAAGGAGGACCTCCAGGGACCTGAGGAGAAACTCAGAATGTACCAGAATCCAGCGTCTGGGGCTAGGTGTGGGGGCCCATACCCTTAATACCCGCATTTGGAAGGCAGGGACAGGTGGATCACTGTGAATTCGAGGTCTACATGGTGAGTTCCAAGCCAGACAGGGCTCCCTTGTGAGACCCTGGCTTTAAAAACAAAACCAAGCAGACTTAACCCTGAAGGCTCTATTTCCCATGTTAAGATCAGTCTCTGGTGTCCTGTCAGCATAAGAGACAAACAGCTGCCCTCAAAGACTAGATAGAACCAGAGAATGCAGGGGAGACAAGACCAGCTGAGCTACATCTTGTCAGGGGTACTACCACACTTGGGGCTTGTGGGGCTAAATAAGCTAAACCCTGACTTGGATTTTCTCAGACTGCAGACTGCACTGTTGTTCTAAAGGAGACCTAGTAACATCAGGACCAGCAAGGCTTGATGACTGGGGGATGGCAGGGGGAGTGGGGTGTGGGGGCTCCCCACTTTTCATGTATGTGGGGCAGACCGTGATTCCTGCCCTTTAACCCTGTCATCCACATCTCTACACTAGCTATCCCATCCTTTAGTCTTTTCTCTCTGGTACAGCCTTGAAGCCGGTTTATGTGCATGCCAGGCAAATGCCGTATCATGGAGCTACATCCTGAGCCCTGGACTCAAGCTCTTGATTGATCCGGTCTTAGTAAATAGGTACAAGAAGCCATACCTCTACCCACCCTCCTCTCTAGATTCTTCCTCCTTTGTCTTGCCCTCTTCCGTCTCGAACCCATTTCTGCTCGGTGAACCTCTCTGCTTTGTCTATGGCTCTCCAGTTCACTTCAGAAACCTTTTGGAGATGTCTGGCCAAATGATGCAGAAGAATGCTGAGGAAAACCAGGAGAAAACCAGCAGCTGTTACCAAAATGCCACCCTCCCCCCTTCCCCTCCCCCACTCCCCACGGACAACTGCTCATTTTCTGGCTTTGGGCCAAGGACAAACCCACCATCAGTTCTTGGGACCATATTCCCTCCATTGCATGCTAGTTCATAAATGAAACCAGGGGCTCATCCCAGAACGTGTATCCTTAACCACTTTTCAAACTCATCTTACAGTGGTAACTCGGACCAAACACAGTTACAAGCAAGGCTAAATAAATAATAAATAAAGGGGATACTGCGAGATACTGTGGGTATACTGAGGGGATACTGTGGCTGGCAGAAGACAGAACAAAACAAGAAACCCTCCCACTGGAAGGTGTAGCCAGCCCCTCTTCCTCAGAGGTTTCTTTCTGCTTGCTCCCTCTAGCACAAGGTCTCCTGGGGACAGAGCTGCATCAGTGTGGGGTCCACCCCGGCTGCTGACAGGGCTGAAACAGACCCTGGAAGATGGAAGCAGGGGTGGGGAGGTGTGTGTGAGTGAGATGGGGAGGGGGAGGCGGGGGGGGGGACTAGCTCCTCAAGTTTCAGTAGTGAGGAGCTTTGAGTGTCTGGTGGGTTAAAAATACAGACGCCCCAACTCAGGGTCATTTGATATGGGGAGCTGAGGCGTGTTAGATCCAGAGGCCTGCACTCAGGCAGCCTGGAAGGAAGGGGGTTGAGGAGAAAGTTAAGAACCCAAAGCATTAGAAAGGAGGCCTAGGGTAGTGGTGTAGGAGCTGAAGAGAGTAAGAGTGGAAATGGGGCCATAAAGGGCCACCAGAAGGGAGTGGTGGCTGCACAGACAAGAAGTGGCTGACTCCGTCAGGGACACCACAGAGTCCTGTCTCCCTCCAAAGGTCCAGTTTTCGGCGGAAGAGATCTGGTGTTCATTGTTCAGATAGTTCCCTCTCCCCAGAACCCTGCAGAAATGAGACACCAAGGCTGGAGCATCTACTGAGCAGGCCTGACCGTCACTCCTTGGTAACCTCTGCAGGAACAGTTGTAAGCTCTGCCTGGCACGTCAGTCACTCTCCTGGGAGATGAAGAGACAGGATTCTGAGAGCTCCTCAGCTCCAGTGCCATGCTCGGGCTACCTCTGGCCTCTCCCGAGACAGCAACAGCTGTCCCTCTTGGACCCGCTCCTGTCAGGTTCTTAAGAATGCTAAATTAGCTATATAAGGTCTGCCCCATGGGAATGCAAGAAGTTATTCTGCGCTAACATAACCTTATACTTCTTCCTGGATGCAAATTAAACACCACCATCCTTCTAGAACGAGAAGTACGTTGCACTGTGGACATGGAAGTCTGACTTTAATGTGATCCCTCCTTAAGCCTCAGTTTACCTAAATATAGTATGAGGCCTAGAAGGCCATAAAGGAGTCCTTGTTAAGTACTCAAAGCTTACTTCAACTCTTCACCTCCAAGCTAGGATCCCAGAATGACAGCTTTCATCCCTCCAGTTCTGCTTTGAGCCTCAGATGTACAGAATTAATCCACAGCCTCCGGTAAGGGCCCAGGGCCCACCTCTTCCTGTTTTACTTCATGTTAACTTTTTCCCATACTTATACCGGATCGTCGGTCCTTGTCAAAGACGTAGGAATGAATAGTAGCTATTAGCTCTCTATAGAGCTGTGCGGCCTGGGGAATCCTCCCAGCTCCCTAGGCCCTAGAGTTGGAGTCCCACAGGATCAAGGGCAGAGCGCTCAGAGGATGAAGCACCAAGCAGCAGTGGGGGCAGCACAGGCAGAGAAGGGCCAAAGTCGCCATCACTACAGGATGGAATGCGGGCCAGCCCTGTCCATCCCCCCTGCATTCCTGAGTTGAGACTGTTGACTGAAGCAAAGGAAACTGACTGGAGCTAAGCCAGGTTTCTGGTCTTGGACTCCGCTCCATCTTTTATTCAGAGAATGATCTCATCCTTGGTCCACGGTCTTTAAAGGGAACTGCAGGGGGTTTCTTTCCTGGAGCCTGGAATGCGCTTTTATTGTCCACTTCTCCTCCATAAGATGAAAGAAATAGACTTTACCTATTGAAGATTGACAAATTTTAGGAGTCAGAAATACCACTTTCTCTCCTTGTGTTATCAGTTTAGCCTCTGGCCCATACTGTGTGTCCTCCTCTCTACCTGTACTTCTTTCTGATAGGCCTTGTCCTATCCTGGGATCCCTGGATACCCCTGCCTCTCCCCTCCTCCAACCCCAGCCTTACACTTACCCCTAACTCATCTGGTCTTATTTTTAGATCCGGCATCTCTCTTTCTCTCTCTCTCTCCCTTTCTTAATATGGCGATGAGCTCTTAGGCCTGCATGGGGCCAGGAGCTAAGGAGTCCTGGACACTGGGGGAGGGGGAAGGAACCGGCAGCTGGGAGCCTAGGGAAGAGGTATAGGAGGTGAGAGGATTCAGGCTCTCATGGAGCTGTCCTGGCCTCAGAAGGTTATCCATCTCTCCTGCCAACCACAGAGAGACATATTTAGACAGGACCAGGTGGGGACGGAGGGGTGCCAGTTTCAAGGGGCAGCTCCGGTTCCCTCCCCGCCCCTGCTCCTATTCCTCCTCCTGACCCTTTTTCTCTTGGCTCTGTCGGCAGTTTCTCCAGGACCCAGCAGTGTCCTCTGTCCACTGCTCTGGCCCATTCTCTACCCCACCCCCACCCGGAGTCCCTAACTCAGGATTCTGTATCAGGGGGCACCTCCCTATTTCAGCTAACCACCTCTGGACCAGGAGAGCAGACCCAGATCCTCCTACCTCCATGAGAGCTACTGACAGGATGGGGGCCAGAGCAGCGTCCAAGCTGCAGCTGGCACTGCTGTTTGTACTGGTGCTAGGGACGCCCAGGTCAGGGGTCCAGGGGGAAGATGGGTTGGACTTCCCTGAGTACGACGGCGTGGACCGTGTGATCAATGTGAACGCCAAGAACTACAAGAACGTGTTTAAGAAGTATGAGGTGCTGGCCCTCCTCTATCATGAGCCCCCCGAGGACGACAAGGCCTCGCAAAGACAATTTGAGATGGAGGAGCTAATCCTGGAGGTGAGTTAGAGGAGAGCAGGCCTGAAGAGCATGCTCGGTACCCTCGTGAGCCCCTAAGCCCCCGTGTCTGAGGGTGGGTGCTGGATTGAGAGCAGCACTGCTGGGCCTCTGTCTTGACCAAGAGCATGGCTGGAATGTGGCCTGGGCAAAAAGAAAAAAGACTCAGGGACCAAGGTCCTACCCTTCTGTTGGTAAGATTAGGGCAGGCCCTGTAGGGGGCTGCCCTCTCTGTGCTGCAGGAGGCAGGGGCACTAGGTTTGGCTGGGGGCGGGGGGAGTGGTGAGGATGGGGGTGGGGGCAGGGGTAAGGGAGCTTGCACAGTACTCTGCACTGTGCTTCATACCACCAATGTACTCTTGCTGCCAAAAGACGCCCCTCTCTCTACACACGTAGGGCTGTGCCCCAGAACGCAAACAGCAGAAACATAAACACGAGTGCTCTTTTACTCGCCCCGCAACGGACTCAATGACTATATAGTTAAATGACTTCTAGAGGCTTCCCACGGAGCTCCCAGCCCAGTCGCTGCCTTTTGTCCCTAATGGGTCAAACAGATGTCCTCACTAGAAAACTCTCTCGAAGGCTTTAGCATGTCTTCCCCATGAAGGCTTTAGCATGCCTTCCCCATCTTTTCAGCCAGAGAATCTGACTTTAGGCCCAAAGCAGAGCCGGTTAATACAAAAAAGAAATGAGGGGAGGCAGCCTTCTGATTGGAATACGTGGCCACACACATCCCTAAGGGACCTGGGATATGTTTGTCTTTCTTTGTCTGCACTACCCCAGCTTGGTGATACAGAGAGGCCCCACTTTGTACAGAGCTTTGAACGTGTCAGTGTAAGACACCAGGCTTGCATTTCTGTGTGCCCCATCGGGCTCTGGAAACTGCTGTCTGATTAATGAGCCAAGTATTTTTATCCTCAGTGCTCAGTGGCCTCTGCCATCCAACTGCCACCAGCACTGCCATTCCCCTAAGAATCACTGCAGTGCTGGGTAGGGTACAGTCGCACAGTATGCCCACAAGCTGAAAGAATCCGCGGGTGGCTGGACGGGGAGGCTTGTGGGGTAGTGACCAGCCTAAAGACTGGCAAGTGAAAGGAGGAAGTGGGGCCTGGAAGAACAGGAGCTGTCCCTCCAGGGATGATAGAGACCTCTTGACCTTCTGGCCTTTCCTACTCCTCATCCCACACCCCATCCTCCACAACTCTCACTGTGGGAGTTACTTGAGGATCCCAGGGTCCCACATTCCCCTCTGCTGAGTTTGGCTTTTGATCAGGATGGAAGGTGGGGCCCAGCCTTTCATGGAAGGTGAGACTCCTCAGTGTCCCGTCCCTCGGGAGCATTGCAATGAGCAATGAATACTCACGATCTTTTCAAAAGCTGAACCAGAGACAGGCGAGGATTAGGAGGTCTCTGGGGAAGAGTCAAGGTCAATGCTTGGGTTTCTTGCACTTCAGCTGACCCGATGATGGGAACGTATTACCTGGGGAAGGGGCTGATAAGAATCCTGGGGGCTAATTTAATCTTGACTCCTTCCAGTTAGCGGCCCAAGTCCTAGAAGACAAGGGTGTTGGCTTTGGCCTGGTGGACTCTGAGAAGGATGCAGCTGTGGCCAAGAAACTAGGTAAGGGAAGGCAAGGAGGGGCAAGAATCAGGTTATTCAAGATGGAGAGGCCTAGGTGGGGCACTTGGGGAAGATCTGAGGGGTTCACATCTATTCGGAGTGGGCCAGGGGCATTTGAGATTAGGGGCTATTCTATGTAGAGTCCTGTGCTCCATCCCCAGCATGAGGTGAAATGGTGGGGTTGTGGCCTTCTTTATGCTCATCTAAAACTAAGGCTGGGTAGGGGCATGGGCATGGTGGCTCATACTTGTGATACTCGTGAGATTTGAGAGGACAAGGCAGGAGGATCGTGGGACTCAGCTTCCTGAGCTACATAGTAAAATTCTTTTAAAAAAAAAAAATCATGTACGGTAACCTCAAAAAGTTAGTTTTTTAAAAAAAAAAAAAGAACACAGCTAGATATTGAAAGGAAAGGTGAAACCAAGAAATACAGGCATAGCCGGGGAGACCTTCTGCAAAGTCCTTTTTCGCTCCTCCCCCTCCTTCCCCTCCCTTCCCCCTTCCCTCTCTGCTTCCTCCCTTTCTCCTCTTAGCAGAGGCCAGATATTACAGCACCCGGTCAGCAGGCGGCAGCACAGGCTGGACACCGGATGTGGATGGGGGAAGGGCAGTTAGCAACAAGTCATCCGGACAGCAGTAGCAAAGAATCAGCCGCTAGAGTCTCCAGAGAAGCGGGCAGGAATATTTGTCCCTGGCTGTGTAGGCAGAGCGAGGGAGCTGTGTTCCTAGAATCTGAATCTTTCCAGTTTCCTCCCCTCGAACCCTACCTACCCCTCCCCGGCAAGGCCCCAGCTTCTCCCTAGCTTTAGTTCCCGAACTAATGGGAATGAAGGGTTTAAGGGGTTGTTGAAGGTAGATGGGGCGGGGCATGGGGGCGGGGAATGGAGAGGTGCAAGATGAGTCTACCAGGATTATCAAGTGGGCTGTGACCAGGTTAGACTCCGGTTCATGGGAAGGCTGCCTTCATTGCTCACCCCCCTACCGTGCATTCCCTAGGACTAACTGAAGAGGACAGCGTTTATGTGTTCAAAGGCGATGAAGTCATCGAGTATGATGGCGAATTTTCTGCAGACACTCTGGTGGAGTTTCTGCTTGATGTGAGAATTCCCTTGAGCCTCATAGCCTTAAAGTTTCCAGTGCCCCTTGGTCCGTACTAATCTACCCTACACTCCTACACACTCGCACAAGACACACGTATACTACATCAGTTGCACACATACCATGTGCAACATGTAACGGATGTCACATAAATATATCACATAGATCAGACACAATGTACACAAAACATACACATACCACATATATAGGCCCATACATAATATATATAACATACCATATAGATAGATAGATATAGATATACATATATATATCACATACACCAGACATAAAACATACATATAATGCTTATTCAGATGCAACACACATGATATACAGCATACATAGAGCACATAAAACATGCAACATCAGCCGGGCGGTGGTGGCGCACGCCTTTAATCCCAGCACTTGGGAGGCAGAGGCAGGTGGATTTCTGAGTTTGAGGCCAGCCTGGTCTACAGAGTGAGCTCCAGAACAGCCAGGGCTATACAGAGAAACCCTGTCTCGCAAAACCAAAAAAAAAAAAAAAAAAGCAACATATACTACATATATATATACATATATGTTTATATATCATGCACATCAGAACCCTAAACAACAACATATCACAAACATATACCCCTTGACAAACAGAAGATACAGAACATGCATATTACACACTAGGACTACACACACACAGCGTTAACAGTGCACAGCATACAGGCCACATACCCACCCACTACAAACATCTCCTATTCTAGTTTCCTGTCTTTCCCCTGTCCCTCTCTCTGGATCCTGGCTGTGACGACAGAAAGGGTCTCTTCCGTGTTTCTCTTCTAGGTCCTAGAAGACCCTGTAGAACTGATTGAAGGTGAACGAGAACTGCAAGCATTTGAGAATATTGAAGATGAAATCAAACTCATTGGCTACTTCAAGAGCAAAGACTCAGAGCGTGGGTAGCAGCTCTTTTGGACCCACCTATCCTCCTTGCCTCCCTACTTTGGCCAATGGCTAGGCATCTCTGGTCCCGACCTCCTAGGCCTTCTTCTTCCTTCTGCATGGTCAGCTCCGTCATCTGTTCTATGTCCCTGCACTCTGGGGCATTCCCAAACACCCCCAGCATTCCACTGCTTCCTCTATGATTCTATTGTCTTTTATTTTCAGAGAACTAGAGTTTTTTGAGGGGACGGGTCTCCTGAGACCCACGTGTCAAAGGAGGATCTGCAGAGAAGTCGAGGGAAATGAGTCTCTGTCAGATCCTGAAGTGACTGTCCCTTCCTCCCCTTCAGATTACAAAGCCTACGAGGATGCAGCCGAAGAGTTCCATCCCTACATCCCTTTCTTCGCTACCTTTGACAGCAAGGTTCTCTTCCCTGCGGCTACACTGGGTCTCCCTACACTCTTAAGTGTCCCTCAGCCTTCCCTACCAAACTTGATGGGGTCTTGGTCCCATTCTTCATGCTGGTACTCCCCACCCCAAACTCATGTTCCTTCTCCTATAGAATTGAAGGGAAGGTGGACATTAGACTGTCGTAACCCACCTTTATCATGTTAAATGATACCCAGAGCCACATTTTCTGACTCCTTTTCTGCAGCTGTTGTACTGTTTCTCACTTGGCCCCTGTATCTCCTACTCCATACTTTTTGTCTCCTTCGTCAAAGGTGGCAAAGAAGCTGACTCTGAAGTTGAATGAGATTGATTTCTATGAGGCCTTCATGGAGGAGCCTGTGACCATCCCAGACAAACCCAACAGTGAAGAGGAGATTGTCAGCTTCGTGGAGGAGCACAGGAGGTAAGGATCGGGCGAGGTTCCTCCCAGGGCTAGCAAGCACATCAGTTTGTGAGGTGGGCTGGGAAACAAGCCAACCTGGAAGCTACACTGCACCCGAGATGAATACACTAGCAGGTGTGGGTGCTCACGGAGACACCAGTAGCTCTGTGTTGTATTTCACACCCCAGCACTTAGCTCTGAGCCCTACAATGTAAATGTGTGTGGACTGGGGTGGGGGGCTGGTTATGACTTAGGGAGTGTCAGCCAATGAGTAGTGAGTTGCCGGTGTTCTGACCAGGCGCTTCTTCTCTCTATTACTGAAGCTAATTCCTTTAGCATCCTCAGTGAAAGAGGCTTCAGAGGGGGAAGAATCGGAATTGGGAGTCAAGCTTGAACTTTGCCCTTCTCCTTTGTCATTCTTGCCACTGGCCGTTGTCAACAGAGGCACAGGGAGCGGCCAGTGGGGCAAGGGTTTTTGCCTTCTGGTGGCCATTAGGCAATGTTTCCAGGACACTTTTGGCTGTGAGGAGTGCTGCTGGTATTCAGTAATTAGAGGCCAGAGATACTATTAAGCTTCCTCCAGGGTGCACGACACCCCCTCCCTCGATATCTGCGGGGCCGATGCGAGGAAACCCTGCCCTATGTTCTCACACAATTCTCTTCCTTCATGTGACTCCACAACTAGAAGTACCCACTCATCATTCTAAATACTACTTACTCTCTCCCTCTAGATTCTGGCCTCTTTCATTGGGGCACAACACATTTGCATGGTTTAACTCTCTACCCAATACCTAACTCAGTACTTAAAACCTATACCTGCCTCCAACCCCTTCCTGTACTGGGAAGGGAACCCAGGGCCTGGCATACACTAGGCATGTAATTCCATCTTGAGCCCAGGCTGTCAGTTTTACTGAATGAGTGAATGAAAAAAAAAAAAAAAA
>NW_022196891.1:69698406-69748546 GCF_008632895.1 Mastomys coucha | reverse complement strand
AAAAAAAAAAAAAAAGACTGTGCTGATTTCCAGTTCTTACCTTTGCCCCTAGTGTCTCTCTTCCAGCCATCCCCTTCCCACTAACCATTGTTTCGCAGTCAGGCAATGGTCTGGGCCTCATGCCCAGAGCTCAGATTTGCTAACTGGCTTTGTTCTGGGCTACAAGCTGTTTATGCCCTAGGCCTGACCCAGAAGTGGCTTCAGCTTCGGGGACCTTCTGGAGGGAGATGTCCTTACCTACTGACTAGGGACCCTCTCTGTCTCTCCTAGATCGACCCTGAGGAAACTGAAACCTGAGAGTATGTATGAGACCTGGGTGAGTGACCACCAGGACCAGGCACTTGGGGAGGAGGAGTGGGTAAAGACCCAGATCTTCAAAACAGCTGTCCCCCTGTTCCTCCTTGTGCCCTCTCCTCGGAAGAAAGTGGTGTCTCAGCCAAGGGGCAAGTGGGCTGGTCTTTTGTTTGTTTTGTTTCTGTACCAAAGACCATGTCAGGTCTTAAGTGATAGGCATGACAGTGGCTATGACAAGGTCGACTCAAACTCCGGGGGTGACAGGATTCCTAGGGTGCCCTTAGAAAAGTTAACCACCATAAACACATAAGCTGCCACTCTACGGAGTCAGACTCAAGCAACTGGCGAGGGGCTGGACGGGAGGAGAATAAGGTCTCCCCCTCCCCCACCCCTTCACCAGCTCTAACCTTGCTCCCCCTCCTCACCCTCCAACAGGAGGATGATCTGGATGGAATCCACATTGTGGCCTTTGCAGAGGAAGCCGATCCTGGTGAGGAAGGGACACTGGAGCGCCCCGAGGGAGGGTGGTGGATTTGTTTTGGGTCATAGGCCTCACGTGGAAGGCATTCCTGGGAGTTTGTGAGCAGCCTAGGGCTTGAAATGTGTTGGTGTAGGAGGTAGGGAAATAGGTCTGGACTCCTGTTTCCTGTGTCCCTTTCCTGTCTGTCCCTCCAAGATGGCTATGAGTTCTTAGAGACTCTCAAGGCTGTGGCCCAAGACAACACCGAGAACCCTGATCTCAGTATCATCTGGATTGACCCTGATGACTTCCCACTGGTAAGAGGCTCTGCTAATGGTTGTCCAGATGTGGGGCCTTGGGCGAGGACAACTTCTTTGTTTCAAAATTCCTATCCCCACTTCCTAGCTGGAGATCCAGAGAGTGATGTCTGCCTGCTGCCTGCTCATGAGCACTGTAGACACGGAGGGCATCCTAAGCAAGGGGATAAGGGGACGGGAAGTGAATGGCATGGGATGTAATATGTGATTCCCAGAGCAGAGGCAGATGGGTAATGCGCCAAAGCTAAAAAGCAGCGCTCTGATGAGCAGTTGAGTACAACACCGTACATGAACGTATACTCAGAGAGCCAGCAGATCCCATGTTGTAAGAGACGGCTCCGTTTTCAGCTGAATCCCCAACATCTCAGGTTTATTGTTGAATGAGCAAACAGGAATGTGGCAAACACTGATGAGTGAGTGCCAGGTCTAAGTACTTATGTGAAGAGATGTAAGAACTGGGCTGGAGAAATAGCATGGAGGTTAGGAGCAGCTGCTGCTGTTCCAGAGGACTTGAGCTCAGTTCTCAGCACCCACGTCTGGGGGATGTTCAGCTTCAGGGGGGCTCCATTACCCTCTTCTGAAGGTAGGCACACACACGCACACACACACACACACACACACACACACACACACACACACACACACACGGTAAACATTCATACAAACATACATAAATTAAAAATAATAAAAAATAATCTTAAAGATAGATAGACAGATAGATAGATATACAGGAACTAAAGTTTTTTTTAGAGATGTGAGTTGCTAAAAGGTACAAGGTCAACCATAGGCTGACTCGGGGACAGAGGAGGGGTTTCTGTGCTTCTCCTCAGAAGGGAGAGACTGCCTCCCCCATCCTTTTCCATTGGGGTTTCTCTTTCACTGCTAGTGTCTGGTTTCTGAGCTGTCCCTCCCTGCATAGCCAGCTCCTCCTGCCTCCTCTCATTCCTGGGCTGACTCTCATCCTTGTATGAACCCCTGTGCTCCTAACCTCTATCAATTTCACGTGTTTGGTTCTCTCTACAGCTGGTCCCGTACTGGGAGAAGACCTTTGACATTGACTTGTCAGCTCCACAAATAGGAGTTGTCAATGTGACAGACGTGAGTCCCCTTTTCCTCCTTCTCGCCTAAGTATCAGATCATCTCCAACCCAAGTACTAACCAGATGGGACTGGGTGAGGTTAGGGTGCTGTAGTCTCAGGTTGAGCACCGGTGCTTCCCAGGACAGCTAGTTCTCTGACACGACCCCGCTGTCAAGGAAAAAAGCTCGGCCCAAAAGCAGGAGACGTTGGTCCAATGGCTGGACCTGTAGGGTGGGAATGCATGATCTGAGCACGTGCATCATCCACTCGCTGGATCCACGTGCCCATTCTTCAAGAGTCCAATTCAACCTTGTTGTTCTTCCCTGTGCTTTCTTTGGAAGTATTGCCCCTACGGCCCGCTGCGAGCTCACTGGCATTGAGAACTTGCCTTGGAGCATCTTATCTCTTCTAGTAGATTCTGAACGTTTTGAGAGCAGCAATCTTCTGGTGAACACATAGTAAATACTTAGTATTGAGTTGCACTGAGTAGTGCAGCTTTTGATTGCATAGTATTCGCAGTCTAATGGAGCAGGCAAGTATTCCATTAATTAGAAGGTGGGCTTTGGTAAATTTTATAGTAAATAGAACGGCAGCAAGGTAATGCTTTCTACTTGAGAGACTGGGAGTAGAGTTTAAGAGAAAGTAGCATTACAATGGAGGCCATGGAGGGTATGAGATTTCAATAAGGGACAAATACGAGTCTCCAAACTGAGGGGGACGGGTGATCATCAAAGGTCAAAGGCAAAGCCAGGCACAGTGGCACACACAGTGGGAAGGCAGAGGCTGGACTACTGCTGTGAGTTCAAAGCCAGCCTAAGATACATGGCAATTATGAGAGGCCAGCCAGCCAAGGTTATAAAGCAAAAGCACATGCTGGCCTATGAACTCAAAGATCTGCCTGCCTCTACATCCGTCTCTGGAGTGCTGGGATTAAAGGTGTGAGCCACCAAGAGCATACCTTAAAAAGGAAAAGAAAAGAAAAGAAAAAAGAACAACAAAAAGACAGCAAAAAAAAAGTGAAATCAGGTTTAGGAACAGGCAGGTATTTTTTTAAAATACACTTTCAGAGTTTAGAAATCGCTAAAGCTAGTACTAGGAAATCATTTGATAAAAATCCATGAATCTTAGAGTTTCTGGCTTGGTTGTATTGGCCAGAAGGAGCCACCACTGCTTTTACGTCACAGATATGGTAGAGATGTATGGCTCCCGGAGCTCAGTGCGGCAGCAGTAAAGAAGACAGACAGAAGGGAAGTCTCTAGCCAATGCATTTTCTTCCTGCTCACATTTACCACTATTCTAACTCTGATCTTCACCAGAATAGTTTCTCTCACCACGGAAGGATGCAAGGAAGGGACAGGGGATGACCAGTAAGTGGGGGGTGGGGAGGTCCAGCTCTGTATTAAGTCTACCTTCCACCCCCTACCTGTGCCGTGACCTAGGCGGACAGCATATGGATGGAGATGGACAACGAGGAGGACTTGCCTTCTGCTGAGGAGCTCGAGGACTGGCTGGAGGACGTGCTGGAGGGCGAAATCAACACAGAGGATGATGATGACGACGATGATGATGATGACGACGATGACGACGACGATGACTAGTTGCTGTGGCAGCTACATACCAGCCCCAGTTGGTCTTTACATGTACCTTCCGACCATCCGTGCACTTCCCCCCGAGCTCCTTGGGACACTAGGTTATTCTCTACTATAGGGCCAACTGTGGTCTACATACAGGGTGCTTGAGATCCTGGTCTCCCTCACTGATGAGGAAAGGAACTGCTTTTTCTCAGATCCCAGCCTGCTTCTTTTCTCTGACTTGCTTCTCATCCCAGACCTTATCTGTATGTGTCTCTCTTCCGCCACTCCCCATACTTAACTATTTGTCAACTCTTCTCTATCCCTTCTATAATACAGTCTCCCATTACTCAAATCTTAAAACCTTTCTGACTGTCCTGACCCTGGCCAGGAGGAAGGGAGGTACTGTGTTAGGGGGTATATCTTAGCCATCTCCTGTTAATGTATTTGGGTCAAATGCAAGGCCTTAATAAAGAAATCTGGGGCAGAATGAGCAAGTGTCTGTTGTTGATGAAGTCTCACCCTTATGGGAGGAGGGAGGTGACTGTTGAAGAGATTTGACTGTGGGTGCCTTGTTAGGAATGAGTTAGAGGGCTGGTCAGTGGGGTTAGGACTCTCTCACCAGGCAGTTAGCAGAGGGAAGCCTGGATATTTATCCACCCCACTCCACCCCCCAGTCAACAAGCCTTTTCTGAACACATGGTGTTTGTCCACTACTGTTGTTGGGCTCTGAAAGAACAGAGAGTGCCAGGCCTGTCCCTGCTCTTGAGCTCACTAGTCTGCCTGAAAAGTTAAGACAAGCACCCTAAACAACTGAAGAATAGCAGAGCAGAATGGAATTGATTATGTGCCCCTTAACAGCGCCCTCCCAGCTGCTCTTTATTCGAACATCAGGACGGAGTCCACTGTCCTTAGTGAGGTCTCCCCAGACTCTGATGGTCCTGCTGTCTCCTTCGGTGGTCCCACTGTCCTCTCTGAGTACTTCATTCTTGTACTTAATGCACTGTTGCAGTTCTTCAGTTACACAGCTGCTGACCTGAGTCCTGAGGGCAGAGCCCAGGCTTTTGCTCTATTTTCATAAGGCCTGGTATGTAAAGAACTGTCCTATATTTGTTTAAGAAAAGGATGGAAAAACAAGGTAGAAGAAAGGCTTGGTAAACTGGATGATGGTGGTGCACACCTTTAATCCCAACACTCAGGAGGCAGAGGCAGGCAGATCTCTGTGAACTGGAGACCAGCCTGGTCTACAGAGGAATCCTGTCTCAGAAAATAAATAACAAAAAACCCACAGAACGGGGGCTGGAGAGATGGCTCAGCAGTTAAGAGCATTGACTGCTCTTCTGAAGGTCCTGAGTTCAAATCCCAGCAACCACATGGTTGGTGGGTCATAACCATCTATAATGAGATCTGATGCCATCTACTGGGTGTCTGAAGACAGCTACAGTATACTTACATATATAAAATAAATAAATCTTTAAAAAAAAAAAAAACACACAACAACAACAACAAGATGGGCTTGGTGACTTTCACAATGGAAACAAACCTTTTCCAGGCCTTCATCTGCAGGATGGGCTTTGACTGGAGACAAAGGAGTTAGGACAGGGACATCCCAGTCAAAGCAAACAAGCACACACACAAACAGACCTCAAGAGCATTAGCAGGCACACCAGCGGTCTGGAAAGGAAAGAGAAATTCAAGCTGTGGCCATGAGGTTGGGGAAGCATAATGGGGTTGTTTTATAGAGATGTCTGAGCTGATTCCTATGAACTGGAGAAAGGTAAACGTTCATTCGGTAGTAAAAGCCAGGATAGACTTAGGGAGGAGAGGCGATGTAAAAGCAGAGGCAAGGAGCCCTGTTCCTCGTCAGAAACTGTTTTGAGCAGAGTAAGTTTGGGAGGACGTGGCCCTGTGTGGTGGTTGTGGTTATGAGGAGGCACTGCCGCTGTTTGAACCAGTAGCCTCCCCTAGACTTAGACCTGCCGGGCTTCTATGAAAGGGACTCGTGTACTCTGCAGGACAGGCTGAGATGGGAGGACACACATACACGTACGTTAGGAGCACAAAAGGACCAAACTCCCCAACAAGCTTCTAAATAAGGAGACATAGTTTTTGTTTCTAGATAGGATATCACTGGGAATCCTCCTGCCTCAACATTCTAAGTCATAAGATGACAGGTGTATGTATACCACCATATTATGCATACTATTAGTTTTTCTTAAGGCAGCGTAAAGTTATTGGATGTCTGAGTATAGAAAAATGATCCCTGAGATTAGAGTTTTCACTCCCCACAGTCAAATCCGGGAAGTATTCTTAGAGAAAACTGCAGAAGTATATAAAACAGAAACCAAATGGTTAATCAATCTATTCACATGTAATGGATAACTAATAGGTAATTGGGTTACATCAGAAAAATATTATAGGGTTTACTTCATATAGATCAAGATACTAGACTAAGTGCCTTTGACTATTTTTTTTGCACCTATCTGGTACCAGTCCCTAAAAATTATATTATTTCTGATTCTCAGAAGAGCCCTATGAAGTGAGCACTGGTCCTTAACTTTATGGACTTAATTTGTCTAAGGAAACAGAGCAAGTATAAAGTCCACATTCTCTGTGTCTTGCTCTGCCTGATTTGTCTCATGTAAATGCTACATGTCTGTGCGCAAGTGTGCAGTCACTATGGGTCTCAAAGCTGGGTCAACAAGATAGGTTCTGACCCTACAGCACAGAGCGAAAAACAAAAGCAAATGCTGGGGGTATATTAGTTACCTTCAAAGGGGCAATGGGCAGCCATGCTAGAGGAGAAGAACTACATATAAAACCTAAGGCGCAGGACCAGGACCTGCTTCCCCCAGAAGTATAGCCCCCAAGAGAGGAAGGGCTCATCCGAGGTTTCTGGAGGGGTCTCTGATCAGCTGTAACTGAAGGCAAGATGGGGGTGTTCCTGGTGGTGTGCAAACATTGAAGCCGCTCTCGGGGGTCAGACACTTCCGGAGCTGAGCTGAAACCCCTGATGCTGGTGGTGGGTTCTCCAATTCTCCCTTCCCTCTTTGAGCCTGGCAGAGAATCTGGGGGAGGAAAGTCCCCGAGGTGTAGGGGAAGTGAGAATTATCACACTGGGCCTCGGCAGAAGGACAGAGCCAGGAGACAGCTAAGTGTGGCTTTGTTGTCTATATTTGCATGCTGAGCTCATGGCTTTTTTTTTTCCCCCAGAAAATAAAATTACATCATAGTGTGTGGGGGTGTGGGGGTGTGTGTGTGGGGGGTATATTTGGGAAAGGCAGGAGGAACACAGGGGTCCAGCTGCTATGATACAGAAGAGATCATGGCTCCGGGCCAAGTGAGAGATTCCCCTGTTGCTGCCTGCCCCTGTCCCATTTCTATTCCTAGCATGGATAAACTTGATCGTTTCCTACTGATTCTCTCATCTATAAGGCTAGGGAGGAGGTTTTTCGAAACACCAAAGCGAAGTAGCTAAGAGAACCCAGAAGCCACAGGCCTTCCAAATCCCCCAATCCAAATTGATCTGCCTTCCAGGGGGTCCTGGCCATCGTGATCATCCAAAGGTCAGAGGGCAGGGAAGTGACCCATTAGGGAAAAAACAAGAATCGTCTCACAGTTGAAGGGAAGAGGAAGAGCCCATGCTCCATCCTCGTCCTTTCCCCATCCTAGGAGCCTTCCAGAACCTCAACCCCCAGCCCCTGTCCCCTCCTGCTTCCCCTCCCCCTTTCCTCATCGCTCCCCGCCCCCCGCCCCTCCCCGGCTCTGACATCACCGGCCAGTCGGGTGGGGTGAGGCGGTGCTGGGCTCAGGCTCAGCTCCACGGGCGGAAGAGGCGGCGGCGGCAGGATCGGCGGCAGCGGTGGCAGGAGCCAAGGAGCAGGCTCCAGACGCTGCTTAGGAACCGGGGACCCGGGAGTGCCCGCACCCTGAGCTCTCAGCTCCGGAGGCGGTGAGAGGGGCAGAGGGGAGATGTGTCGCGGGGAGGACACATCTGGGGTCTGGGTTTGGAGGGTCACGATCCCGGACTCAGGGGACGAATAGGGGAGCTTGAGGATTCAGACAGGTCCACGGTGTCAGGCTCCTTGGGGTCCATCTCTGTTGATGCATCCAGGGACTAGTGTGTGCCACAGACAGCGTGGCTTCATCCGCCCATTCCGTGCTGAACAGCAGTTTGGGAGTCCGATGGGGCCTGGGGATTAGGATGTAGCCTGCTTCCCGCCCAGCCGGCCGAGCCAGGCCAGCTCCCGCCCCTCCCTCCTCGCTTTAGCTTCGGACTCGCCTCTACCGGAGTCCAGGTTCAGTTCAGTCCTTCCTCAGTTCCTCCGGCAGCCGGCAGCCAGCAGGCAACTGGTTCGGGCACTCTCACACCCAGTTTACTGCGTCTGAGGAGAGTGGGATTGGTGGAGGCTTGCGCGGAGGAAAGGATCTGGGGGTACATAGGAATGATGTAGCCAATGTGAAGACCCTAATTCATTTTTTAAAATAATCCGTGTCAAAACCGACAGGGACACAAACACACCTTTTAAGAAAAAAAAAGACAGCCAACCACACAGTGACACACACCCATGTGACTTACACACATCCTCTCATACAATCCAAATCACAACATCCCTGCGCTAAGCATCCACCCACCCACCACAAACCCGTTTGTCACCTCCCATGTGAAGTCTCCTTGACCAGCACCGCCTCTTAAGGTATGAGTAGTGGGTGGAAAGGACCACTGTCCATAAACACACCCAGATTTTACAGTTTTAGTGGGCAATACCTCAAGGTCTGGCGAGCCTGTGCTCTTACCTGGGTGAGGGGCTTTTTGTGACCTTGGTCGCTGACTGCCAGTTTAGAGCACAGGGTACCTGGGAGTGGCTAGAGGTCTGGACATCAATATGGCCAAAGGATGGAGGAAGGAGTGGAAGCCAGGGACAGGGTGAATAGGATGAGTCAGCCAAGGATGGAACCCAAGTCAGGGGGAGAGAGAATGAGAGGAATGTGTGAGAAGACAGAGAGATCTGGCCAGAGAGCCACAAGAAAAGGAAAAGAGGTGTCCAGAGGAACGGGGAAAGAGTGCAGGAGAGGAGCTTGAAGAGAGTCCCAAGTTAGGGAAGGTGAAAAAGCAGGGAGTTAGGAACATCTGAGTCTTGTTTCTCTAGGTTGTGTGTCTGGCCCCCCAGGCTGTATATTGTTTCTCTAGGTTGTGTGTCTGCCCCCCCACCCCCACCCCACCCCCAGGCTGTAAGAGCGATTAGTGTTAATTGCTCTTTCCCTTTGCGGTTAAACACTCTAGTGGGGAAACTGCCAGCCTCCTTTAGACTGCCAGCTTCCCTGGCTGCCTACTACTCGTGTGACACCTGCACTCGGCAGGTGTACATACGCTGTCATACATAAGGGCACAGAGCCACACTGTACCCCCCCCCCCACACACACACACATACACAAATCTTCATGTACACTGTCAAGATGGCCATCTCCGCCAGCTGGTCAGTAGCCACGCAGGATGCATTCAGTGCCTCCCAGCCCACCCTTTTATTTTTCCATAGGGAGGCTCATCTCTTCCTTACCGGTAGCTCCGGGTACTTAGGTGGGGACACAGAGTCTTACCAAGTTCAAATGTATCCATGGCTACCGCCAAATGGAGTGAGTGAGTAGGAAGAGCTGGAAGGCCTGAATGCCCAGTAGAAGAATAAAAGGGGGGTGGGGGTAGGGAGTGGGATTTTAGCTCAATGGTAGAGTGCTTGCCTGTCAAGCCCAGGGCCCTGGGTTTGGTCCTCCTAGGTGGGAGGGGGTGGGAGACAAAATGACAAAAAAAGTCAATCCCCCCCCCCCAAAAAAAAGAGTAGCTGAAAGAGGTAGAAAAATAAACAAAAAACAACCAGGGAGAGAGGAACTAGAGGAGGAAAAGAAGAGCTGGGAAAACATGAACAGCTAGCTAGTCCACAGGGCCCATCCCGGCTCACAACCAGCAAGCCCTGTTTTGCCCTGCCCAGTCGTAGGCCTGCTATCTCTGGCTGCCTCCATCTTGGGCATGGCCCCTGCCCTTCCCAGAGGCAACCTGCTTTTCAGTTTTTTTCGATGTACATTTGGGAGCCCTACTCCTAGGCTGACCTTGGAACCGTAAAACCTTCTTCTTTGTTACAGGAAGAAAGAAGAGTGTCTACTGAGATACCCAAAGCTAGATTAAAAGGTTGGGGGAAGAAGTCCGTTAAGATACTGAAAGAAACACACTGCTGGCTATTCTGGATTTGAGGCCCAGATAGCACTGAGATTACAATAGCTACAGCCCTGCTCACGCCCTTCCCACCTGTTTCCGTTGATTACTTCCTCCGGTTCCTAACTTGAGACTAGGCTGGCTGACTGAGATGAGTGCCTAGGAGTCGGCCTCCTGCTCAGTAAAGGGACCCTCTAGTCTCTGCATCTGTGATCAGATGGATCGCTCCTCCTCCCCTGGGCCTTTGGCAGCTGTAGCAGATGTAGAGGAAGGAGTGACTTCTAATCCTCAGGCTTCCTCTTTACATTTCCTATCTGGAACCAAATGCTCTGGAAAGGGGGCTCATCCCATCCACCAGAGTGCGACACCACCATCAGTGTCAAAATGCTCAGAAGTGATTGTGGCGCTGCCACCTCCACCACAGGTGGTTCCCTTTGCGAGGCTGCTCCTGAGCACACTTGGGGCTTCTGTCTGCTGGCTTCCCAGCCCTTCCCTAAAACTCCTTCCCCAGCATTCTAGGTGGTCAAGGCTCTATGCCTAGAGCCAGCTTGGGAGAGGCAGGGAGGGAGGTGTGAGGAAGCAGTGAACAGAACACAGAATGAGATGGGAGGGAAAGGAATTAACTTCCTGGCGGCCTCGGCTCTCAGTTCCTGCCCTGGTATCCTGTCCCAAGAATGGCCTCAGCCCCGTGTTCCTGAGGTGGTGCTCCAGAGATGGGAGTTTTCCACAGCCAGGAGAGGAGACTTCTCCTTAGGCCCTTACAAATCCTAAATCTTTGATGAGGATGAAAAAAGGCAAGCTCCGCCAAGCCCCACCATAACCAGACTGACCAGCTACAGGGATAACAGCAGCTGATTAGGGAAACCTGAAAGCCATGCGGAGGAGATTCTGCACCCTCAAAAGTGTCCCCCAACTTCTCTGCCCTTGCCTCTTCCACAGCTGGCCGTGGGCAAATGGTAGCTAGATGATTCCTTCTCTGCTCCCTCAAGAGCCCCCATCCCTAGCCTTTCTGGCCCTTAGCACTCCTCACACTTCCCATGGCAGGGTCATTGTTCTGATGACTGGGGGGTGGGGCACCCTGAACTGAGGTTGCTATGGTAACAGCTGAGTGGAGCCTTCAGCCTTGTGGAATCTGTGCTTGTCCCCCCCCCACCCCCTCCAGACAGACACACACACACACCACACATACACTGAATTCTTCATGTGCAGCCTTTCCCAAGGCCAACTCTCTTCTGTCATACTGTAGGTTCCCCTCACCCCTCTGGATGTGAGTCTCTCTTAAGTGTTCTTGCATACTCTTAACTGGCTCAAATACAAATGTACAGCTCACATATGTATGGCTCGCAGCTAGTGCTGCACTGATCTCCGTTACCAGAACATCCAAACACACCTACGGTGGTGTCTTCCACATACCTCTTCTCACCCAGCAACATTCACGCGTGTGCATCCCCGCGTGTACATCCACACGGTACACACCATCGCTCCCTTTAGCCACCTTGTACATTCCTCTCTAGGGCCCTCTTGTAGGTTTTACTCTTGGAAAGCTCCTACCTACTGCCCCCAACCTCTGTGGGTGTGTGTGTGTTACACACATTAATCCCTTCCCGCCTACCACCCTAGTAGATCTGTGTTTTAGATCCAGAGCCCTAAATCTTAACTCCTCCCCAGAGATTCACACACAGTGCTACACACTTTCCTCCCACGGCAGCTCTCGTATTTACAAACTCTTTCCAAGGAGGGTTTGGCCCCAAGTGCTTCATTTTGGGGCAGGGTCTTCCTGTCTCCGGCCTGTGCTACTTTTCCAGCCCCCTCCAGCCCTTCCCCCACACCCCCTTTGCTGCCCTAGGATTATCAGTGGAGGCGGGGCTGGGCTCCAGAGCTTGCTGCTATGACCTAGATTTCCAGGCAGAGATGGTTCCTGGTGCTGACAGTCAGAGAGCATTGTCCCTGGCCCTGCCTGGCAGGACCACCGCTGGGCCCTTCTGTCTGGTGGCACCTGGGTGTGCAAGTCGAAATGTTTCCTGCCGATTCTTCTGGGGGTCGTGCTGGCCCCGCTGTCTGGCTCATTGTTTGTGTGTGTCACGGTGCCTGCCACCAGGGATGGCTTGTTTGTTCTGGTCAACGTAGGGGGCTGGGAATAAGGACTTCTGGGTCCAAACTTACTGTGCAGTGTCTATGGCTCTGCCTCAGTCCCCCTCCAGCTGAGGCTAGAATCAAGGAGAACAGGTTTGACAAGCTGGCCCCTTTTGATCCTCCAGCTTCAGCTCAGGGTTGGTGGTGCATGGGCAGCGGTGGTCAGGTCTAAGGCCATTGGGCTTCTTGCCCACCTTTTAGTCTAGCCACAGAATGTTTATGATGTGTTTACTCTTTTAGTGCTTTCATTTTCTGACTATAAAGAAAAAATAGAGGGCTGGTGAGATGGCTCAGCGGGGAAGAGCACCGACTGCTCTTCGGAAGGTCATGAGTTCAAATCCCAGCAACCACATGGTGGCTCACAACCACCCGTAATGAGATCTGATGCCCTCTTCTGGTGTGTCTGACAGCTACAGTGTACTTACATATAATAAATAAATAAATCTAAAAAAAAAAAAAAAAAAATTTAAGGACCCAATGTAGCCTAGGCTGCCCTCTGGGTAGCTAAACTGGCCTTGAACTTTGAAAAAAAAAAAATAGTTATTGCAGAAAGCAGGTCCTTATAAGAAAAAAGGTGTTGCTGTGTAGTCCAGGCTGACCTTAAACTTGCAGCAATCTTCCTACCTCAGACTCCCGAGTACTGGAATTACAGGCTACGTTACTATGCTCAGATCTCTGATTTTAGCTTACCACTGGAGTTTTACATTTTATCAAATCCATGTTCTAAAGGCTTTTTTTTTTTTTTTAACACATTGGTGTTTTGCTTGCACATATATGTTTGTGTGAAGGTGTTGAATCCCCTGGAACTGACAGGTGTGAACTGCCATGTGGATGCTGGGAATTGAACCCAGGTCCTCTGGAAGAGCAGCCAGTGTTAACCTCTGAGCCATCTCTCCAGTCCCAAGTCTGACCTTTTTATTTTTGCCATAGTTCCTATCTTGGTGCAGGTTCCTATCACTCGGTGTCTCCTTTCTCAACTAAAGATCATGAAAGACATGGTACAAAGGCCTAGCGAGGTCAGATCTAGACTTGCCTATGGGAGGCCAGACTCAAGGTAGTATCAGAGGCAGCCCCCTTTGCTGCCATATTCTGAAAGCTACATCTAAACTCCCCTCCCCCCATCACCCAGCCTGCCTGGGAACTGGGCAGGGGGCCAGAGCCAGCCGCTTGGTATTCTTGGGCGCGGGGGCTGCAGGCACAGCACAAAGGCTAGGAGAGAAGGCTGAGTTGAGGCCCAGTAAACTATCAGGGGAGAAAATGGGCTCCACAAAGGTGGGGGTGGCCCACTGCTCCCGGCTACCCTACGACCTAATAATCTCTAAAGCAGAAGCAAGCATGGAGGGGCAGGCACCCATCAGGCCAAGTAACTAGGCACATATCCAAAAGCATCAGTGGAGTGCTGGGAAGATGTAATGAGGGACCCCTTTGCTTCTGGGGAAGAATGGTGGGACACATGGGCTTGAACCAACCTTTCCAGTTCCTTTCTTACTGCTAGGCAAGCCTGTGACGGGGGGTGGGGGGGAGTTATAGGTAGGTGGGGCAATTGGGGAGGGGGTACTCGGGAGATTGCAAGAAAGTCTGGAGAATGTTGCCATGGTAACCGCCTCCTCAGTCAGGGGAGCTGTTGCCAGGGTTACTGTTAAGGGAGGGGAAAAAGAAGAAAAAGATTGTGTATGGTGTGTGTGTGTGTGTGTGGCGGGAGGTTATGACTTATCACTCTAGGCTTCACGCTGGCTCCTCCAGACCTGCTCACTCTCCTAAATACTTGAGGTACCCTGGCGGGACAAAGTGTGTGTGCATGTTGCGGGGGAGGGGTGGGAGTCAGTCTCAGGTAAGTACTTGAAGTGAGTGACGCAGACCCCATCCAGTTAAGCTCAGCTTGCTCTCTCCCTTTTATCGCCTTCCCCTCCAGTCATGGCAGAGTACGGGACTCTCCTTCAGGACCTGACCAACAACATCACCCTCGAGGATCTGGAACAGCTCAAGTCAGCCTGCAAGGAGGACATCCCCAGTGAGAAGAGTGAAGAGATCACCACAGGCAGTGCCTGGTTTAGCTTCCTGGAGAGCCACAACAAGCTGGACAAAGGTGGTGGAGGGGGCTCTGCTCACTGAGCAAATACAAAGGAACGCAAGCTTCTTACCCAAAGAGAAAGCCCGTGGCCAGGCGGGGTAAAATGATCTGCTCCGAGAGAGCACGGGGCCCTCCGGACAGGAGTTGTCAGACAGGTTTCTCTTACGGGCCTTATCAGTACAGTCTGTTTCTCAGGACCGTGCTATCATCACGGGTGTAACAGCATGCGGAAACACACAGTTTAAAAGTGGTAGAACTTAAGACCGCTCTTCTAGAGACTGCTGCCTTTTAGGTGGGAGGGAGATGCTGGATTGGGGAGCAACACCATGCAGCTGGGGCTTGCAGGGTCAACTGGCATGTAAGACGGGCCCCAAGTGCTGGCAGGATAGCAGGTAAAAGGACTTGCTATGTGTGCCTAACAAGAGGGCCCAGGGCTCACCGTGAAAGGGGAGAGCCAACCCCCCAAGTTGCTGATGATAGTAGACTGCCCACCAAAGCAAATGGGATGTCTAAGGCAGAACCCAGAGAACCTGTTAAGCAAAATAAAAAACACAGTCCACCGTAGCTGGGCTAAAAAATCTTGGGTCTGGTTAGAGGTAGCTGCGTTACAGGTGTGTGAAAGTGAAGTCACCCCAGAGTCCTTCTATGAAGGATTCTGGTTGGTCTGACAGCAGGGAGGAAAGCCGAAGGAGGACCTATTAGTTAAGACTATTGCAACCATCAGAGGACAGGAACCAGATGATCTGATGGTACTCTTAAGCCAGCCTGATGGTGTTGGTGCTTTCTCTCACTTAAGTTAACTTTCCTTACTAGGCTCAGAATGTCTCTTTGATTGCCCCTAAATCTCACCTTCCTGTTCCATGTGGTGTCTGGGATTTCTTCTCATTTGGAAGGAAAGTGGAAAAGGGACAGGGTGGGTGTAGGTAGTTTTGAAGGCAGCCTCTCTATTGTCCCTTCTCCCAGGATGGACTTGGTATCTAGCCCAAAGTCTGTATTTTCCGTTTATATTTCCTAGAAGATCTCATTGGCTAAACACCTGTCCCTCTACGGAGTAATCCTCTCAACCGTGTTTGGCTGCCTCAAACTTTCCTTTACTGGCTTGGTAGCCCCTTCTTTCACTGCTGTCCCCTCCTATAACCAATGTCGGAAACTCAGTTTTGGACAGGGTAGAAGCTGACCTCTCAAGCCTAGCTCTGACACTAGCTGCCTTCCTCCAGACAACCTCTCCTACATTGAGCACATCTTTGAGATATCCCGCCGTCCTGACCTACTCACTATGGTGGTTGACTACAGAACCCGTGTGCTGAAGATCAGTGAGGAGGATGAGCTGGACACCAAGCTAACCCGTATCCCCAGTGCCAAGAAGTACAAAGGTAAGTGGCCGTACCTCTGATGTAGTTCTACTTCTGCCTTCCCTGTCTGACTCTATTTTTAGAGTGGAAAGTCATTCTGAATTTGGGGAAGAGAAGGATAATGCTCAATGGGCCTGCCCGGCAACCTCCATCCCTGGACACACCCCCTCTTTGTTTTTTTCAGACATTATCCGGCAGCCCTCTGAAGAAGAAATCATCAAATTGGCTCCCCCACCAAAGAAGGCCTGAGCAAGGGGGAGGAAGAGGAGGAAGGTTGGATCTTCATCAGACCACTCCCTTCCCCATCCTCAATGGGAGGGGCTAGGGCAACCCCCTGCTCCGTACCCATTTACTAACTTGGTCCTAACCCTTACTATGCGCGTGTGTGTGCGTGTGCGCACGCTCTGGCTGTCTGTCTGTCTAGCTCACCTAGTTCCTCCTCCTCACGAGGGGATTGGAGTCAAGGGAGGGGAGCTTAATTCCCCCCACTGTAGGGGGAGGTGGATGCTTTTTCTATGTAAACAGAAACTGGCACATCCCTCCTCCTCCCCTTTCCTCCACTCTTCGCCCACATCTTTATGGAAGCAGAAAGGACCTGCATTTTCCTATACTGAGGAGCTATGGTGAAGATGAGGTATGGGAGAGATGGTTCTATCTAAAGAGAACCAGTGGGGAAGGAAGGTAAAGAGGCTGCTCAACCTCCACCTGGTAAGGGGCAAAGAAAAGCCAGAATTCAGTGTTTGTATCTCTATGCTGGACTGGTCAGAATCCAGCTTCCCGCTATTCCCTAGGCTGAGGCCCTGCGTGCCAATGGGCCCTCCTTTATGCCCTTGTTATGGGCCCCGGGATGCGGATGAGCCAGAAATCTTAATGAGAAGACCACTCGATCCTTTCCTGGTCCCAAAGATCAAACCCCAATAGAGAAGCCAGCATTTAATGTCCCCCCAACTTCTGCTCTGGAGAGACTATGCTGGGACCATGCACTACTGAGCCTGAGCTAGGGATGCAGGCAGAGACTGGCCCACTCTCTGCTCCTCAGTTTCTAAATACAGACTGTTGGATAGACTGACCCGGAGCCTAGGGAGATTGGAGAGTGAGATCCTTAGGTTATAACCCCAACCTGCCCACAACCTACAGAGTATTATAGGCAACCTTCCCACCCTCTAGTTTAGAATTCACCAAGCAAGAAATAAGTTACAGTGTTTCCTTTGCACTGACTACTACCCCAGTTCAATCCAGGAAGGGAATTGGTAACCTTTCTCATTTGGGTTTGTGGATGCCACACAGCCGAGTCACTAGAGTCCAGTGAGTGAACCCAGCCTCCTTCCTGTCCCAAGACGCCCTTCCCCATCTTGACCGTGCTAACTGTGTGTACATATATATTCTACATATATGTATATTAAACCCGCACTGCCATGTCTGCCCTTTCTTGTGGTTCTTAGCATTAACTTATTGTCTAGGCCAGAGCGGGAGGAGGGGGTGCCACAGAGAGGGAGTGGCAGAGCCAAATTGTTACAAAGTCCAAACAGAAAAGAAAACATTTCAACCAACCACAACAAACATTACATTTACATTTGAGCTAAGAGACAATTTAGAGAAAGTTGAAGGGTAGGAGCTTTTAGGATGTGGGAGCAAAACTTCACAGGGAGGGGACGACTGGCTGTCAGAAGAGGGTCCTTGAAGCCAGATTGGCTAGAGCACCCTCAATTCCTAGCTGAGCCCAGTCTGCCCATCTCCTCTGGCCACTGCTGCAGACACCTGCCTTAACACTCACACCTCCAAGACTCCAGTTTTGCCTTAAAGGTCCTTCCTAATTCTCCCGAGTCCTGCCTGGCCATCTCCTTTAAGATAAGAAGTCCTTGTACAACTGGGAGAAAGGAACTATGGGTAACATCCTTCCATCTGGGGTGTTCGGCACTTTCCTTATGGAGGAAAGAAGAGAGAGAGGGTGCTTCTCAGCAGCTCCTCTGTAAGGCAAAACCCAAACCTTAAACAGACTAACCTGTCCTAACACACTCACCCACCCTGCTACCCTTGTGCTGCTGTGAGGCTGCTCCTAGCCTGTGCTCCCCTGTCTGCAGCATGCACGGCCTTGTTCTAACCCTGGAATAAAGGTGACTGACTGTACTGTACCTGACTGATTCTAGAATCTCTGTGGGTCACTGAGTTGGGAAGCTCTGAATGACTGGGAGGGCATGTGCAGCAATGTTTCCCTACTATCACTCACTGCAGTACAGACTAGGAAAACACCCCCAAATCATGTGCCCCGTCTCTTAAGTACTACTGACATTAACAGACCTATTTCCCTTACAACATTCTTCTATGGCTCAAGCACTAGAAAGAGGCATATCCCAGACTTCACTTTTTAAGTATGAGCAAAGTCAAGCATGCATCTGGAAGGAACAAAAGTACTCTATCACAAATAAATGGACCACATACCACACAAAGCAGCAGTCAGGGGAAAAGCTTTACTGAGAAAAAATACAACAAATTCCAGAGTGCATGGTTTTAAGCCCACCTCGTCATCCCTCTAGCAGTGAGGACATAAGACTACTCCGTTTCCACACACTCCCCGCTCACAAAGGAAGCCCAGGAGCTGGCGTCTGGTCTGTGCTGCTGGATGGGGTCAGGAGGAAAGAGTGTGTAGGGTACCACCCTCCACTCTCTCCCACTTCCTCCTGGCCCAGTGTGGTCAAATCCAGCCATCCCACGATGCAGGATTCCTGACTGGACCTTGTGAACACCGGGGGCATAGGAAGAGCAGCACAAGCATTTAGGGTAAGAATTCCACAGGGACTTTCATACTCAGTGGCCAGTGCTGGAGACAGGGATCCAAGCCCAGGCACCAGAATAAATCCTCCAATTACTGGCTTGTCCCTTGATTCCCAGGAAGCTCTCCCTTCATCCTTCCATTAGGAAGGGAGCTGGTGTGGAGTCGAATGCTTAAAGAATCAAGCAGCTAAAGGGAGGGGGGCAAGTGTGCTTTCTGTTATACACAGAACCAGGAGACGGTCTGCAGCAGTGACGCCTCTTCCTGAAGTCACACTTCAGTCATGTTTTAAAGACAGGCCAGCCTCTAATGAGAGGAGCAATCTTGGGAGCCCCCACAAGACTTAAGGAAATTAGGAGACCTGAGGCAAAGTTGAGAGGAACTTGTTTTTCTAAAGCTCAGCACTGAGGCAGAGATGGGCACAGCTGACTATCTTTCCATCCTTGAGCCTTGGGAAAGCTACAGGTAAGCCCTAGGCTCTGACGGCAACCATGAATCATCCAGCTGGCCACGTCACCTCTTCAGCATCACTGGCTCACTCTCCTTCAAGCCCCTTTATTGCATTGTATTCATAGAGAATATATAGGTATTTAAACTTCTGACAATAATTTTAACTTGATACATCCAAGTTTAACTTGCTTTTTAATATATTTATAGATATAAAAGTAGGCCTCTAACAGTGATAGGGACAGGGAAATTGCTGCCACTGAACAATTAAAAACAAAACCAAGAGGTAACTTCGTCCTGTTCTTCTGCCTCTTGGCCCTCCCACATCTCCTCAGTCCCCATCCCAGACCCCAGTTAGGGGGCGCTGGGTGAAGAGAGAGCACTGTGGTAGGGTCAGAGAGTAAGTGTTGTGAAAGGAGAGAAGAGTGCTGGGATGGCTGGGGGCTCTTAAGGATTTCCCAGAAAAACAGGATCCTGGGATGGGACGTGGTTGCTTGGGCAAAAAACAACACAACTGTCAGACTTCTTAAAAAACAAAGGAAAAAAAAAGGTGAAACCCTAAACCAAAGAGAGTGGCATTCCCAGCCTTCTCTCTGGCCTGTTGGTACTGTACCCCCCCACCCCACCCCCAAAAGAAACAAGGGAGGTTAAAGAAAAAGAAGCCCCACTTCCTATCCAAGCCAGTTGACAAAAAGCTTCAGGGAGAGGCCCATTTCTCTGAGTCCTTGGCACCTCCCATGGAAGCGCATCCAGGCTCGGTCTCATGTCTCACTTCTAGGGGCTCTCTGCCGGTTCAGTCTCCTGTGCTCTGTCTTCTTCAGATATCTTTCATTTATTTAAACAAAAAGTCCAAAGTGCATTTCTGTTGAATGTAAGGGCCTGGGACTGAAAAAGAGTTGCCCAGGCAGGATCGGGTTGGCAGCCCCAGCCCATCCCTCCTAAGTCTGGGGCCTCAGGATGGCATGCACTGCACTCGGTCAGGGCCCTCCTCCTCGTCCGATGTGTCTGAGGAGCTGGGAGACTCATCCGAGTCTGCATCTGTGGCCCCAACCCCAGGTTCTCGCCAGCGCTGTAGGATGGGAAATCCTTGTTAGTAACGGCCCTGGATCAAGGACAAGACTGTTAGATCTAGATTGGGCCAGGGATCAGTACAACTTATTTTTTCTTCTAAATCAAATAACCTAGGGTGACCTGTTTACTTTCACTCCTACCCCAGCCTCCCTGGTAGCTAGGATTACGGTGCTTGCTACTGTACCTGGCTCAGATTTTTCTTAAAAGGCCAGAGGGCAAATATTTTAGGCCATATGGTTTCTTGGAGCCGTTGAGCTGTCTCTGCACCACAGAAGCAGCCACAGACACTACTACGCAGGAGTGTGGCCGCATCCGCCATAACAAGGTGTGTGCTTCAGACTTGCTCTAGCCCTCTCTAGCATGGCAGGTAACACAGGTCGCTGAGCAAGTATTTCTTCTCTTCTCCCCACCCTCCAGCCACTGTACCTATAGAGCTACCTCTCTACATATGGTGACAGAGGGCAAAAATCACAGACCACCTCCTTTCTATTAGTTGCTCTAATGGGGATAAAGGCCAGTGGATGGCACACCCAACCAAGACCACTCCAGTCCTCTTTAAAGCAGTAAGAAGTGTGCTGTGAAACTTTTTAGCCTTCTTTAAAGAAGCATAGTCCCTGGGAGCCCACTTCCAACTGAAGCTTACCCGATGATGGCGTCTCTGTCTCAGGTGATGCATAAGGAACCACAGCATGTGACTATCAAACAGGTCGGTGTGATGCAAGCTGTCTTCATCCCGCTCTCGCTTGTTCTTCTTGATTACCTGGAACCCAAAAGTGTTGGGAGAAGGGATATGAATACAAACCCTGGGCTTCATCAACAAGACTGGGGTTGGGAGAAGGGCTGAGTTATCACTAAGCTAATATAGAGCTAGATTAGACTAGCAAAGGATGCCCAAGGTTGGCCACTGAGAAGGCTGGATGCTTTAATGTAAAACAGTTTTTCCTGAAGATGCTTTCTACCTTCTAAGTAGAAGCACTTCAGAACTCAGGACTGTCCCCAGAAAAGCAGGGAGAAAGGTAGAAGATAGTATTAGAGCGATGCCTCTAAAGAGCTGAGCAACAGTTATTCCTTCCTATGACAAGGAGGAACGGGAACAGTTACATGCACAAGTAGAAAGGAACATCTTCAGCTAGCCACTTACATCCTTTAACCCCGTAAGCTCAGTGGAAGCTTCAGCTGTCGGTGCCCAGATCTTCACATCATGGTCTAGGCCACTGGTTGCCAGAACAGGTAGATGAGGATGGGGCTCAAGACAGTTCACCTGGTTTAGGAGAAAGAGAAAGCATAGGCTCAGGAGTGTAAGGGAGCAGAGTTCAAAAACAGGGCACCTTGAGCCACACTGTTGCCCTTGACCTGGGCTGAAGCAGGTCTACCCACCTGAGCCTAAACCAAATAGCCCTGGCAGCAGAGGAGATACAAAACCAGCCTGTCTAAAACATTTCCAATATTTAGAAGGGAGGCTGCCTCCCTAGACAGAGCCCCAAGAGCAGGTGGTGACTGGCCATGCTTACTGCTGGCTTCATAAGGTAACGAGGTACAGACCCCATTCAGTACAGAATTTAAAGTTCCAACTAGCCCAAGGCTGGAAAAACAAAACAAAACAAAAAAACAAAAAAAACCTCTTCCAATGGCTTTCATCAAGAGACATTTTTTGTTTGTTTGTTTTCAAAATTAGGAAAGCAGCAGCTGCCACTGAACATCCAGAGAAGACGTGGAAAACAATTATATGCACGCAGCACTGTTTACTAACCGGAGGATGTCAGGGCTGGGAGGAAGATGAACTGGGGCTGGGGCCGGGGGCGGGGTTGTGTCTGTTTAAGAACTCTATCATAGAGGGCAGGCAACATCTTGCTACCTACTCTAAGGGCACAGTAAAAACCCAGCTACTGGAAAGCACGAGGTAACAATGAGCTTCTCCACCCTCATTCACTCAACAGTAGGAAAAAGAGTGGATGGCAGACAGTTGGTCTCAGACAGTTTCCTTTTGTCTGAAGCACCCATGCCCTCTGCTGTCTGACTTGAAGCCATGAACTTCCTAATGGCAGGGCAGTGCAGGGTGGGGTGGGGCAGAGCAGGGGTGGGGTGGGGCAGAGCAGTTCCCATCCCCACCGGAAGAGCCAGTCCCAGATCTAGCTGCTAAAGCATTTTTAGGCTTTTAGTCAGATGAGGAGCAGATAGGAAAAGCACCCCGCCTTGCAGCTGCTCAACAGTCCAAGAAAATAAATGCTGGCAAAAAGCCTGTGCTGGTTTCCTCTGGACCAACCTTAGCTGCTGTGTCTGCATACTCAGACTACAGCTAAGGAAAAGCTAAGGCAGGCGTGGAGAATAAAGATGACTTCATTTTCTTGAACTTTGAATTTACAAATAAAACAGGCTAGAGAAGGCCAAATCTAAGTCCGAGTTTAGGAGTTCACAGAAAGCCCTATCCTCTTCTGTTTCACGAAGGGGCTCACTGCAGTTCTCTTCAGGCTATGAACTTGGGAGCCTGAGGAGGCACTAGAGAACAAACTCCAGTACAAGAATGGTATCAACAGATAACCTGACCTCAGGCAGCCACTCATTTGCTCATGAAATCTTGCTAAAGACCTGTCCTCCTGAGCTACCTCTGCTTTATCAACAAGTGGTAAAGGAATAATTCCTTGGGACCTAAGCCTAAGGACAAAGCCAATGGCAAGATGAAAGGATTAAACTTCATACAATACCTGAACTGGAGCCTGCAGGAAAAGCAGACAGAACCTCTGGGCCAGAGGGCCAAGGGGCCTGGTCACTTCACCAGACCTGTCTCAATGCCAGCACTTATTCTGTTAATAATGCTTGCACAGAGAAAAGAACTCTGGCCTTAGAAGACTAGGCGAGGGGTCTAGGGGATGGGACAGAGCATCCAAGTACTCTTGGGAGAGTAAGGAGTTGTTCTTTGGCATTATCTCCCACTCTTGTTCTTGTGAAGATGAATGAGAACAAAGAAAGGATCCCAAAACACAAATTAGGAGACCTGGGCAAGATGGGAAATAACATCTAAGATCCCTCTGATGCTACCATTGTACTTTATGACATAGAATGCTTTATCATCTACGCCTAGGCTGAAGCCTGGTAACCTCCCCTGGTAACTAAACCAATGATCTCAGAGAGAACTAGGTAAGAATCCGAGGGAACATTCTGCTCACACAAAGGCAAGAACAAGTAAAGAAACCCTCTTCAGAGGTCATCATTACATCTAGGACCTAACCATCGAGTAAATGCTCGTCCTCTCCCATCGAGTGCTGGATTAACCAACGAGCCTGGCACCAGCGGAGCTGAAGTACACTGGCCAGCAGAATGCTCTGCTTCTGGAGCAGAGCACAAGACAACAGTTTAGGAGCAAGAAAGACCTTCTGGACTTACTATGTTCAAACTGCAGAATTTCCATAAAGACTCCAGTGTTTTGAACTTACCTACAAGTGACAGAGTCAGACCTCTGAAGGAATGGAACCTGAAGTAGAGAGCCTTTTATATTCAGGCTACAGAAGACAATGTCCTAGGTCCAAACAATTTAGAGGAAACCAGAATAAAGCATCAAATATCCTCAGAAGCAGCAGACCAAGGAAACAAGAAGAAACAGGATCCTGACTGCCAAGGAAGCACTTTCAACTCTCAACCACTCTCTGGTAATCATCACCAGTCAGAGCTGGACTCTGAAGTTCCAACTTACAAGTCTGAAAGGATGAGAGGCCAAGCAGCTCCAGTCATTTCTTAGAGGATTTAGGTAACCAAGCCATTTTGGATAATCAGTCAAGTAGAATCTTCCAAACTGTCTCTTCCCTTTCTTCACTGGCTTAAAACCCTTGTTTAAATAGAAGGCTATTTAACTCTCTCCTAATGCTGGAAGGGGAAGATATATGGCAATCGAGATATATCATAAGAGCAGACCACTCCTCAGTCCTTAACTTGATTTTCGTGATTCTTTCCTGACCATTAATACAGAGGGTTCTGCTTGCAAAACTCAAAGGCCAGGCGGGTAATAATGTGACAATATTACCTACCCAGCTGTTCTCTCCACGAAAAATATGTACTCTTACATTTGCTTTCCCTTCTACATGTACACAGGTGCATTAGGTGTATTTATATCCACTTAACAACAGGCATGGCGGGCTGGAGAGATGGCTCAGCGGTTAAGAGCACTGACTGTTCTTCCAGAGGTCCTGAGTTCAAATCCCAGCAACCACATGGTGGCTCACAACCACCTGTAATGGGTTCTGATGCCCTCTTCTGGTGTTTCTGAAGACAGCAAATGTACTCACATATATGAAATAAATAATATTTAAAAAAAAAAAAAACAAAACCAACAGGCATGGCACTTTATCTGTTAAGTACAAGAATATTCTCTTAAATAGTACTTTAAGTAAGTTTAATATTGAATATCATGTCGGTTAACTTACAAACATTACTCTTATTTTCCCAAATGCTCAAAATGTTTCTTCTAAAAAAAAAATGTGCATCTAGCTTTTATCTGCTGACCCAGGAACCAGTCAAGGTCACTGCTTACCTTACTTAAAGGGACAAGGCACAGAGACATCTTGTTTTGACATTGTATAGGGAGGTTTGTTCCAAATTAATGCTTTCTTTTTTGGAAAAAGTCCATGCTTAAGAATTTTACTGAGGCTATAAATTCTTCCTAAAACTCTTTATAAGGGCAGAAGGAATAAAGTATTCCTTCAAAATCTCAGCCCCCTCCAGACATGTAGTTTAGCTATGGGGGCCTCTAAACCATGGTCCCACAGAGCTACAGTGAAATGTGGTGGCCTATGTAAGACCTACCTTACTGACCTGAGAAACTAAGGAGACAGCCAGTCCAGCACAGCATACTCACCACACCTCCCTTGTCCCCTTCCATGAACTGAATGATCTGGCAAGATGACTTCTCCCAGAGGAAGATGTGCCCGCAGTCACTACCACTCACCACAAACTCACTCTTGGGGCCATAGAAATTGACACCTTTTACTGAAATGATAAATGAGGGAAGAAACCACATGAGACTTGGCACTGGCCCTGTATTTATTTACCTCACTGAGAATTTAGTAATTCACAAACTCTGAGTCACCCGAATGCCAAATAATTCTTTTCATTGCTATAAAACAAGAGAGTGTATGTGTGATAGACAATTATTAGAATCACACCAGTTTCAGAGAGTATTTGCATTCTCTCAAAGTGCTCTATCAGGTGCGGGAGTCTGCTGTCCCCGGGGCAACAGTCTGATTCCTTTATACTTTCATCAGGTAGAGGACTCAAAATAATAGCCTATCTGTAACTTCAGCTCTGCCCACCTTGGTATGTATTTTCATTTATTTATTTATTAACTTTTTAAAATAATTTATTTTTATTTTATGTGCATTGGTGTTCTGCCTGCATGTGTCTGTGTGCGGGCGTCAGAACCTCTGGAACTGGAGTTACAGACAGCTGTGAGCTGCCACGTGGGTGCTGGGAACTGAACCCGAGTCCTTTGGAAGGACAGCCAGTGCTCTTAACTACTGAGCATCTCTTCGGCATCCTTGGCATGGATTTTACTGGTACTCAGTCATCAGTTGATCTGAGACTGACAAAACAAACGAGCACGTCACGTGCACCACAAGCCCGTGAACGAGAAGTCACTGCAGACTAAGGAGGAGCGCCTACGTCTCTAAGTCTCCAGAATCGGCCAAGGCCAAGAGTCCGCCTACTGGAGCCAGTTCCACAGACCAGCCACAATACCGACACTTTCCCTTGTGCTTGCCCACGTCATGAACTCCAAATGCAGACCCCTGCCCCACTTTCCTTCTTACCTGTTCAAGAGAAGTAGTAAAGGGTACTAGAGGTTCCAGATCAAATGATGACACGTGGCTGAGAGGAGTGGTACGAACAAAGTGCCGGAATTCTTTACCTTCTCTATATCAGAACCAGTTAGGATACTTTAAAAAGATCCCAACGCTCCAGCTGCATCCAGCACCAATGAAATACAATGTGTGGAGGAGGTCGGCATCGGTGCTCTTTCATTAAAAGACTGAGGTGAGTCTAGGGAGCCCCAATGTTTGAGAACCAGACACAGAACTCAAAAGCTAAACTTCATTGGAAACAGGCCAGACACTACAACTACTCCTCCTACTTTGCTTTATTCAAAACAATCACTCCCTTCCTTCCCTCTAACGATACATTATATGTAATTCAGCACTGCAGCTTTCAGTGGCTTTTTTTTTTTTTTTTTTTTTTTTTTTTTTTTGGTTTTTCGAGACAGGGTTTCTCTGTATAGCTCTGGCTGTCCTGGAGCTCACTCTGTAGACCAGGCTGGCCTCGAACTAAGAAATCCACCTGCCTCTGCCTCCCAAGTGCTGGGATTAAAGGCCTGCGCCATCACGCCTGGCTCCGTGGCTTTTTTAAAGGATCTCTGTGCCTACTCTACAGTACTTGAAATTACAGAAAACAAGCAAGTCTAGCTTCATGCTTAAAGTAACTGGTGGCAACATCACTGCAGTGCAGATGCTCCTGCCCACTCCCGCATCACACTGAACAAAGGAAAATCCCAGCCCAACTAGGGACAACTTGTCACTGCCCAAGGGACACCAGCAGCCTACTGAGGTAGCTCCCACTTACACAATGGAAATGAAATAATGTGGGTTGTCACTGTGACTTGGGTCACAGAAACACAGGAAGGCAGACTGACCTGTAGCATTATTTCTATGACCTTTATATCTCTTAATATACTGGGCCCCATCACTGTGAGAAGAGTTGAAAAGGTAAATGTCTTCATCATTGTAACTGGCCAGGAGCTCTGCCAAGAACAAGAACACAGCAATGACAGCAAAGGCTGAAAAGTGCAGGGACCAAGAGACTTGGGGGAATGGGAGATTGTCTAGGATGGGGTTTCTTAGTACCCAGATATTGCATCCATCTTACTTAGTTTGGAATAGCAGGCGTGTAAGGTCTACGATAACACATTAGCAGCCCAGGGGTAGTAGAACAGAGGAGCTCACACCCTTTAACTCACTCATGAGTCAAAGGTGTAAGGACAAGCCTGTGAAACATCACTGGCAGCATTTCCTGGGGCTGTCTGCTGTAGTCTCCCACTACATGCTCACATCAACAACTATGCCCAGCTGTTCCACTTGGAGCTACAGTACTGTGGTGAGCACTGGAGGCCATATGCCTCACTGGCTCAGCAGCTCCCTAGACAGAGAAGCATGCCAGCCTAGGAGCTAGGCCCTGCACACGTACCTGTGCCGTCGTGGCTGTACACAAGACAGGTGATGTTTGCTTTGGACTCACTGTTCACCTGCAATAAGGAACAGATACTGACTAATATCCCCACCCCACCCCATTTGCTATACCACCTTTGGGAATAGGTTTTTCTAGAAAATCCCCTATATTTTTTCCCAGAGACAGACAGAGATAAATAGATAGAAAGAGGTAGGGGGAGGGGTGAGTGAGAGTGAGGTATAGAACTGAGGAAACATATCCACCTCAATAGCAGGGTCTTACTGAGGCCCTGTCTTGGTTCTCTCCTGGGTGCTAGCCATTTCAGCTGCATTATCTCATTAGGCCACATGATGGTGCAAATCTCCATTTTGTTGCTGAGAACATTAGACTAATAAAGGCCAACTGGCTACCTAAGATCCTAAAACTTTTTAAGTGAGAAAGCCAGGATTAAAATCTATCCGGTTAAAATCTCTTCACATTTATGGCCAGTAAGTTTGAAAGCAGCTCAGGATGGAGTCAAGGAGGCCAGGAGCCATTGTCCTTCATGAATCTTACCAAGTGGTGAGGACAGAATTTCTTCAGGACTCCATTATTCTCATTCTCATCAATTTTCCTCTGGTCATAAATCCTAGAATGAAAGAAGCAATCACAGTGTCGAACCTTACAAAGTGACCTGCAGAGTCATGAGACAAGGCTCTCTAACTTACAAAGTGACCTGCAGAGTCATGAGACAAGGCTCTCTAACTTACAAAGTGACCTGCAGAATCGTGAGACAAGGCTCCCCCCACTCAGGCCTTTCGTTTCTTCTTTTTAGCAAAGGTGTCTCCTCTCCAATCCATTTTCAAACTCTACCTTATCCAAGTATTTTCCACTTCCTTTGCCAACATGGTTTCTCGGTTCCCTGGAGCTCACCAGTTACACTAGACTGGCTGGCAAGTAAGTCCCAGGGATCCTCCTATGTCTCCCTCTCCTCTAACTGCAAGATCCGTCTCCACATATTTAAGTGTGCTCTGGGGATCAAACTCAGGCTCCGTGTCTGAGAGATGGGCACTTTATGGCTGAACTATCTATCTCTTATGCCCCATTTAGAGTTCATTTTCAGTGAAGCAACTAATAATATACTTTTTATATGTATGTTACTTATCCCAAAGCATTTATTACTCATGGACAGAGGCCATGCTTTACATAAGGCAACAGCTTTTTTTCAGATTTATTTTTATTTTTGTGTGAGTGTTCTGCCTGCATGAGTATAAATGTGCATCTCAAGTGTTAGTGTAGTGCTGCAAAGGTCAGAAGAGGGCAACAGCTAGCCTGAGTAATAGATGGTGATGAGCTGCCATGTGTGTACAGATAAACTGGACCAGGTCCTCTAGAAGAACAGAAAATGTTCATAACAGCTGAGCCATCGTTCCACCCCTCCTTCCTTTAACTTTTTTGGCTAATTTTCTCTCTCATAAACCACAAAAACTAACACCAAACCACCAATCTCCTGAAGTTATCTGTAGTCAACTTCCGTCAAAACACTGAATGAAAAGGTCCAGAAAAACAAAAAACCAATATACTAGTTTGAAATAACTTTCATTATAGTATTTCTCTAGCATTCTGCTTTACTATTAGTCATTGGGCTAATCAATCACTGTGCCTAATTTACAAACTTCCACAGGTTTTTCTCTCTCTCGCTCGCTCTCTCACTCACACACACACACACACAGAGTATCTTTTGGGTTCAAGGCTAGCCAGGGGATGATACACCCACTATAAATCTGGGGAAGTTACTATCCTTTTTTTTTTTTAAGATTTATTTTATTTATTTTATGTGTATGAGTACATTGTACTTGTATAGATTGGCTGTGAATCACCAAGTGTGGCTGCTGTTGAACTCAGGACCTCTGCTTGCTCTGGTATAATTTACTGTAGCTATCTTCAGACACACCAGAAGAGGGCGTGAGATCTCATTACAGGTGGTTGTGAGCCACCATGTGGTTGCTGGGATTTGAACTCATGACCTTCCGAAGAGCAGGGTGTTCTTCCCCGCTGAGCCATCTCACCAGCCCCCCACTGTCCTTTCTTTTGATGATAGAATCCCATGCCTTAAGTACTGCATCTCCTGACACCTGGAGATCTACCTGAGTGGCGCTTCCTCTGTGCTTTAGGCTGCCATCTACTTAGCAGATACTAATAGGCTATAGGTAATAATAGGCTATATAGGTACTAATAGGCTATAGGTACTAATAGGCTATAGGGAATAATAGGCTATAGGTAATAATAGGCTGCCCAAAAGCACACTCCTTTTCCTTCTAAAACTAAACCCTTTCTAAATCTATCCCTGTCCCTTCAGTCTCTGTCAGCGACACTATCCTTAACACAAGTGGCCAAACCAGATATCAGCTTGTACATGCACAATCTCTTTCATTAAGGTGCTTATTTTTATGAATTTTGACAATTTCATCCATGTATTCAGTGTGTCTTCTATCATGTTCATCCCCCACTCCTGCTCAGGTATTTTCTGTCTTTTATAATTAATTTACTTCTTGCCAGTTCCTCTCCTTGGGTATGTTGTTTTGGTTGTATCCGCTCTTCTCACTTCCCTCCATCATATTCTGTCTATACTACTGTGATATTTCTTCTGATTTTCCTGCTCATGTCGCCATTAGAATTGCATCCAAAATGCAAAACATCATGTAAGTTCCCTACCTGAATCTCTTCACTAATTTCTGAACACTTTACCGGGAAACAAAACAAAACCAAACTTCACAGGACATCTGCCTACAGCTTCCTTAAGGCCCTACACATTACATGCCTAACAAGCCAAAGGCAACAAGCCTATGATCTCTTGCTGTACAATTAAAACTACTGGCCTTTACAACACTTAGGAGGCAGAGGAAGGCGGATTTCTGAGTTCAAGGGCAGCCTGGTCTACAGAGTGAGTTCCAGGACAGCCAGGGCTATACAAAGAAACCCTGTCTTGAAAAACAACAACAACAACAAAAACAAAAACAAAAACAACAAAAGATTTTCAACTACCAGCAGAACAGAAAAAGCAAACACCATTTTTCTAATCATGCCATCCCTCCTTTTTCAAACTGACAATCCCAAAGAAATGTAGTTGAAATACAGCAGCTGGAGAGCTAGGAATGCAGGTCAGAAGGAAAACAACTGGTGCAGTGGGGACTGAAAAAATGCTGTCTGGTTTTCCCTGAGGATGTCTCAATAGCCAGGGTTAAAAACAGATGTTCACAGTAACAAAGATATTACTACAGATAAAGAACAGTGGTTCAGAACAACAGAATCAAAAATCCTCGGTTACAGAGTATTCTCAAGGCAAATTCCTTCTAAATCCAACCACTGTTCAAAATTGCTAGTGAGGAGCTGTCAAGATGATTAACTGGGCAAACACACTTGCTGCTCAATGAATCTGATTCCTGTAACAAGTGTTAAGGACAGAGCTGATTCCAGAGTTGTCTCCTGACTTCTACATGCATGCTAACATACCCTCATCTACTGTATCATACCCACACAGATTAATACAAAATTAAATTTTAAAATTATCTAAAAAGATTGCTAGTGCAGTGTTAATCTATATAGGAAAATAGTGGAAGGCATATATGCTTTATGTCTTAGCCACTATGTGGGACAATTTTATCATTCTTTAAAATGTGATCATTTCTTTAATATACAACAATCCCAGGACTAGAGAGATGACATAGCCCCAATGCTCTCCTGGCTTCCTCAAACCCCACTCCTGACCATGGTGCCCAGTTACACATCCACAGACAAAACACTCATAAATACAGAACAGATGAATTGTGAACAATAATCCCTGTACCATGAAACTCCTCAGCTGTTGTAGCAGGGAACAGAATGTCTCAGGAGGAGCCTAAGCATTCCCAAAAGGGTAAAAAGTGCAACATGGTAGGCAATGGATTCCTACAACTTCCTAACTTAGCACTGGGAGCATCTGGCAATATACAATGTATCCTAAGTCTCAAACTCTCATACAAAGACTGTTGAGCTCACCTTACATACTGATCTCTTCCACCCACTGCAAACTGGTGGGTATTAGCAGGGTTCACGTAGATTGTATACAGCCCCACTTTCTTCTCCTTCTCTTTTGTCACAACTAGTTTCCTTTAAAAAGTAGAAAAAGCATACGGTTATATTCTCCAAAAGACCCGGATGGAGCTCAGCATGACACCTCAGATGTGGAACCACAGCATTCAAGAGATTCACTACCTAAATTTAGGGCCAGCATGGGCTAGAAAGAAATGTCTCAAAAACAAAAACAAAACAAGCACCACCAAAAAGAAAACTCAAAGAGCCAAGGTCTTTCCACTGAAAAATGGAAAAAAAAAAAAATCAACAGAGTAAATGCAGACATGGCTAGTAAGAAATCAAATTCTAATCTGTATAAAAAAAAAAAAGAGGTGTTTTTTTGTTTTGTTCTATTCTGAACTACAAAATAAGAAAATGCACTATGTTATTCTGAGGACTGGGAGAAAATATGAAGAAATGTTCTAGTGTTGTTTGAAGAGCACAGGCTGGTAATCATTGTGGTTAAGTATTTGAGCCAGAGTCATAAGGACACCCCGCATGTTTTCTTCCATGAAGGGAGTGGGGGAGGGGAAGGACAACAGGAAAGAGAAGAGGCTGCCACATTGGCATGTCTCAACTGAAACATCTCATCTGCACAGGGGGCACATGGCTGTGATCCAGGACTCAGAAAACAGCAGGGAGAGCTGGCACTGAGGTCATCTTCAGCTAGCTAAAGAACTAGTAACCAGCCAGGGTTACATGAGACTTATCTTTAAAAAAAAAAAAAAAAGAAAGAAATAGAGGGCTGGAGAGATGGCTCAGTAGTTAAGAGCACTGACTACTCTTTCAGAAGTCCTGAGTTCAAGTCCCAGCAACCACGTGGTGGCTCACAATCACCTGTGATGGGGTCTGAAGACAGCTACAACATACTCAAGAAAGATGAATCAGTGGGTAAAGGCAAGCCTGCCAGCCTGAGTTTGATCCTTGGGATTCACAAGGTAGACGAAAAGAACCAACTCCCTCAAACTAATGTCTCATCTGCAAATGCATATTGTGCATACACACAAATACACATCATTTAAAAACTAAAATGACATATACACATTGAAAAGTGAGCTACTGCCTTCTAGAACACAATTCTAAAGAAAACGGCACCCTTTTCTCCTTATGTGAGCAAATTAGGAGAGGATGGATTAATTAGGATGGCTATGTGCAAATGGAAAGCACTTCAACACGACTGCCTGTAACCCGGAAGGATGCGCTTCTGACGACCTTCATGGCACGGCCTAAGAGAACCCAGGCAACCTCAAAACCTTGAGCCGGGCGGTGGTGGCTCTTTAATCCCAGCACTTGGGAGGCAGAGGCAGATGGATTTCTGAGTTCAAGGCCAGCCTGGTCTACAGAGTGAGTTCCAGGACAGCCAAGGCTACACAGAGAAACCCTGTCTCAAAAACAAAAACGAAAACAAAAGCAAAAACAAAAACCTTGGCTATAAGAATTTAGCTAACCAGCCATAACTTAGCCCACAGTGAGGGTAATTTTATAGAAATTACCTAGATCTGTGTCAGTTTGTCATATATGCTATCATGAAGATTAATAAGCTTACAGGAAAGACATCAAGAAATGATAAAAGGCCTAACTTCAACTTTTGTCTTTTAAGCTTTTACTCATTTTGGAATAATGAAAATGGAAACCAGAAAAAGACAAGCACCATAACCAATTTCTTTGTAAAGAAATAACTTTAGTACTTTTTCTCTGCACGGTCAAAGTCATTCCAGCCTAGAACTGTTCTGGACAGGAGATTTTGATTTTAAAATCTATACAGCTTTCTAGTGAAAGAATATAGATGGCAGGCATGGTGATGCACACCTTTAATCCTAGCACATGGGAGGCAAACGTAGGATCATCAGGAATTAAAGTCATCCTTGAATAAACTGTGAGAAAGCCAGGGCTACAGGAGACCTTATCTTAAAGAAAAAAAAAGCCGGACAGTGGTGGCGCACGCCTTTAATCCCAGCACTTGGGAGGCAGAGGCAGGTGGATTTCTGACTTCGAGGCCAGCCTGGTCTACAGAGTGAGTTCCAGGACGGCCAGGGCTACACACAGAAACCCTGTCTCGAAAAATCAAAAAAAAAAAAAAAAAAAAAAAAAAAAAAAAAAAAAAAAAAAAAAAGGTGCTTTTTTCTTCTATGGTATTACAGAGTTAAACATGGGACTTCCACGTACAAAAGATTTATAGTATAACAAAATCCTACTGTAGTATCAATTTTATTTTCAAGATTTAACTTTCTTTTTCTGTATGTGATTTAACTGAAAATATACAGGACCGTATCTCTAGGCTAGATCGTAGAGACATGTGCTTCGTGAATGAAGAGCAGTAGATCATCAAATTATTAAAGTCTACCTATAAAAATTGAGCTTTCTCTGAGGAATCAAGGATGAATGAAAACATTTCACTGCCAAGAAAGCGACACAGGGAGCAAGGACTCTCCCAAAACCTTAAGCTTTCTAATACTTTGATGAACCGAAGGGTTTGATATTACCATGGCATGTGGAACAATTTCAAAGTCAATGAATACAGTTCTGTAAAGAAAGCACGACTGTTGGCTAAAAAGATGGCTCACAGATGCAGAGAACCTGAGTTTGGTTCTCAACATCCATGCTGGGTGGCTCCTAATCACCTGCCACTCTAGCTTCTAGGGGATCAGATGCCTCTGGCCTCTCTAACACCTGCATTCATGTGTACATATCCCTACACAGACACACATATACACAAAATCTAAGTTAACTTATCACTTCTAGGCCTTTTGGCTAAGATTAAGTATAAAAATGAAGCAAACCTTAAACAAAAGAAGGTGTGTGGCTCTACTTACGAAGCTGGCCGGTCTTGCCTCAGGTCGATTGTGAAGACGACCGCATCTTCACCAGCTGACAGGAACGTACAGGGAGAGTCCGGTTCTAGGGCCAACTGAAGGAGAGAAAGGGAAAAAATGTGGCTTCTAAAAATTAAGACAGAATCTAGTTCATTCACTTACCTCTAAGAAGGACAGCAATTAAAATGCAAAGGCATTTTACAAAGGTAGGCTGGGCATGGTAGGCATATACCTTTAATCTCAGCACTTGGAAGCTGAGGCAGGAGGATCTTTGTAAATTCAAAGGGTAGCCTAATCCACACAGTGAGACCATATCTCAAGAAATAGCCTGAGCAAGTGAAGTGTCCAACTTCTTTACTTTGTTACAAAATCATAAGAAAAATAATTTAAGCTTTACTCACTCTTATTGTGTGAACTGATAGCTCACTTATTCTATACAGGTCAGAGGACAGAGGATTTGCTATTTTAACCAAGTCCCAAAGGAATCTGAACAGACAGCAGAGGAAAACCATCAACTACAGAGAATTCGCTCTAAAACACTTAAACTGGGCAGTGGTGATGATATACACCTTTAATCCCAGCACTCTAGACGCAGTCGGATCTCTTTGAGTTCAAGGCCAGCCTGGTCTACAAAGTGAGTTACAGGACAGCCAAGGGCTATAGAAACCCTATCTTTAAAATTTAAAAAAAAAAAAAGAGTTCATTCTAAAATAAAATCCATACCTTGAGGAGTGCTGACAAATAACATAGAAGTTTCTCTCTTTTTCAGTCCCTGTATCTTATCTCTAAAAATAGTAGGTAGGAACTAGACAAAAAATCAAAGAACTTAGGGAGAAAAAAAAAGATCAAAGAGGTGGGTATTTTTTATGTTTTTTTTTAAGCATTCCTTTGCACAGCATGGAAAGTATAATGTCTACCCTGACACTGGACAGCTTTTAGTGCTTCACTGGCTGCCATCTTGACTACCCATTCTATATTCACAGCTCTAAATAAAGCTTCTAATAACTTTACTATTTTTAAGCTACTAGTTGAGGGCAGGAAAATCGGAGCCTCCACGTACGAGAATCTAACCACCTGGAACCACTAAAATGATCTAAAAACAATCAGAGTGAATTTCAGGGGTTTAAGAAAGACACAGGAACTCACGGATCTTTGAAGTAACCATGACTCTAGCTCTGGGCTAGGGCGGTTTATTTTTATTTGGGGGTTTAAGGCAGTCTTACTCCACAACCCAGGCTAGCTCTGATCTCATAGAAATCCTGCCTCAACTTTGCAAGTGCTAGGATTACAAGTATAAGCCAGCACACCCAGCCAGGGTGTAGGGATAACCAACCAAGTATTGTAAGTACAGGAGCAATGTTTGTTTTTCACGAACTTTAGGGCAGCTGTGTTTGCTCCCTTCTCAACAAATCTAGGGGCTGACTGAAGTAAGGCAGGTGAACACAGCAAAGAGGAGGAGGCAAAGCCCTGGCTGCAAGCCAGAGGACCTGGGTTCACCATCTTGGAAACAAAGAGTCCTTACCTTGTGGGATGCCCCCTTGTGCTGGGCCACACGCTTGGTGTTCTTGCAGCACTGTGTGGCAGACAGTTCTGCGACTCGGACCTGCCCGTCCCGGGCACACATAGCCAAGGTGGAGTCACCACTGTTAGGAAGGAACTTGGCCTGCAGTGTTAAGAATGAAAGGGAAACACAAAAGAAATTAGAAGTGAGTCTAAGAGAAAATGTGTGACATCGCACGTCACCTTCTCCCCGTGCACAACTGGATGTGCAGATACTTAAGCCCAAATTCTTCCACAAGTAAAAGGAAGAGAAAGGAAATCACTGTGACATAAAAGTGCATTCTAGCCGGGCGGTGGTGGCGCACGCCTTTAATCCTAGCACTTGGGAGGCAGAGGCAGGCGGATTTCCGAGTTCGAGGCCAGCCTGGTCTACAGAGTGAGTACCGGGACAGCCGGGGCTACAGAGAGAAACCCTGTCTCAAAAAACAAAAAAAAAAAAGAAAAAAGTGCATTCTAGGTGGCTCTGCAGGGATGAACACTACAGGATTCAACACTATAAAAAACTACAATTATGCCTTACAGGGGGGAAAAGCAAGAAATAAACACGGACAACCATTATCTATCAAACAAATCTAAACCTGCCACCAAAGGAAAGAAGCCTGGAAAGAATGTTGAACAATTGTAAGGATGAGTGGCTAGTTATCAGTATGGACTATGGGACCGAGGTACAGTAACTCCATAGGATAATCATTATTAGCCAAATCTTATCAAATGTAAGCAAACCGCAGGAGTGAAGCTATGTGCTTCGCTTCTTTACAGTACTGGCAAAGAGCCCAAGAGTCTCAGCATGTGCTGTATCAGTGAGCTGGACTTCCAGTCCACACACATGCTGACAAGATGTGTTACAAGCCCTATTTTACAGATACATAAACTCAGAGCACAAATTAAATAAATGGCCAAGCTCACTGGGCCAGGATCTGAAAACAGAGCAGTTTGGATCAGGAGCCTGTGCTCGCTACCACACGGCCTTATACTGACACACCGTTATGAGTTTCAAGTATCCTATCCATATTAGACTTATTAAAAGTCCTTCCAGTCCTTCTGTGCAAGGAAACAAAAGGCTGCCATGGGTCCCTCAGTGTATTACTATGGAGTCAAAGCTGGGTCAAGTCCTGATACCTCATTCCAATCACAACTTGCTACTATCTTCTGCTCTAGACAGCAACTCAACTGTCTACCTCATGCTTGATTTTCTCAGTTGCTATTATGTCTCTATGCCTTACCTGGAAGACATTACTTTTGTGGCCACTCTCAAAGTCCAGTACTGGTTGCCGCCGCACCCAGTCCCACACTACCACCTTCAGGTCATCACTGCCACTGGCCAGCCAGGTGCCACGCTGGTTAAAGTGCAAGGTATTGACACAACCGGTATGACCCTCAAGCCCATGCTGCAGGCGAAAACGCTGTACAAAGACTCTTGCTCCACAAGCCTCATACACGAAGCGGGCACTTGAACCCAGTTCCCGCTCCCGAAGGGCAGGAAGGGCTTGCCAGCGAGGTCGGGGTAAAGCTGTTGTCTCTGAAGATACCCAGTCTTCCAGGGCTCTCTCATCATCTGACGAGTCCTGGTCACGGCTGGCCCGTTTGCGCTGTACACGGTGCCGAGGTTGACCCTCATCTTCTTCATCCGAGCGGTCATGAACTCGGTTTTCATCGTGGATGGAGTAATGGCCCGTGTCCTCCATGCTGTCAGAGTCCTTCTCTTCACCTGAGCTCTCTGTGTCTGTGCCACGACTTTCTGTGCTGGTGCGGTTGGGGCCACCATCATCCCCAGTCAAGCTCAAGCTCAGGTCTGATGTCTCTACTTCAATCCCTGAGGATGTTTCCCTCCGCTCTTCAGCTCCAGACATCTCTTCTGGACTGCTGGACAGGCTTCCTGAACATTAGTGGATAGACGCAGAGAAAAATAAGGAAAAACAATTAGGACAGTAATCAGAAAGATTTTCTACCTTGGTCTAAAAAAACTACACTAAAGACCAAGAAACAAATTTAAGTAAATGTGTTTACTTTCCAAATGCTTATAAATAATCATTTCTAGGGCTGGAGAGATGGCTCAGCGGTTAAGAGCACTGACTGCCCTTCCAGAGGTCCTGAGTTCAATTTCCTGCAACCACATGGTGGCTCACAACCATCTGTAATGGGATCTGATGCCCTTTTCTGGTATGTCCAAAGAGAACAACAGTGTACTTATATACATAAAAATAAATAAATAAACAAATCCTTAAAAAAATTTTTGTTTCTAGCCAGGCATGCTGATTCATGCCTATAATCCAAGTACTTGGTTGATAGAGGCAAGAGGATCCAAGAATTCAAAGTTAACTTCAACAAGTTTAAGGCAACCTGGGCTATATGTCTCAAAAAGGAGATGGGGGAACTTCTAAGTGGAAATCTTGGTTTCTTTTTTTTAGATAAAAGATCAAAGCTACAAAGGCAGTAGGTATGGAGATACACACTGGTCATTCCCATATTCAGAAGGCAGAGACAGGAAGATTACCCCAAATTCAAGGCCAATCAGGTCTACACAGACACACAGACACACAGACACACACACACAACCAAGTCTCGCAAAAAATAAAACTAAAAAAGATGCTAAGCACTGGAATACTGTCTGAGAAGTGTGCCTCTGAGGTAACTTGGGCCCCAAAAGAAAACACCACATATACGCTCTCTTATGTAGAACCTAGCTTCAAATTTTTCAATCCAGGTGTTTAGTTCGGAGTATCTGTAGAGACCAGGATGCTAGAAAGGGTTTGTAAGGTGTGGACAGCAGAGTCCCTAAGAGGTGCAGGAGCAAAAACGTGCTATGAGAGCAGAGAGTGACAGTTAAGGAAAGATGGGACCTGGGAAGATGAAGGAGGGGAGGGAGTAGAAGGTGTGTTAACTAACACTAAGAATATATGAGAAGCCTTAGAGAAACTATTTTGTAAGCTAATTAAAATAAAATGTTTTGAATGGAGATGCCCTGCTTGAGTAAGGATTAAAAAAAGCTTCTCACAGACACAGATTACTAATGGAAATCTCAATGCCGATCATGGTATACTTCCCTAGATTATAGTCAAGGGATGATGACCTCAAAATAACACTGGCTATTGCTGTAGCTTGTCCACCAAAACTAGATTGTAAAAGTCTACTGCTAAAGAAACCATATACCTTCTTTATAGACAGAAGAATCAGGTGGGATCTAGCCTGGCCATTCTCTTCTGCTGGCTGGTTTCACAGTGCCAAATGAAGAGTGGGTGCTTGGTGAGAACAAACACCAACGGGCTGAAGACCGCTCAGTGGCTAAGAGATTGACTGCTCTTCCAGAGAACCTGGGTTTGACTCCCAGCATCTACACACACATCTGTCTAAGTGCCCGAGGATCCAATGCCCTCTTCTTGCCTTTTCAGGCACTGCACACACATGGTGCACAGACATATATGCAGGCAAAACACCCACACATACAATAAATCCCCCTTCCCCAAATTTTAAAAATATACCAATGGATTTCTTTGAGTTTGTGGCCAGCCTGGTCTATATATAGTGAACTTCGAGCCCTGCCTGGTCTACATATAGTGAACTCTGAGCCAGGCAAAGATACATAGTGAGACCCTGTCTCAAAAGCAAAACAAAACATCACACCACTACTACTTTTATGCAATCCTGGACATGGACAGGCCCACCGGTGTGACAGTTGTGGCACAACTGTCACAGAGATAACCAACTGCTTCCTGAGGCTGCTCAGAAGGGAATTCTTCATAGGAGGGAATTACACCTAATAAACCTAGTCAAAAGGTCATGGCTCCAGAGATCCAAAGGCCCTAGGGAGAAATCTATTATTATTGTTTCAATGAAAAGTGGACAAGTCAAACAACCTTCTAAATATCTGTATTTATATTCACAGATATGTGAATATATATTCCTTCTTTTTTCAGTGAGCCGTGGTTAACACAGACTTATAATTGGTCAAGGCATCAAACTCCCAACCAAGGCTCAGAGAATATCACAAAAGGGGAAGCAGGAACATGAGAACCGGAGAATGGGGAGGACAGTTGAGAACTGTTTTCTTCTGGACAAGACAAGCACTACTACACTCATGAACTCACAGCAGCTATGGTTACCTGCACGTGACCTGCACAAGATCAAGCCAGTCAGGATTCCAGTATAAATGGGAGAGTGCTTATGAGGCCCTGTATTAACAACTATTGGCAAATGATGGCTGCCAGGGAAAGGGAATTGCCTTTCTTCAGGCGTACGGCAACTGGTAGATTGTCCTCACTCCTGTGGATGGCCCCACATCCATGTGACTGCTAAAAGCACAAACTAAATCTAGCTGGTTATTAAAAAAATGACAATATGAAGGTTAGAGGAAGACACGGGAGAGGGGTCAGAGGAAATGGGGAAAATAGGGTGGATATGACAAGATATATTTTATGCGTACATGAAATTATGAAAAGAATAAATTTCTACAATATTTCTTTTTTAAAAAAAATGTGTATCTGATGCAACTACCTTAGATTCTGCCCTGTTTTTAAGATTCTGCCCTGGTTACCCTCCTTATGTAGACCAGGCTGGCCTCCCTCCATCTGTGGCACTTCTTCACTTCCTGAGTGTTGGGATCACAGGTACACACTGAGCACCACACCTGGCTTTAGGCTATGTTCTGATTGATCAAGACTCAACTCAACTGAACAATGTAGGGATAACTCTTGTCCAATGTGTAAAGGCATGGCCTGTTAATAAAGGCACGAGAGACTAGGTAAGACATCCTCCCGGAGAGGAACTCTGGGAAAGAGAGAGGCACAGGAGATTCGCCACCAAGACCAGCCACATGGCAGAACTTAAGATTAGCATAAATGGGTTAATATAAGTAAGAGCTAATTGGGAAGCAGAGCCTGGCTTAGGGCCATAAGCACTGTAAATAAGTCTAAGCCTCCGTATCATTATTCAGAGCTAAGACAGGCATTGAAAAAGACTGAACAGTTACAGAAAATTTCTGAAAAAAAAAGAAGAAAAAAAAATTTCTCAGCAAGGACTGCCACACCATCCTTCTGTTTGAATGACAGAAAGTAAATGACAAGAGAGCAGACTGGCTTCTACCATCCCATGTCAGGAAAGCACTGGCCTCCTGCTGCTTAACTGCTTTCTTCCAGAAAGATATTTTTTAATTACTATGCCATTTATTTGGTGTATGTGTGCCACAGTGAACATGTAGCCATAAAAGAACAACTTGAATGAGTTCTCTCCTTCTACCATGTGGGTTTCCAGGATCAAACTCAGTCATCAACCAGGTGGCAAACAAGCCTATGCACTGAGCTGTGTTACTAGCCAATCTATCCATTCTTCAAACCCAGAAAAGGAGACTTGCAGGCCTCTGAGCTGGTCATTATGATCACTCACACACGTTCTCATCCCCTTCCTAACAAATGTATTTTAACTTACTTCAACTAGTTTGTTTTAGATAGGGTCTCATTATATGGCCCACACTGGCCTCAAACTCAGATTCTCCTGTTCTGGCTTCTCAACTATTAGGATTGCAAGCACGAATCACTAAACCTAGTTTACTAAAAATAATCTTTTTCTTTTCTTCCATGATGTCAGGGACCAAACTTAATGCCTTGCACTTGCTTGGAAGAACTCTACCACTGAAGCTACATGCCCAACCCTAATTTATAATTTTCATACAATTTAGACATGGACTTTTAGTCTTTTTATTGAGCAATCAAACAGTCCTATCAAGAAACACACGTGAAGCTGATAAAAAGCAGGGCTACTCTAAGTGGTTCTTGAGAAGCTCGGCAGTCTGGGGCCGCCATCTTGGCAGTTACATAACTGGGTGATTTTTCAATGCTTACAATTAAGTGCAGCACTGTCATCTAGCCAAGAAATCACACAATGAGCCTCTGAGCAATGCGCATACCCAACACAAGCCCCGTTTCCAACCTAAGGTCAAGGTTTGGAGAAAGAAAGGGAAGAGAGACCAGGCGGTGGTGGCGAATGCCTTTAATCTCAGCACTTGGGAGGCAGAGGCAGGTGGATTTCTGAGTTCGAAGCCAGCCTGGTCTACAGAGTGAGTTCCAGGACAGCCAGGGCTACACAGAGAAACCCTGTCTCGAAAAACAAAACAAAAAAAAAAAGGGGGGGGGAAGAGAGGGTTTAAACAACAGAACACTGTTCACTGCTGTCTCCTTTCCTCAGATGAGTACACACTTTACCTGCTACAAGTAAAGTCATCAGAGAAAGGCAAACCAATGTATCATTCTAGTATAAGCTACTTGGGTCCAGGTCTAATGTTTATTTTTTTTTAAAGATTTATTTATTTATTATATGTAAGTACACTGTAGCTGTCCTTAGACACCCCAGAAGAGGGCATCATATCTCATTACAGATGGTCGCTGGGATTTGAACTTGGGACCCTTGGAAGAGCAGTCAGTGCTCTTAACCACTGAGCCATCTCTCCAGCCCAGGTCTAATGTTTAATGATTCAAAGCTAGAGCACCTCAGACTGGTTGTCTGGATTACAGCATTCATCTGTGAAGTCTGTTGAAGAAATAAAACTTCTTTTCAATGAACTCTGAGGCAAAGCCCAATACAGAAAACAGATATAGAAGTCTTTTGTTTGAAGTAACAAGGGAAGGCTGAACAACACAAAAGCCCCACCAAGAACATAACAGTATGAAAACTGGGCTACAACATAGAAGAAAAGTATGTGTGTGGAGAAGATCCACGGAAATCTGAACTTAAGCAGCAGACATGCTGAAAAAGTATAACAGATGAGTTTAAGTGCAACAGGGCCTAAGCTTTGGGGCAGCGAGAGTAAAAACAGCACACCCAGGGCTGAAGGCACAGCTTGATGGGAGGGCACCTGCACTGTACAAGGTTCTGGAGCATCAGCACACAGCATGTAACAGAACCCTGGATGCAAGCACAAGTAAAACATTCACACTCCTAGAATTGACTGTTAAAATTAGGATCAAGCCAGCAAGATGGCCCAGCAGGTAAAGGCACTTGTCACCAAGTCTGACCACACAAATTTTGAACTTCCAGAGCCACAGGATAGAAGAAAGAATCTCATTTTACTAAAGTACCAAAGCAACACGACACTGAGTATATAATGTAAAATTTAAAAAATTATGACTAACAAATGCAGATTTTTGAAGGTGGTAGCACATTAATATAAGGGATAGAGTGTACCTCACATTTGAAAAGGGGGCCCAGGAGTCAATGACCAAGATCTAGCTTAAAATCTGGCAATTTTTTTCTGTACAAGCCCAGAGGGTAAAAACCTTAAGTATAGAAAATCATTTAGCACTGTCTTAGTTACTGAATGTCACTTGCACAAAAGTAACTCAAAAGATAGGAGATAGTACATAGTGGGTATGATTATGTCTAGTGAACCTTTTTTCCACATGGGTGTGGTGTGTACATTTGGAGTGTATGCAGAGGGTCACGAACACGTGTGAAGAGGTCTAAGGCTGACATCAGGAGTCACTCACTCACGTTCCACCTTACTGATCCCAGAGCTTGTTGACAGTTAATCTAGCAAGCCTGCTTACTCAGCTTCTCTGTCTCCGCTTTCTGAGACTGTAATTACATGTGGACCATCATGCCCACCGGGTCTCTACACAGATCTAATCTCCAGTCCTCAAGCTTAGGCAGCAAGTGCCCCAATAAAACTTTTTACAAAACCAAGTGGCAGGTGGCTTAGGGTTTGAAAAGTAGTTTGCCAATCCCCGATGTAGCTAATGGACAAGCTGCAGTTCAAAAATACACCTGCGGGCTAGAGATACGGATCTGTCGCAGGGTAGCTGCCTGTCACATCCAAGGCTTGATCATCAGTGCATGTATGTGCATGTGTACACGTGTATGTACATACACACACACACATGCCCTCTCTAAAATTTCTTTAGCGTCCTATCCCTTCTAACTACGCCCAGTATAACAGGATGGAGGGAAGACTGGATTCTAGACAGTTTGGGTTTAACCCTTTTCTCCGTGCTTCAGTCTACCTTTTTGGCACTGGAGGCTAAACCAAAGGTCTCGTGCACTCTATCATTGAGGCACACTCCCAGATGGTCACTTCCTTTCTTATCATTCTCTGACTTATTATCTAACATACAAACAGACCTCTCAATTAACAGAGAAACTTCAACTTCCTCCAAACTCCCTCCACCTTACTTTTCTTCTTAAAAGTATTACGTAAGTCTGCCTGTCTGGAAACACACTTTCAACAATCCAAACCACTTGACCATTTGGAAATGTATCTCTGGGACTCGAGACAGCCCAGAAGTTAAGAGTATGGGCCGCTCTCTCAGGGAACACAGATTCAATTCCCAGCACCCACATGGTGGCTCACAGCTGTCTGTAACTCCAGTTCCAAGGAATCTAATGCCCTCTTCTGGCCTCTGCAGGCACCAGGCACCAAAGTGGTACACAGACATAAATGAAGGCAAAATAACCACACACCTTTAGAAAAACATTTTTAAAGAAATGTATCTCTGTATTGATTTCCTGAAAATAGATAAAATTTGAAGTAGCAAAAGTGGTAGGCGATCCAAGATGATCCCTGTGTACTTTCCCATACCCAACACACAAAGAGCTCCTTTGTCCCACTAAAACTCTCCCCAAAGAGCTCTCCCTTAGGGAAGGTGGGAGACCTTAGCTAATAGTAAAGAGAGTTCTACCTGTGTTCAGCCCCTTACCATTAGCTAAATCTGTTCGCCCGCCTGTCGTGTTGGGCCTTTTACTGGACATCTTGAATATGGTAGCCAGCCTGGATTTAGAAAGAAGAAAAAAAATTAATTAGGAAAATCAATAAAATAGACAAGGAGATAACAGTTCACAGATTTTACCATTTCTATAAGAACGAATCTTTTTTTGTGTACATTTAACAAGACTATTCAGTTAATAAACCCCACACCCTGGCTTCCCTGGATATAATTCCATAAAGAAACACACTTGAGGGGAGGCCAACTGCCATCTCTTTACTTTCTTTACTGAGGAGAGGAATAGTGGTTTTTTCAGAGAGAAAGGAAGGAACTGAACTAAAGCTTCAAACAGCAGGCATATATCTAATAACATGCTGCTGGCTAAGAACCCCAAATGAACACAGAGGCTACTCAGCACTGCCCTAGGAACAAGAACCCCACTGTAGGTACAGCTAGTTTTCCACAAACTCTGTAAAACATTTGTTTTCCCAAAATGAACACATGAGGCAAGAATCTGAATCTTATTTCACATACAAATCGATTGGAGAAGAATCAAGCTATTGGAAAAAAATCCTGACCTTTGGTCACTCAGATACTTAGCGTCAAGCAAATATAAGCAAAGCTGGGCAGTGGTGGTACACAACTGTGATATCAGCACTCAGGGGAAGCAGGATCAGGTAGATCTCTGTGAGCTCAAGACCTGCCTACAGAGGGAGTTCTAGGACAGCCGGGGAGGGCTACAGAAAGAAACCCTGTCTCAAAAACACAGGAAAAAAGTATAAGCAAAGACGGACTTTGAGCCCAGGAGTATCTTAGCACTAAGAAATAACCTTAAACTCAGATTTAGGAGACATAGGCAGGCAGATGTCTGCATCCAGACTGGCCACACAAAGGTGTAAAGGAGAGTTCCCGTTAAACCATCTCCACTCATTTTACAGAGTAGCAAACACCACCAACATATTCTACTCAATTTCACCAGACTTACCTCTGTAGCAAAGCCCTAACTAGAACAAGGGAACAGATCTGATTTCTTTAATGCTGTCGTAACTCTCCCACCCTCTCCAAGGCCTCACTGCTACCTCCAGCAAACTCCAAAGAGCAAAGAATAATATTATTCAGGCCAGAGTTTTGTTTAGCCCTTTCAGTGTCTTGAACAAAAGGCAGTGGTAGAAGACAAAGTATGATTATGATCCAAGACCATAGTGCCCAGGCACCGTCCCCCAATCTTTCAACAGCCCTTTCATTCCCCTAACAATTACCATAGGATCCCATCTTATTTGTTCTCTGCTTCTCTCCTTCACAGAAACCTATGCTGCTTCATAAAAAAAAAAAATTGTTCTCTGCAGAGACAACTGCCCAAAACTACTGGAAGCAGGCCACCATGGGGAAAAGCCACCACCATGGGGAAAAAAGCAAAACCACCACCACCAAAAAAAGCCCCACAAACAGAAAAACCCCAGCACTGAATCCGAGCAAGCAGCTGAAGAGCAGCGAGGAAGCACAGCACAGCGCAGGTGTGAAGGGGGCAGAGACAGGAGCTGCTTCTGGGGCAGACCATCTTCCTCCTGTCGCCTCTTGTTTGAGACAGGTCTCACTCTGCATCTCAGTCTGGCCTCAAACTCACAGGGGACCCTCTGCCTCAGATTCCCCAGGATAACAGCTGTGAGCCACCACAAATTGCTTCTTTCCTCTTTGATATGTATGTCATTTTCGATAAAGATTTATGTATGAGTTTTCTGCCTGTATGTATGTATGTATGTATATATGCATGTATGCATGCATGTATGCATTTCTGTGCACCATGTATGTGCCTGGTGCCTGAGAAGGTCAGAAGCTGAGGCTGAATCCCCTGCAAATGGAGGTTTGTGAGCCACCATGTGGATACTGAGAAATGAACCAAGGTCCTCTGTAAGCTGAGTGTTCTCCCACCCCATGTACACTTCCCACATAGCTCTTGGCTTTGTCTCTCAAGAGTCACCATATTCCTTAGCATCTCAGGAATTTCCCACTCTGAACCTACAGCTTAAAAATTACACTATTATAAATGTCCTAAGGAATAAGGAAACTTATTCCATTACTGGTCATAAAGCAAACCATGTTATTATGGTAAAGTAAGAGTAGATGAGATATTTTTCCACTTCTAGAATTAAACTGTCTACCACATCACATTTTCACTCCACTATTACCCATTTTCAGAGGATAAAACAGCAGCTCCCCAAAACCATTCTCATAACTAAAGAGCATCAGGAGTCCAGAATGTGTGGACTTGTTCTAAAAGAGCTATCTGCTCTCCTAGTCGCTATAATGACCTGGCTCTGAGAAGCAGGGAAAAGGAGCCATAATGTCCAACTGTATCCAGAGTGTACAGCACAGTCTTTTGGAAGAGAAAATGACATAAAGGTTTTTAAGAAAAGGATCTCCTTTTTGAAGTGAAGCTGCAGACCTCATTACTAAACTCAGAACTAGAGAACCCTGTGAATGCTAATGCATTCATTACCACAGCAGATACTTCTAAAAATTAAATTTTAGCAAAATCAGTCTCAGACTAAAAAGTAGATGATCGCAGACAGTGGTGGTACACATCTTTAATCCCCACACTCAGGAGGTGGATCTCTGTGAGTTCAAGGGCAGCCTAGCCTGGTCTACAAATCGAGTCCAGACAGCCAGGGCTACACAGTGAAATGAAACCCTGTCTCAAAAAACCAAAACAACAACAAAAAAGGGAGACGTTCAAGAATTCAGCAGTTGAGTGAAGCCAACAGTCAACTGCACCCTGACAAGCTTGTGACCATCACTGGACCTAGCTTTCTTCATCTGTAAAATAACAGACTGAAAGTTGGACAAGGTAGCATATGCCTGTAAATCCAGTGCTTAGGAGGTGAAGGCAGGCCTGAGTTCAAGGTTATCCTCAGACACATAACAAATTTAAAGTCAGTGTGGGCTACATGAGATCCTGTTCTCAAAAAACAAAGAAGACAGAGTATATCTAACTTTAAGTGTCCAGATGGCCCAAACTGGAAAACATTCTGAGAATTAACATGATCCTCAGTTTCAAATTTTAGAGCATGTCAGAAGTCCATATTATTTATATACAAACATTCAAAAATCTAGACGTGAAGTACTAATTAACAGTAGAGTGCTTAGCCAACACCTATGAAGCCTGAGCTCAACGCCCAATGCTGCAACAACAAACCACCTAAAAAGCCAAAGGGTCCTGACCACTTTAGGGAAGGGGTATCCAACCCTACCTATCGCAGAGATGTCATACATCAGTACAATTGTATGTATGCAGAAAGGCGCAATGATCAAGATTTTATTAATGAACTTCAGTGTAAATTTTGAGCATTTACCCCCAATATGTATACATACACATTGATAATCCCAGCACTTGAGAAGCTGAGGCAGGAGGATTCCCAAGAGTTAGAGGCCAGCCTGGGTTACACATAGCAACAGCCAGCCAAAGCTACATAATACAGCCCTATCTTGAAAGTGCCAAACAGCGAAGCTGGAGAGAAGGATCCGAGCTTCAGAGCACTGGCTGCTTTCAAAGGATCAATTCCCCCAACAACACAACACAACACACAGAAGAGCGCACACTAGTCTCTAACTCTAATTCTAAGGAACAGGATGCCCTCTTCTGGCCTCCACAGGCAACAGGCATGCATGTGATGCACAGGCAGGAAAAACCCCTATACCCACAATAATAAAATAAAAATTTTAAAAATGTAAAATAGGACCCTTCCGGGCGGTGGTGGTGCATGCCTCTAATCCCAGCACTTGGGAGGCAAAGGCAGATGGATTTCTGAGTTCAAGGCCAGCCCGGTCTACAGAGTGAGTTCCAGGATAGCCAAGGCTAAACAGAGAAACCCTGTCTCGAAAAAAAACAAAAACAAAAACAAAAACAAAAACAAAAACAAAACAAAAAAGTAAAATAGGGCAAAACAGCTCAGTGATGTACCTGACTTCACACCAAGCTTGTGATCCCTAGATGCATAACAACTTCTACAAATTATCCCCAGACTTCCACAATTTCACCATAGCACATACAAAAAAAAAGGAAAATTTAATAATAATTTTTAAAAGGTATGTTAATTTTTCTAGAATATATACCAAGCAAATATTTCAGCATTCTTTTTTTTATATACTACTGGATCATCTTATATATGAATGTATAAATTCTCATTTTGGAAACTATTTCTCTAGAACACCAAGAAATTATGGGCTGAGGACAGGTTTAGTGGGTAAAGTGCTTGCCACAGAAGTATTAAGAGTGTGTTCAAGGGCTGAAGAGATGACTCAGCGGTTAAGAGCACTGACTGCTCTTCCGAAGGTCCGGAGTTCAAATCTCAGCAACCACATGGTAGCTTACAACCATCCGTAGTGAGATCTGACACACTCTTCTGGTGTGTCTGAAGACAGCTACAGTGTACTTACACATAATAATAAATCAATCTTTTAATAAAAAAAAAGAATGCATTCACATCCTCAGGCCCCACAGCAAAAGCAAGATATGGTAGCTCACATCTGTCATGCCAGTGTTCCTAGGAGAATGGGACCTAGTGACTAAGAGAACTCCCAGAAGCTTGATGTCTTGTTAGCCTGGTGTACACAGGGGCAAACTACCACAAACAAGGTGCAAGGCGAAGGCAGCCACCTGAGGTTGCTTGCCTCTGCCCACAACGCACGCTGTGGCATGTGTGCACTCTCGTATGCACACGTATGCTCTCTCTCTCTCTCTCTCTCTCTCTCTCTCTCTCTCTCTCTCTCACACACACACACACACACACACACACACACACACACACACACACAAATTATGACAATAATACAACTACTTTTGAGGGAAGCTATGATTCTCCTAATTTCAGTCAAAATGAAAACATAACCAATTCAACCCTAGTGCAGAAGCTACACTAACTGTCTACATTTCTTATACTGAAGACATTCGCCAGGCAGTGGTGGCGCATGCCTTTAATCCCAGCACTTGGGAGGCAGAGACAGGTGGATCTCTGAGTTCCAGGCCAGCCTGGACTACAGAGTGAGTTCCAGGACAGCCAAAGCTACACAGAGAAACCCTGTCTTGAAAAACAAACAAACAAACAAACAAAAAAGGAAACATCATTTCTAATGTGACAGCATTTAGAGACGGAGTCTTTTTAGGATACAATCAGGGTTAGATGAGGTCATAAAAATGGTTATCCTCATGATGGGATTTGTGACACTGTAACAGGTTCTTTTATTTCTCTCTTTCTCTCTGGCATGTGAGAGCACAGCAAGGAGGCAGACATCTATAAGCAAGAAGATAGCCATGAGTAGAAACTATGTACAGTGTTGCTCTTAGCCCTGACTTTACCCTTTAGAAAAGTGAGAAAGCTCTGTTGTTTAAGCCAGCGGGCATTGGTATTTTGACATAGCAGCCTGAGCCATTTTAAGACACTACAATTTAAACACCATAACCACTGCAGGATCTCTTCCATTCACCAACAAAATAAATACCATTTGATTCAAGGCCAAGCCATCATTTGCATTTTTCAATGTATTACATAACCCAAAACTCCACTGTTTCTACTCTGATCAAGTAATATGTCAAATCTGGCCCAGAACAAACCATTCCGAGCTGAGAGAGCTGATGAGCTCACTGTCTCAGGTAGCTGGAGGAGTTCAGATTAGCTCCACTGCCTATACTCTAAAAATAACCCTGACTCCTGCCAAAGTGAAGGTTAAAAAGTAAACTGTTTGAGTATGAGGGTAGGGTGGGGTGAGGGTGGAGTGGGGTGAGGGTGGGGGTGGGGTATTATTTCAAGTTCATTAGTAAATCCTAGGGAGCTAGTTTTGTTTGTTTTAGCAATAACAACATCTTAAATTTTTAGCTAGCTATAATGACTATATAACCAAAAATCAAACAGAAAAACAACTGAGAATTTCTTATTTAAAAATTGTTGGGGGTGGGGGCTGGTGAGGTGGCTCAGCGGGTAAGAGCACTGACTGCTTTACCGAAGGTCCTGAGTTCAAATC
>NW_022196891.1:69690988-69698306 GCF_008632895.1 Mastomys coucha | reverse complement strand
TTCTGGTGCGTCTGAGGAAGGCTTACAGTGTACTTACATATAACAATAAATAAATAAATCTTTAAAAATTGTTGGGGGTACACACACCTTCAGGAAGCAGAGGCAGGTAGAATCTCTATGAGTTTGAGGCCACCCTGGTCTATAGAGTGAGTTCCAGGACAGCTAAGGTTACACAGAGAAACTCTGGTTCAAAACAAACAAAAAAAAAGGAAAAGAAAAAAAAAAAGCCAGGGTCTTCCTGATGATGAAAGATCTATAACAAACCGCATGTGCTAGAATAATTGGATATCACCGTGTAAACAACCACAACCCCTCAGCTGTGTAATACCCACAAGCTGAAAAGGAGATGCAGCATGTTGATTAATGGTAGAGCACATGCTTAGCAACAAAAAGCTCTAGGTTCAATCCCTAACATCCCCAAAAGTAAATAAATCAAAGGTTTGCACAATTTCACAAAGAAAATACTGGAGATAATCTTCATAACCTTTATGATTAGGTAACTATTTCTTAGGATAGCAAAGTTTTAAAACAAATCACTGGAGCTACCACCAAAATTAAAAGTTTCTCTGAAGACTGACAAATGAAAAGATAAGCACAGACTGTTAAATAGAGATCTATGAAACAAAGGGATGGCAAATGACAGCAACCTAAATGTATTCAATAACTTAAAAAACCTGGCAGAGCAGGGCGGTGGTGGTGCACGCCTTTAATCCCAGCACTTGAGAGGCACTTGAGAGGAACTAGTCTACAGACTAGTTCCAGCCAGGGCTACACAGAGAAACCCTGTCTCAAAAAACTAAAAAGAAAGAAAAAAGAAAAACTCATGGAAATTGCTACTTAACAGATAATCCTTAACAATCGGGCACACTGGGTTTGAAGCTGGGAAGACAGTGGCTGAGAGAAAGAACACACTGCTCCTGCAGAGGATCAAAGTTTAGTTCCCAGAATCCACACCGGGCGGCTGACAACCACCTGCAACTCCAGCTACTGGAGGGTCCAAGGTCTCAGGCCTTTACCGACACCTGCATTACCCACATACAGATACATACATACATACAATTTTTTCTCATACATACAATTTTTAAAAATAACATTTTTTAAGGCAATAAATTGTCAAGGCTGTGTTATTTTCTCTATTATTACTCTAGTGGCTTTTTTTTTTTTGAGGGAGGGGTTTATTTGTTTTGTTTCTGAAACAAGTTATTACCACAGAGCCTAGGGTGGCCTAGATTTCACCACGTAGCCCAAGCTGGTCTCACACTTGCATTCACTGTCTGTACCGGTGTAACACACAAATGAACTACCATGGCTGGATATAGCTATCATTACCATCAACTTAAGAAAGTGGTCAATGTAACACAAATGAGTAAAATGTCACATCTCCTAACCTAAGAATCAAAGTTTTAGGATTTTTTACTACAATTAAAGCATGTATCTACAACCAACATAAATGGCATGATGAATCCAACATAAAGAACCACCTTTACTGTTTTGGTGAATACTAATACTAAGCTTAAAAATAATTCAAAAGCCAGGCGGTGGTGCTTTAATCCCAGCACTTGGGAGGCAGAGGCAGGCAGATTTCTGAATTCGAGACCAGCCTGGTCTAAAGAGTTAGTTCCAGGACAGCCAGGGCTACTCAGAGAAACCCTGTCTCGAAAAACAAAAAAAAACAAAACAACAACAACAAAAACCAAAATATTTCTAGTGAGCTATTAATTTGAACTTTATTTACTGATGAAGATGGAGTTCAGGGGCTCATGCAGGCATTATAAAAATACACCAACATCAAGCTACATCTCCATTGCCTTAATGTTGACATTCTTTGTTGTTTTTTAAACTTCCCTTAGATTCAGTTTAAATCCTTTGGTGTCTAGGGCTTATAAAAACTGGTCTGGTAACTGCACTTTTTCCCTTGGGCTTGACACAAATATCAACATCTAAGTCATATCGTGGTGCCTAATGTCCTTCCATCCTTTTACTGAGTACTCAGTTTTCATCAGTTTTTATGACTTAAATGTTCCCAGCATTCTCTCAAGCCAGTCCATCCATGTCTCATTCTGCTATGCAGTTGAAAACTTTCCTATATCAACTTCTATATTTAAATGAGGTACAGTTCTAGAATTTCTTCTAAAATTAAAAGGTGATTTTCCAAAAGTTCAGTTATTAGTGAGATGGGTATTTGTAAGTCCCAGGGCTCTCAGTTCCCACTGAGAAGGAGGACATCCACATGCTCAAATTGGAACAGCTGATCAAGGCTAATCTCCACCCAAAGTACACACTTGCTTTTCTAGATCCCCTCATCACCCGGAATTAGCCCTCCTTTCCTTATTTTCAGTTCTTGTTTTCAAACAAAAACAGCTCATTTAAAATTCACTTTCCAGACTGGAGAACTGGCTACTCTTCCAGAGGTCCTGAGTTCAATTCCCAGCAACCACATGAAGGCTTGCAACCATCTGTAAAGGGATCTGATGCCTTCTTCTGGTGACAGTGTATTCACATACATAAAATAAATAAATCTAAAACTTTTTTCATTTTCCTCTGGTTCTTACAATCTTTCCTCCCCATCCTGAGGCGATCCCTAACCCTTCCATGCAGGAACTGTGCTGTGCTTACATCAGCTGGAGCTGGGCACCACACGGCCACTTGTTCTCTACTACAAGATTACGTCTAGAAATTTTAGAAGCCACACTGTGAAGTCTCATCAGTGTGGTCGTACAAGGATGAAACCAACAGACATTTGAACATGAAATGGGAACCCTCAGCAGGGAAATAGCCCCAATCCATTATCCAATACCAAGTGATCAGACCTGAAAGCATAAATGTAAAAGTGATGTTAAAAGGACCCAACAGGTTATATTCATATATTTAGAAATGTGTGTAAAACAAAAATTTAATAAAAGAGGCTGTAAATTTGAGGGAAGGAGTAGAGAGAGATGTTGGAGGCAGAAAAGGGGAGGGAGATTATATAATTACATTTTCACTTAAAAAAAAAAAAAAGCCAGCCATGGTGGCACGTGCCTTTGGGTTTTTGTTTGTTTTGTTTTGTTTTGTTTGTTTGTTTTCTCTGGGTTTCTCTGTGTAGCCTTGGCTGTCCTGGAACTCAACTCTGTAGACCAGGTTGGCCTTGGACTCAGAAATCTGCCTGCTTCTGCCTCCCAAGTGCTGGGATTAAAGGCGTGCGCCACCACTGCCAGACACATTCTAATTTACTATCCAGAGAACCTAACAGCACTAAAATTCAAAGCAAGAGATTCACACTGCATAAAATGGGGCTAGGTGTGATGGTATACATTTTTGATCCTAGCACTGGAGAGGCAGGTGTATCTCTGTGAGTTCCAGAATAGCCAGGGCTATAAAGTGAAGTCCTACCTCAATAAATAAACAGACAGACAGACAGACAGACAGACAGACAGACAGAAAAATGTTAATGGGAGGAAGGACTTTGGACTACTTTCTACTATTAAATATTTAAATGAGATGAATAACAACTTCTCCTTTGGTAGACCATATGCAGGAACAGAAGGAAAACTGGGTATTTAAGGATCAGGGAAATTAACCTCTATCTCCTACTACCCAAAAATCTGAGCGCACGAGGCAACACAACTGTATAGAAATGCTGAGTAACTCAAAGTGTAAGCCCCTTGCACTACCTACTAGCCGACTGCATACACACGCAGGCATGTACAAGGGAGTAAGAATCTACCAGGCTTAAGAAGCTGAAAGTATAGTTATTTTATTTTACTTTTTAAATAAGAAGTCTCAACATGTAATTCTGGCTGGGCTCAAAGTCACAGATTCTGCCTGCTTCAGCTTCCCCAGTACTGGGATTAAGGGCATGGACCATCACACATGGGAGAAGCTACATATATAAACAATGCATCCACAATCCCTTGTATAGTAAACTAATCAACTAAAAAATAACTATACAACTATAATACAAAAGATACAAACATAAAGATCATTAAAAATAAATACAAGAGACTGAAACTTGCAATCATAAGTCACAAGTTTGAGACCAGCCTGTGGTATACAGTGAGACCCTGTCTCAAAAAGAAAATAAATTAAAATAAATAGCCGGGCGTGGTGGTGCACGCATTTAATCCCAGCACTTGGGAGGCAGGGGCAGGTGGATTTCTGAGTTCGAGGCCAGCCTGGTTGGCCTGTAACTGTAGATCTCATAGAGATCACCCACCTGCCTCTGCTTCCCAGGTGCTGGAATTAGGATTAAAGGCGCTCAACACGCAGAGTTTAATTTTTAAAATGAGCATACAAACCAGGCGGTGGTGGCACACGCCTTTAATCCCAGCACTTGGGAGGCAGAGGCAGGTGGATTTCTGAGTTCGAGGCCAGCCTGGTCTACAGAGTGAGCTCCAGGACAGCCAGGGCTATACAGAGAAACCCTGTCTTGAAAAACCAATAAATAAATAAATAAATAAATAAATAAATAAAATGTTACCATTAAGAAAGTACAGTGCTATTTTCACTTTTGAGAAGAAAGGAAAAGTTTCCATGGAAAACAAGCTTTTAAGGTACTTTGAAGACAGAATAAAATTTCAAAGAGGAGGAAGACAAAGTTGAGCAGGAAGATGACGATGACTGATATTCTGTCAGCCCACAGAAAAAATGGCAGTTACAAACCTGATAAATTCAGAAAAACTTGTAATATGCTTTAACTAAATATAAGAAAAGCAGGTCAAACAGGAGGCTAACAAAGAAGAGTATAGGTCTGGGGAGTGTATATATATATATATATATATATATATGTGTGTGTGTGTGTGTGTGTGTGTGTGTGTGTGTGTGTGTGTGTGTGACATATCAGGAAGGTTATTTTGTCAAAAGTAAAATGGTCTGAAATGATAGAAGAAACAAGTTTAAAGCCATTGTACTCAATAAGAGCCTGTCTTAGATTGGTGGCACATGGAGATGAAAAGGAAGAGACATGGCAAACACTGTAGGATAGACAGTATTTGACCTCATAAACAGTTACAAAACAAAGCTTAAAAGACCCATTTTGAGTGCAGAAGTCAAATGCCCCAAGTGACAAGCTGGGGTCTAGAAGACTAGTTTTAACATGTTTAAATCCTAGCTGGCAGATGGCAAAGGTAGTGAGAACCAATGCAGTAGATGTAGAACTTATAAACTAGAGGCTGGCAGGATGGATTCCAAAGACCTCATGGTGGAAGGAGATACTCAGCCCCTGCAAGCTGTCCCTGGCTTCCACAAACCATCATGGCAGGGTCTACCCACACACACATAAAACAAACCATCATGGCAAGTGTCTACCCACACACATACATACACCATATAGGGTAAGTAAAATCAGAATTAAATGTCTGGAAGAAATAAACTAGAGCTAGGTATACAGACTTACACATTATCTAAACAGAAAGTTCAAACCCAAATACCTTGAAAATAAAACCTTACCAAAACCAACCCAGCCAGTACCTGGGAGTGATGCCCTAAGGGAGGGAGTCCAAGGCAAGAACCTTAGGATCCTTAAGGAGAGCAAGAGTGAACACAAGGGTGAGGGAGTCAAGGACAGAAGACTTCTAAGGACGCATGTTCCTCTTACTGCCACCATTTCAAAGAAACACAAAGATGTATTCTATGAAAAGTGGGCAGCGGTGGCACATACCTTTAATCCCAGCACTTGGGAGGCAGAGGATGGTGGATTTCTGAGTTCAAGGTCAGCCTGGTCTACAGAGTGAGTTCCAGGACAGCCAGAGCTACACAGAGAAACCCTGTCTTGAAAAACAAAAAATAAGAAAAAAAGAAAAAAATCCAAGAAAAAAAAAAAAAAGAGTGAAGTTAGGCCAGACACTGGTGGCATTCGCCTTTATTTCTAGCACTTGAGAGGCAGAACCAGGTGGATCTCCGAGTTCGAGGCCAGCATAGTCAACAAAGCGAATTCCAGGACAGCCAGAGCTACACAGAAAAACCCTATCTTGAAACACCCCCACCCCCGGAGACACAGAGTGGAAAGCTATCCTCATGGAATTACCTAGGAAGCTCTTTTGAGAGCAGAGATAGGGGTGCTGAGATGAGGTCTGCTGTAGCATACGCTGACCTCAACTTGCTGTGGGCCGAGGCCTCCAGAGTTCGGATTCAGGATAACAGGTGTGTGCCACTGTGCCCAGCTGACTCACTCTTACCCAAGGACCCAGCTATTTCTCTTCCCCATCCAAAGATCATAAAACACCAGGATTCAGTTAACTCAGTCAACTCTGTACTGGTGGCTCACACCAGTAACTCCAGCACTTAGAAGGTGAAGGCAAGAAAATTACAAGTCCAAGATTATTCTCAAGCAGTATGAGGGAGGGTTGGGCTCCCTACCTGGCAGGCTTGAGTAAGACCTATGCTGTCTCTTCCCAGGAAAACTTTTGTTGCACAACACATGTGAACATAAAATGTTTTCTTATTTTCTTGAGACAAAGTTTCTCCATTTAACCCTGGCTGTCCTGGCTTGCTCTGTAGACCAAGATGGCCTCAAACTCAGAGATCTGCATGCCCATAGCTCCCAAGTGCTGGGAATACAGATGAACACTACCACAGCCCAGCTACAAATCTTTAAAAAAAAAATTATACCAATGTAAGTTCACTGTGTTGTCTCTCTGAGGAGACTTTATTGCACATCTTGGAAAACTATAACATAAGATTCTTGTTCTTTTCTTTGGGGAAGGGAGAACCTAGGGACATTGGCCTTTAACTCAAAATTCTTGCTTCTGAGTAGCTGGTATCACAGGCATATACCTACCTTTCCCTTACTGAAAATTTTCATCTTTTCACTTAAAGAAGGCATTAACTGCCGCTCTTGTAGCCCGAGTTGCTGGCATCACTATCCTTGCATTTAGTACCATCTACTTAACATGCTGTTAGTTTGAGTGTTAAGTATGGGTGCTCTGACAACAGGTAAAGTGAATATGAGATGGCTAATGAGGACACCTTAGACACAGCACCTGAAAAGATGGTTCAGGTCCCAGAAAGGCTAGGGTAGATCCCATCCTTCAGTTCAGAAAAGCACACAATTTAAAGCTTATGAATTGTTTAACTCTGTACTTTACCAATTAATATCTTTATTCCATGGTTGACAAGAAAGAAAAAATCCAAACTCCTAATAACAGGCTTACTGCACAAATGGTTATGTGACACGCAGTTCTAAATGGGAAAAGTGAAGAACAGATTATCTCTGCTTACTGATAATCTACTTAAAAAAGAAAAAAAGCTGGGCAGTGGTGGCACACGCCTTTAATCCCAGTGCTTGGGAGGCAGAGACAGGCAGATTTCTGAGTTTGAGGCCAGCCTGGTCTACAGAGTG
>NW_022196891.1:69685728-69690924 GCF_008632895.1 Mastomys coucha | reverse complement strand
AAAAAAAAAAAAAAAAAGACAGATTCAATCTCAAAGACTGAAGAGCCAACTCCATAAATAAATAAATAAATTTAAACACAACTCTAATGCCAATGTTATATAAACTTCAGTTTGGATCCTTTTTTAGACAGGGTCTCTCTTCATAGCTCTGACTATCCTAGAACTCACTTTGATGATCAGGCTGGCTGCCTCAGCCTCTAGAGTGCTGGTATTAAAGGTATGTCACAACACACAGTACTTGCATCCTTGTTTGGTTTGGTTTTGGTTTTTTGTTTGTTTTTTTTTTTCTCTAGATCTCGAACTCAGAAATCTGCCTGCCTCTGCCTCCCAAGTGCTGGGATTAAAGGCGTGCACCACCACTGCCCAGCTGGATCCTTGTTGCTTCTTCATAATCTAGCTAGTTCCTAAACATGGTTAGAATAACTTTTATATAGCAAAAACAGTACAGTACAATAGTAAATCTTCTGAAAGCATAGTTTAGCTAGTCATTTGATTTTGAAGGCCAATAACGTAGTCAGGCATGGTCATCTGTGCCCATAATCAATCCTAGCACTCAAGAAACTGAGACAGAAGGAGCAGAGTGAGGTCCCCAGTCTTGAGTTACATAGTGAACTCAGGATGAGGCCTGGCTAGTATAAAGACCCTGTCTCAAACAAACAGAACCAGGATGGCACTACATGCTTATGATGACATTAGGAAGGTAGAGACAGGAAGACCAGAAGTTCAAGGCCATGCTCAGTTATTTATTGAATATGAGAGCAATTTGGGCTACATAGGACTCTTAAAGAGAGAGAAAAAAAAAAAACAACAACAAAAACTCCTTGTCCTTTTAGCAATATTTATAACTCTGAAATAGCCTTAGAGAGACAAGAATTTTACATCTGTAATACACAGACTAAGAATGGTTCCATGAATATAAAGATGTCACCTGAAATCTTTCCCACAAGTCTGGGGAGTGTTTTTACCCAGTACACAAGGCAGTAAGGAATAGCCAAGTTATTCTTTCAACATATTTCCTCCACAAAAACCAGATCTCATAAAAATACAATGCCTACTTCATGACCACTGCCAAAAGTCTTGACATTACAACGGGGAAATCTCGACCTGGATGAAGGTGACAAAAGCTAGCCAATCAGCCCTCCTCACCTCACCAATCTGAATGATATTGCCTTTATACTGTCCTGTCATCAAAACTTCAACTTTTATGAACCTTCAACTCTTCCAAAACAGATATAAAAGAAAAACAAAACAAGAAGATTTAAAGCTCTTTACCTGCACTGTCTTAAGATGGTGTAGCCACGAGAAGAGACGAGTGCTTATTCCTAGTCCTGATTCACATCAGAAACAACAAGGCAGTTGGGCAGTGGTGGCGCCCACCTTTATCCCAGCACTTGGGAGGCGGAGTCAGAGGCAGGCGGATTTCTGAGTTCAAGGACAGCCTGGTCTAAGGAGTGAGTTCACACACAGAGAAACCCTATCTTAGAAAACCAAAAAGAAAAAAAAAGAAAAAAAAACAACAACAAAGCATTCATTTCCTCGTCACATTCTTAATAATCTGTTGGTGAGGCTCACCACGGAGCCCATAGTCTTGGAGAAAAATGTGTCTCTTTTGATAGCAAAAGTTAAGCACACAGTGGCTAGCTGCAGCACCAGTGGACATTACAGCAGGAGGGAAAGGAAGACAGCATGCTCGGGTAAGGTATGCTAACAGGCCCAGAGGAGAAACCAACCAACAAGGAAATAATTGACATTTAGTTTAAGAATGTATTTAGAAATACACTATATAACATTTCCTATTCCTACGCTCAGAAATCAGGTTTAAAAGGCACCCTATAGGACATTCACAAAGCAAAAAAAAAATAAACAATAAAACTGAATTGGAGGGGACAGCAATTAAAGTGCTCACTGCTCCAGAAGAGGCCCTGAGATTAGTTTCTGGAACCCACATGACAGTTCACAACTGTAACTCCAGATCCATGGGATCTGCTGCTTTCTTCTAGTCTTGCCTCCACAGGCACTATCCTCACATACATAAATTCCGACACAGCCGCAGGCACATAAATCTTAAAAAACGAATCTGAGGGACAGAGGCTGTGGCCCAGTAGCAGAGAGCTTGCTTAGTTTACCTGAAAACCCCAGGTTTTGTTTCTTTGTTTGAAACAGGGTCTCACTATGTAGCTCTGGCTGTCCTGGAACTCACTTTGTAGACAATGCTGGGCTCAAACTCAGAGATTCACCTTCATCTGTTTCCAAGTGCTGGCATCAAAGGCATGCACTACCACCATTAGCCTAAGCCCCCAATTCTTAAAAAAATAAAATAAAATAAAAAATAAAAAAATAGGAAGATGAGTACAAAACAAACAGGTGTTACATATTGCCTATGATTAGTCCCTCACACCTATATACACAGTACTTGGGAGGCTAGGTGAGACAAGTTTGTATGACCAGCCTCATCTATATTGTGAATTTCAGCCCAGCCTGGGATAAAGTGAGTTCCTGTCTCAAAAGTCAAATAAGCAGGCTGAAGAAATGGTTCGTTGTTTAAGAGCACTGGCTATTCTTGCAGATTCCATTCCCAGCACCCACAAGGCAGCTCACAGCTCCCTCTACCTCCAGTTCCAGGGATCTGACACCCTCTTCTCCTCTCCTCCAGCATTAGTCATGCAAGTGTTGCACAGACGGCCATGCAGGTAAAAACACCCATACACATTAAACCAAATTAAAATGTAAAAGCTGAATTTTTATTCTTAGATCTCACATAAATGCATCCGCATTTAAGGTCTTTATTTTAGTTCATAATGAGTACTTTCTAGCTTGGGCACCACAAGGAACAAAACTTAGCAGAGCCACTCTCAAACTTTGCCCAGTACAAATCCTAAAGGTACTAAGGATTGGTCACACCTACACTTCCAGAGCCAGGGAGCTTCTCTACTAACTCTTGCCAGTCTCAACACAGTCCTGCCCTCTGCTACCAGCAACCTACAAGCCTGGTAGACAACATTCTGACAACTGTGTACGGACTCCCGATTTGGCCCTTGATGCTGAAAGCACATGATGATTCTTCTACTAACCAAAAATTCTGCAAGCTAGCTACAGAAGGGGCTACTTAAAAAAAAAAAAAAAAAAAAAAAAAAAAAAAAGAAAAAAGAAATAAAGAAAGGAAGAAAAGAAGAGAAAAGAAAAGAAAGGAAGAAAAAAAAAAAGAAATCCCCACCATGTTTTGAAAAGTTGTGCCTCTGAGGCTAACTGGACTTATTCACCAACTAAATGGAGGCTCGCTCACTCATCACTCCTAGCTTTTAGTCAGGAGTGGTTAATTACTCTCCAGATGGCATGGATGATAACTTCTGGGTTTGGGGGAAGAGATCTGACTTGACAAAAGGCTAAACAGAATTCAGGCAAACCAATTCTCAGTGCTTAACAGTCTGAGACATGAGCCACACAAAGACAAAAATACACTGCAAACAAATAAAGGGGGGAATAAAAAAGAGGGGCAGAGTGCTCACTCGGGGTTTTAAACCATTTGAAGACACAAAGTAACAGTTCCTGGCAGCAGGTCAAAACACAGCCAATTAAATTTGTAAATAATTTAACCAAAACTGTAACAAAGCTACTAACAATACCCAAACTTTTGGAAATGGGATGGGGGTGGGGAGGGTGGGGGGGCTGGGGGGGAATAAAAACTGTTGAGTTTAGCTGTCTGCACGTACGCATGAGAAAAGGGTCTTGAATTGTGGAATTAAATGCCTTCAGTGCCACTCACCTTCCTGCTTTTATCGCTGACCGAAGTCAGGCCCAAGATCCTGAGAAAACTGGTCTGGAGGTTCGCTGAAGAACTGAGAAAAGTGAAAGTTTACATGGCAAAGGTGTCTCTTCTGAACGCAGCCAAAACATACATTTATGACCACACTTTAATGGGGTTCCCCCCCCTCAGAACTATTTAAGACCAAAATAACTTACCTAATTCAACTCTGAACTACAGAACAAAACCCACGCCCGTAATGGAAACACAAAGGACTTAACACAAGATTTAAAACGCCAGGCGAGTTGTCTTCCCAGCTCCACCAAGACTCCCAAGAGTCGCTTATGAGGAAAACCTGTATCTTTTCAACTCTAAAACCAAACCACCCCTCTCAAGAAACTACAGAGCAGCGGGAGGGGGAGGGGAGAATCCGCGGGAGAATGTGATAGCTCCAGTGCGGGTTTGTTTACAGGACTACACCAACAATCATGAGTCAGAAATTCAAGCCGCCAGATGCTTTCCAACTAATAAGCAGCAAGCGGGACCGTTCTAAGGTGTCCTAAAAGATTTCGGGACAAGGGTTGGGGGGGAAGTCACACTAAGAGAACGAGATCACAAAGCCTTCGAGAACAAGACTGCCAGTTTGTTGGACCTCGGCCTTCCGTACTCGGTGCTGGGCCTGAGAACTTGGGATGGGGGAAGGGGGCACATTGCGCGGTGGCCTCGAAGTGACGGGGGTGGGGGGGAAACGCAGCCGGAGCCGGGTCCCCAGATTATTAAAGGGAGACGAAATGAGAGTTTACGAATGGGTCACCGGATCGGACGAGAAGTCCCTGCGAATCATGGAGGGTGGCCCTAGGGGGCGACCCCGCTGTGGGCCGACCGACCCGGGCCAAGGACGAGTAGTCCTGCCAGCACTGACTCGGGGGAGGGGAACGAGACTTAAAGTCTGGGAGTTTCAGGAAAGGGATCCGGCCGGTCCTGCGGGAGAGTGGGTCGGGGAGAGGGGGGGACAGGCCGAGCCGGACGAAACACGGACCCGGTAGGTCAAGGGGAGGGCGTCCGGCTGGGGCAGTTACAAGCACGGGAGCTGGCGAGGCCCGGCAGCCCGCTTCCCAGCTAGGGTCATCCTTCTGCCAGTGGATGCTCCGACTGTTCCAGGCCCAGCCGCCCCGTCCACTGCCGCCACCGACGCCGCCGCCATCTTACACTGGCCAGCGGCAGCCACCACCACCGTCTCGGATCTCCGCGCCTGCGCCTGCGCCGTCACGCTTTCCGGCGGGGTTTGCGACGCTGTGCTGGAGGAGACCGGGCGAGAGCGGTCCCGCGAGCTCTGGGCTCCCCAACCCTCCCGGTGGCCGCACTGGGGGCGGAGCCTGGGGCCCAACCGAAGCCGCGAGGGGCGCGTGCGCGGGGCGGACGACCCGAGTTGGTTTTGGGTTTGTTTTTTTTTT
>NW_022196891.1:69669234-69684320 GCF_008632895.1 Mastomys coucha | reverse complement strand
ACAGAGAAACCCTGTCTCGAAAAAAAAAAAAAAATGAGCATACAGACTAACAAGTTACAAACTAGGACTCAGGAAGCTGAGGCAGGATACGCACAAATTGCAGGTCAACCTAGAACAACGGAGAGTAAGTTCTGGGCTAGAATAAGTCCTTTCCCCCATCCCCAACACACACACACACACACACAAGGTTTCCATGTGGCATTTTCATACATATACCTGGTTCTTCCTGGCCCCCGTCCCACTCATGTCCTCCTTCATTACCTTCCTCCAATAATTACCATTAGCTTTCATGTCTAGTGTACACTCCATTCTCTTTTCTTAACTCCCCTTCAACTCTCTTTATATCTCTTCCTTGCCTCTCAGCCTCCTGCCTACTTCTTTGTTAAATATGAATAAGCATGTATAATTAATAGATATGTGTGCACATAGATTTAAATCCAGATTCTGAATATGGGAGAGGACATGCCGTATTTGTCTTTCTGAATCTGACTTTCTGCGAATATTACTTCATTCGTCATAGCTGAATGAGTCCATTGTGTATATGTTCCATATTTTCCTTATCCATCCATCTGCTGATAGATATCTAGGTTTATTCATAATTTGGTTGTGAAACTGCAGCTAAAATATGGATATACCAAGTAACTTTCCAGGTTGGTGGTTTCAGGTAACTTCTGTACATTGCTTTGTGCTGACACCTAAAGGAAAGCTAAACAGGATCCTAGGATTCCAGATTACTCCTAGCTAGCAGGCTGGAGCACTCTTATTTGAGGCAGAAAAATCTAGTAGAATCATTATATTCAGGGTAGACAGGAGAATAAAATAGTTGTTTTTCACTGTCTATCTGATAGACATCAGAATGAAGAAGGTTCTTTTTTTTTTTTTTTCTGGAAGTAATTAAATCTTGAAGAAAATCCTTGTAGAAAACCAAGATGTTTTCTCTCATCTGTTGGTTAGTTTTTCTGAAGGAGGTTTACAGCCTTTGAGTGACTTCTGGAGCTCACAATGGTCCTGGCACACCTGGAATACCTTGCAGGTCCGAAACACTGAGGTTCGGAAGCACTTGCAAGCAGTACACAGTAAAGACTAAGGTTGCAGGGTGGTTTTCTTCAGGAACCATAGAGCTATATGGGGTCTTTAGTATAAAGGAATTTGTTTTACCCTCTAACCCCCAAAAGAACAACTTTTGTGTAACAATAAGCATATTTTGGGGCAGCTGTTCAATATTCAGTCCACAGAGGCTGGCTCTCCCTGCAGGGCCAAATTTCATCCTGCAATGTCTCTCTTTGGTGTGACTCAGAACACCAACAGTTGTTGAAGATGTTTGTTTTAGATAGGATCTCCTGCATCCCAGGTTGTATCCTGCCTCTACCTCCAGAGCCGGGATTACAGATAAGCATCGCCATTCCTGGTTTATGCAATACTCAAGGTTGAGCTATGGAGCTTTTGGGCACGTTGAACAAGTATCCTAACAACTGAACTCCATCTTCAGCCTCTTTTTCTTTTAACCAGAAGGTTAAGGTACTAAGTTCAGACTCTTCAACTCTACCCCATACCAAAACCATTCCCCTCTCCCAGTTCTTTGTTTTGACATAGGAAGTATAGTAGTGGCTCAGAATAGCTTCAAATTCACTTCTGTAACTGCTGCCAGGCCAGGCATGTGCCACTATGTCTGATTTTAGTCACTGTTGGGAATCAAACTGAGGGCTTCATGGACACTAGGCAAGCAGTCTATAAACTGAGCTCCATCCCCAGATTCTATCCCAAGCTGTCTCCTGTTGACTACTTGCTGAAGTAGACATGTGGTAATTAATACTGTTAACTCAACAAGATCTATAATTAGTTAGCAGGCGAGCCTCTGGGCATGCCTGTGAGGGATTACCTAGATTAGGCTAATTGAAGTGGGAAGACCCACCTAATTGTGGGTGACATCACTCCACAAGCTGGGGGGCTTGACTGAATACAGAGGAAGTGAACCGAGTACCAGCATTCTTACTGTTTCTTGACTGTGAACACAGTGTGTCCAGCAAGCCTCCAGCTGCCCCGCTTTCCCCCATCATGATGAATGACCCCACAAACTATAAGCTGAAATCAATCGCTTCCTTCGTTCAAATAATTTGTCCAGCAATTTGGAGAGTAACTACTACAGCTAGTTTGTCTATTCCCATTAGTGCCCCGATACAATTAAACATAAGGCAGCAGAGGTCTTTTAAAATGTAAGTTAGGTCATAGTCCCCTACCCAAAACATCCATTACTTTCTCATCACATAATAAAGTCAAAATTATCTAGCCTGATGGCTCAGCAGTTAAGAGCACTAACTGCCCTTCAGAGGCTTCTGTTTCAAGTCCCAACACCCAACATGCTAGCTCACACACTCCAGTTCCAGGAGATCTGATGCCCTCTTCTGGCTTTGTGGGCATCACACACAAATGGCACACAGACATATAGGGAGGCAAAATACCACACGTTAAATCTTTTTTTTTTAAACCAAAATTAGCCCCCAAGAGTCTATATTATCTGGTTCCTATCTTATTCTGATTTTATCTCTTCCCATGCTGCCTGGATCTGCTCTAGCCTCCTTACCCTTCTTGCTATCAGGAACACCACATTATGTTCCAGCTCCGGGTTTTACCTTGGAATATTCAGCTATGAGGTTTATTATATGGCATCTCTCCTAAGTCAGGTCTCTATACAAATGGTGCTTTGGTATTATACATTGTCATCTAAGGATACCGATCCTGCTTGTATTTATTTATTTATTTTTACTTATTTATGAGGCAGGGTCTCACTGTGTAGTTCCAGCTGGCCTTGAAATCACAGAGATCTATCTGCCTGCCTCTGCCTCTAGCATACTGAGATTAATGGCATACATCTGGCTCTGCTTTTATTTTTATGAGACGAGGTCACACAGGTTGAGTGTGCTGGCCCACACCTGTAATTCCAGCCCGAGGTGGAAGCAGGAGGATCAGTAGTTCAAGAACACCCTTGGCTATACAGGACCCTGTCTTAAAAAAACAAACAAGAAGAGAGGCAGGAGCGGGGCAGCAGTTGGGAGGCAGAGGCAGACGGATTTCTGAGTTTGAGGCCACCTTGGTCTACAGAGTGAGTTCCAGGACAGCCAGGGCTATACAGAGAAACCCTGTCTCGAAAATAAAAACAAAACAAAACAAAACAAAAAAGAAACATTGTTTCTAATGTGACAGCATTTAGAGACAGAGTCTTTAGGATACAATCAGGGTTAGAGGAGGTTATAAAAATAGTTATCCTCATGATGGGATTTGTGGTGGCGCATTCCTTTAATCCCAGCACTTGGGAGGCAGAGACAAGTGGATTTCTGAGTTCGAGGTCAGCCTGGTCTACAGAGAAACTCAGTCTGTAAAAACCAGAGAGAGAGAGAGAGAGAGAGAGAGAGAGAGAGAGAGAGAGAGAGAGAGAGAGAGAGAGAGAGAGAGAGAGAGAGAGAAAGAGAAGAGGAGAGGAGAGAGAGAAAAAGAGAAGAGAAGAGGAGAGGAGAGAGAGACAAGCCTCCAACTGTTGGGTTCGAGGGACCCTCTGGCCTTAGCCACAAAATTGGCGTAGAGATGCACACGGCTGCACTCAGTCTGCATCTCAGTCTGCATCACTTTCTCATAACTTTTTGTTTGTTTGTTTGTTTGTTTTAGACAGTGTTTCTCTGAGTAGCCCTGGCTGTCCTGGAACTCACTCTGTAGACCAGGCTGGCCTTGAACTCAGAAATCTGCCTGTCTCTGCCTCCCAAGTGCTGGGATTAAAGCGCCACCACCGCCCGGCGTTTACAGAGCTTTTTAGTGCATGGTTGGGAGCACAGGGGAAAAGAGATGCATAGCATAGGGGCTGGAGAGATGGCTCAGTGGTTAAGAGCACTGACTCCTCTTCCAAAGGTCTTGAGTTCAATTCCCAGCCACCACATGGTGGCTCACAACCATCTGATGCCCTCTTTTCGTGTGTCTGAAGACAGCTACATGTATGAGTACGTGTAGTACTTTAAAAAAGGAAATAATATAAAGTTATGAAAACTGTTGTGGAGGGAGACAATGTAGAATAGGTCGCCAGGGTTACAGGGTGGATGCGCTCTTTTTACCATAGGAACTTGGAGAGACCCCTTTGCTGAGGGATCCTCTCAATTAAGGACTTTAAGTGAGAAAGCCAGCCATACTCACCTGGGAAAAAGTGTTCCAACCAGATGGATCAGCAAAAACCCTGAGGGTCCAGTGTGCTTCTAGAGGAAGCCAGATGGTGCAAGAAAAGGAGGGTCGGATCGATTGCAAATTTATGGACCAAGAAGAGAACTGATTTTCTTCTAGGTGTGTGCTAGGGACTCATAACAGATCCTGAATAAAAGTGGCATGGTTTGATTTATAACTGCAGAAGTTCCCTCTGGCTGATTTCTTTAACTGCCCTCAGGGGGGGCAAAAGAGAAGCTGACAGACTTGGCAAGACCGGCAGAACTTGTATTGCAGGGCAAGTGACAGAGGTGGCTGCACTGAGGTGCTCTCAGGTGGCATGGAGGTGAGCTGGCTACCAGACTGAGCACAGTGTGCAATACAAGGAAAAAGCAAGGATGCGTTGGGTTGTGCTAATTAAATACAGTCATTCCTTCCACGGAGAAAAGGCGCAGGGGTTGTGAGGGAGAACACTCAGTTCTGTTTGTCAAACCCCAAAGCATAGAGTTTTATGCTACAGAAATAAACAATCATTTCTTACTGGCAAAGACACGTTGCTTGTAATGGTTCCTATTTTGGTTAATGTGTTTGAGCCTATAGTGATTTAAAATTCACAGCCCCAAACCACAATTTCTTTTTGCATCAACCTGATAAAATGGGCCACACTTGTATCTACCGAACCGTATGACTTGGCTCGTGTGACAATAACCAGCTGGTTAAATGGGGATTTGCTTACAATTAGTCACCTAAGTTGTTTTTTGATTTTGTTTTTTGTTTTTCTTGGAAGGAGAGACTTACATTGGCTTATGGTTTCAGAGGATTTGGTCCTTTGGTTGCTCGGCTCCATGGGCTTGGGCAGAGCAGTACAGCAGGAGGTGGGGTATAGGCTGTCTTTGGCTTCTTGGTGAACAAGAAGCAGAGAAGCAGGATAATACAGGGAGAAGCCAGGTAGGTAGACAGCGGTAAGGATAGGTAGTAACCTCCTACTTCCTCCAACTAAGCCCCATTCCCTCATATTATGTATATACTAAGTGAAAACTCCATTGATTACATTAGATCCTCAGGATCTGTTTCTGGAAAGCCATGGTATTTCACTAACTCCTAAGGTGTTTTTTTATTAACATTTTTTTATATATCTTAATCATGTTTTCCCTTTCCCAGATTCTCCCCACCTGCCTACCCACCCAACTTTATATCTCCCCAGTAAAACAAAAAGAGCAAGAAACAAAAAACTCACAAACCCCACAAAAATTATAATCAAAACAGTTTAAAGATCATAAGTCAAAAACAAAAGAAGCCAAAACAAATCAAAACAAAGATCACAAGAATACTATTGAGTTAATTTTCTACTGGCCAACTGTTCCTGAGCTTGGGTCTGTGTAGAGACAATTTGGAATTTTGGTTTCTTTAAAAATACAAAGATATTATAAGAATGTGTTTTAATTTTAATTCAACTTTAATGTGTGGAGATGTGGGGCTGTGTTGGACTGACTGCAGCAGCTGAGTAGGATTTGCCTCATGCTCTAGCAGAGGAATGGTTTTGCCAGCTGCAGCTAGTTTCTGGGACTGTGTGACATTTGGAATTCTGGCAACTATTCAGAGGCTGTAAATGCTACGGCCCCAGAGGCATGGTCAGATGATGGTCATTAATGGGATTGTTTGCGGTTTGTTAGTAATCGTGCTCAAAGAAGAAACAAAAGGAAAGAAATTAGATTTCTAATCAGGGATCTCTATCTCTCTCCTCTATCCTCTCTCTTCTATCTAGTGATACTGGGTTGAAACGGGTTGAAAACCCACAAAGTAGCAAAGACCGGCCACAGGTCTGCCCCATGTGTGCTGAGATTGGCTGATATACCCAGAGTCAACTAATATCTTACAGTTAGGTACTGAATTTCTACTGAAGCTCAGCGGCATGTCAAGATGCTATTCAAATGGTACCTTTCTTTCCTGAAGACTCGGCCTCACTCTGCCGCGGACCAGGATTTCTTGCGGGGGTCCCTTGTTCCACGGGACTAAGGGTTCTGGCCAGGTGGGCATGGGATTCGGCTTTTGACAAACAGACTACACACGAGTGGTGTAAGATCTGAGTGTATTTCTTTAAAAATGACACGAGGCTTTTACAATCATTGCAAAAAAGAAATGAAAAATCTGGCAGCTCAACAGTTGAGGTACCTCTGAGGCTATCTGAAACATACTGGGTCTAAAGCAGCAGCTATCTCCTCTGAACTGGTGCTGCATCCCCCGGGCCCAAATGTTCTGGACCCGGGGGACTGCGAGAGATACATGAATCTGAGTCCTAGCCCATCTAAGTTCTAGTGCTAGTCCTGCATGTGAGTCCAAGTCTTCCTTCCCCCAGTCCTTCTGCTAGACTGAAGTCACGTAGGCAAGCGACCCCCACACCCAGGTCAGTAGGGTCTGGTAGCTAGATGTAAAACTGGAGGAAGAGGGGTGGAGCCCTCCCTGTTGAGGTATTCTTATGCTAATTCTCTGGTTCTTACTAGGGGCAGGCAGAGGGGAATCCCGACCTAACTCTTTCAGCTAATGTCCTAGAGTGAGAGAAACCTTTCAAATACTCTCTAGTACTTAAAACATTAAACTAAGATAGTTGGAAACATTGTGTCGGCCAGGAGACAATGCCCAATCTTAACCATTTACAAATCATTACTTGGGGTAATGAGGCCATGTTGATGATTAGAAAGACTATGAGGCCATGTTGATGATTAGAAAGACTAATCTGAAACACGTCTGAGTTAAGAGGTACCAGCGACTGTCTGAAATCCAAGAGACACAGAACTCCTTTTGAAGTCTTATTGCCTCTTATCCTTTATCAAGATTTTATCCCCGATACTTTGGATGTGACTGGAGTAGATGAGTGTGCGTGGCATCACTCCAAAATCATGGATGTTTAGATTCTATAAGGACACTTCTAGTACCATATTTTTCAGGCCCCATGTCTCATGCCCACCCCAGAGAACTTGGTACAAAACTCCGAATTTAAGTGCAGACCAGATTGTCTCCAAAAGCATGAAGGTTGATCATAACTGGCCTTTCACTTTAACGGAAGGAGGCATGCTTCAGCACCCTTCAGATCATAGCTGGCCTCTCACTTCAACAGGAGGAGGTGCGCTTCAGCATCCTTCAGACCATAGCTGGTCCTTCACTTCAACAGAGGGAGGCGCGCTTCAGCACCCTTCAGATCATCATCTCCTAAAAGTCTCACCAATGTGGCAGGTTCTGAAAAATTTTGTAGGATGCATCTCCATCCAGTCTCACCAAAGAATGGAAAGGTAGCTGTATTGCTAGGCCACTATTTGACTAACATATCCTTAAGACCTAAGTAGCATAATCTTACTAAAACCAACAATTATGACATTCTTCAAAATATCCAGGTCCCTTTGGATTATAGTATAGCCTAGAGTGAGAATGCACATGTCCAAGGTTAAGACTGTGAGCATACATTCTCTGAGAGAGCATACACACTAAAGAGGTTTGTAAGCTTCAGTTACTAAATCCTAAACATTTTAGACGTTGCCAGCCATACTGTCTATCACTACCTTCCCTGGCCAAGGTAGCCAAAAAGCATTCAAAAAGCCAGTGTGTAAATGATTAAGAATGTCATTAAACCTTACACATTCCAGGCAATTGGGCCCATGAGGACTCAGTGGGTAGACAATGGAAGTGGAAGGAGAGAACTGATTCTGCAAAGTTGTTCTCTTGACTTCCACATGTTCATGGCCTCACTCCATCTCACACATACACACACACACACTTTTTTTTTTAATTAGGCAACTGACCACATTTGAGTTACAAGCTGTAATTTGCTGACCCCCATGAACCCATCACATAGCCTAAACCAGATGCTGTGCTATTCAATAAACAAAACATCTGACAGAGCAGAGCATTGGGAGCTACTCCTTGCTTTACCTTGCAGTTTCTACAAAATCCAGAAAGATTAAGGTAAATGAGGATATGATACACCCTTTAAGGGTCAACTAATCCTTGCCACTTTCCCCACAGAACAGCATTATTTTTATCTTGACAGAGGTGGGGGTATAGTTCCAGGAGTGTCTAGTCTTTCTACTAAATGCTGGGCATGCTTCTTGGCAGGTCGTACAGAGACATGCATTTGGATACTGGGAGATGGAATCTGTAGATCCATTGTAAAGCGGATTTGGTCCAGCATTTCCTTGATGATGCATCCTAGATTTCCCCCAATGGGGAATGTTTGAAGAGGAGACACTGCTGTGGCTCTTTCGACCTATGGACATCACTGTCAACACAGGCCTTCAGTCTGTGTGAGATGACTAGTGTGTGTTATGAGTGTTTTATCTAAGTGTACCACATATTTGTGATTGTTCAGAGGCTATTAAAGGGCATCAGATGCCCTGGGACTGGAGTTTCATACTCTACCCTTTGGGTGCTAGGACCCATAGTCAAGGTCTTCTGCAAGAGTAGCAAGTACGCTTGGCCATTGAGCTACCTCTCTATCACCATTATCTTGAGATTAATTTATTGGGTCTGGAATCAACCAAGAGACACACTTGTGGGCCAATCTCTAGGGATTTCTGCAAAGGACTAATTGAGAGAGGAAGGCCCTCCCCAGAGTCAGAAGCACTTTCCACGCTAGCAGTTTACCTGCCTGTCTGGAGTCTTTTTATTTTTTAAAGATTTATTAATTTATTATATGTAAGTACACTGTAGCTGTCTTCAGACACACCAGAAGAGGGCAGAAGATCTCATTAAGGATGGTTGTAAACCACCATGTGGTTGCTGGGATTTGAACCCAGGACCTTCTTTGGAAGAGTAGTCAGTGCTCTTAGCCGCTGATCTACCTCTCCAGCCCCAGTCTTGATTCTTGTAGATATGTGGATTCATTATTGCTGCTAACGTCAGAACCCAGTGCCTTTAGTATCCCTACATGCACTGAAGACCAAGGCTCTCCAGAAACCGACGTAGGTCTTCAACAGCAGACTGGTGCTGAGGCACCCAGCCTCCTCACCTGAGCAAGCTGCCTAGTTCTTAGACTCATCAGGTTAACAGCCACTGCTGGTCTATTGTATATCCTATGCCAAGTAAAGCCACCTGATGTATATTACACCCTGTCGTAATATATTCATCCTATGTGTTTTGTGGCTCTAGAAAATCCTAACGCTGTATTTCAACTTCTTTGAATGTTTTTTTCCTGAGTGTAAATGGCTCTTTGAATTGATAGTTTGTCAATCTTAGAACTGTTTGTGACTCAGATGCTGACCAAAACTTAGGACTTTCCCTTGACCTCAATTTTGAAGGCTCTACTTATAGATCTTGGCTGTCTAGGAGTACCTGCTGTGTGCTATTGGCAACCTCCACTCAAGCTGTAACCTGTGGAAAAGCTACCAATCTGCTTCTGACAGTGAAGTACTACCTTGGGTTTCCAAAGGAATATGGTGAGTTTTCAGTTATACAGCAAACACTGCATGTCAACTTCCTGAATCCTTGTACACTTCTGTGTGTTATCTGCCATGTCTACTAATGTGATAGCGGGCTGAAGGAAGGCTCAATGCTTAGGAGCGGTCTGCTCTTTCAGAGAACCAGAGTTCAGTTCCCAACATCCACATCTGGTGGCTCACAACCACCTTTAACTCCAGGGAATCAGATGCCCAGCACACACATACAGACACACATACAAACAGATTAATAATAAATCTTAGAAAATTTTTGTCAGATTTTTTTTTTTTTAATGTGGGCTGTTTTCCCCAAAGTGCCCAAAGCCATCCCAATGGCCTAGTTTTAGCCTATGGGGCCTTGAGAGGATGGCCTGGGGTCACTGAAAACAAAACATACATCTTGTATGAATTTGATTCTTGTTTCATGAAACCATCTATCCAGAACACAAAGAGTTTAGGAAGGGCAGCTTTTGCAATCTTTGAAGACAGCTTAAATACTTATCAAAGTTAAGGTCTGAAATTTATTTTTAGTTATCAAGAAAAGAAGCAAGCTAGAAAAGGTGCTAGATATGCCATATATGGACACATTTTTTGCTAAAGACCATGTTCTCCACAGGTGACACACAGAAAAGGACTTCAAGTACCCAGGCCCTATGTAGAGACTAAGGTACGACCAGAGCAGCATTATCCCATGAAGGTGTTTGGTTTTAATCACTGTATCAACTTGTGACATTAAGAATCAGAAATACACTGTCTTTGATATTGTTGTGAAGTTCAATTATGTGATCAGTGGGCTTAACCTGTAACAGAGTTTAGACAGTTTAGGTGTTTTCAAATTTGCATATAGGTCGTATATAGTCTCAATTACATACCAGTCATGGGCAACAGATCCATATATTGATGCAGAGGGACTAGATGTTTAAAGAGGAAAATTCTGGTCCTTTACCACACATAACTTGATGGGGACTGTCCTAGGGCACCAGGTTTTATTCAGCTCTAAGTCTCAGAGTAATTCAAATGGTTTTTAGGAAAAGAGCCCAACGCAAGGTCGACTTGCTCGTGTTCAACCAAATTAAAATGGAGGAAAAAAAAAGTCCTGAAAATAAAGCCACAGTCAACTACAGCATCATCAGCAGAAATGAGAAGGACGGCCAGCAAGGCCCTGAGCGCAGTGCCAAGGGCAGGTCATTCCCATTCCTGTCTCACCTGTTCCTGTCAAGCTTTTGTCAGGATCATCAATATAATACTGGCGATTCAGGCCCCATTCATCACCACAAATCAGCTGGTACGTTTTCCCTTTCTCAGAGTATGGAGGAGTGTCAATGCAGACCGGGAGTCTTCTGTTTTATGAGCTGTGCTGGCTGGCTAGTTCCCAGCCTGTGGCCTCGAGCACATTTCCTTCCCTAGCACATGTGGCATCCTTAAATGTGGTTTGAACCCAGGGGAAATGATGTGTTACAAACTCAAAGTGACTCAGATGACAAATGTGAATTTGTTCTTGCCAAAGTTATTTTCCAGGGGGGGTGGATATGACCAGAATACATTGTATACATGTATTAAAAGTCCAAAGAATAAATAAAAAATATATTTTTAAAACATTATTTTCCAAGTGAACCAGGATATCTAGGTGGCCTAAAAAGAATATCTATAAAATATATGGCAACCATGGTGCTTAGACCCACTGTGAAAAAACAGGTCAATTCAAAGTTAGGTGACTTAGAAAACATGTTAACGACTTCTCATTAACATCAACTCTAATGTAAAAAGTTAAGACTGAAGTACCAAGGAGACGAAGAGAGGCTTCTTTTGCCGAAGGAAGTGCAACCTGAGCTGGCAGGCTGCGTCGTGGCAGAGCCTAACAGCAGCATACAGAACTGTCTACCTCCTAACACGCTTCACTCTGCAGCTTACAGAAGAAACTAGGGAAGATTCGAAATAGACCTGGATGAAAAATAACCCACACACTTGCTCAGAATATTTATTAGATACTGCCCCATAGGGCTGGCAGGAAAAAAAAAAGATTCTGGCCACACCCCTTCCCCAAGCACCTTCCTCAACCAAGGAGTCTAGGGAATCTGATGTCTTAAATAAGCCAAAATGTATCTGGGAAGAATGGCCACTCATGTACCAGATCGGACACTACAAGTATGTGTTGGCCAGGGAGGAAGGGAAGGGTCTAGTGACAATGGTCCTGGTTCTAGACAAAAGGAAACAAGATTGGCCTTCATCCATCACAGCACTGGTTAAAAGGGCAGAATAAATAAGACTCTAAAACGAAGGGGGTAAGGATAGTCGGGGGGGGGGCGCAAAGGAAGGTCAAGAGCCGGGTTCCCCTAAATCACGGAGCTGTAGAAAGAACCAGGGTAGCAACTTGAGTTCTCAGGAGGAAAAGGGGATTAGGGCGCAGCACCTAGGGACAGGAAAAGCCCAAGGCTTTGCTTTCGACCTGACCACGGCTAAGTGCAAAACTCCTTTCCCTTCAGAGAATTCCAAAGGAAGGCAAGGAGATGTGGTGACAAGCCTACAGCCCTAGCCCAGGCTACGTTTCTCCTCGTTCTCAGAGGCCCTGCCTAATAGAAGCACAGAGCCTTAGGACTTAGCTCCTGCTCCCCAGACACAAGAAAGAGAGTAGAAACAAGGCACGAAGTCCCTGGGACTCAAGGGGGAACATGAGTACCACCATACCTAACATTATTTTGGGAGTGGGAAGAAGTGAAGTGCCCCACAAGGGATGCCGCCTTCCTTCACCTGGCAGATAGTTGGCCTGTTTCTAATAGCAGAAACCATGATGGAGTAGGACTCATAGAAAAGGCCCTACAGAACAGCTGGTATGGCACGGTCTTGAATGGGATGTAGAGAGCGTAGGGCAGCCAGCTCCCACAGGTGACACTCCTGCCTCAGTTCCCAGTGACTCTGTTGACTCCAGATGTTCCCTATGGCTGGAACTCAGGGAGGAAACCGTGATGTATTTCACATGATCAGACACTGTTCGCCATTAGCACCTGGTGGGCCCGATAGATTGAGGGCATCCAGGTCAAAGTTGAGGCCAGGAGGCTGGAGAAGAGACAAAGGGACGGAGAGAAATCACTCATATTTCACGTCAGAGTTTCTGAAGATCAGCCCTTAGCAGCCATGATGATCACCCTGCGTGGATTACCTAAGGACTGCTGGTGTGTGCAAACTGGGAACTGGGTTGGTTAGAACACAGAAGAACATACTCACCATCTCGCCGGCCAGCTCCTTTGGAGGATGGCCCAAGGCCTGTAACTAGAAAATGAAAAAAATAAGAGATTAGAGAAAAAATTGAAATATCACAGAAAACACAAAAGCAAAAAAAGGAATCGGATTAGTAATCTGATTTCTTCTGGCCATGGTATGCAGTCTTTGTAGTGACACTTTTGAGAATTCTGGAATTTTTGTTTAAAAAAAAACCACAGAAATATTGTTAAGAATGTGCTTTCACTTTAATCCCACGTGTGGGAATGTGGGCTGCTTCGGACTGAGAGCAGCAGTTGACCATGATCTGCGGCTGCGCGCTCTAGCAGGGGCGTGGCTGCTTCGGACTGAGAGCAGCAGCTGACCATGGGGCTGCACGCTCTAGCAGGGGGCGTGGCTTTGCCAGCTGCAGATCGTTTCTGTGAGGTCTGGAATTCCAGGAACTTTTCTGAGGGTGTAAATTCAAGGGCCCAAGAGGGTCGGGGTTGTTGCCCGTTTAGGGGGGGTTGTTGCTGTTTGTTAGCAGTCGTGATCAAAGACAACACATAGAAAAGAAATCAGATTCAGGGATGTTTTTCCCCTCCATCCTTGCTTCTCTCCTATCTGGCATTAGTGGGTGAATGGCGGGGGTGGGGAGAAGTATGAAGGTATGAAGTAGGAAGAACCCACAAAAAGTAGCGAAGAGCAGCTCCAAGCAGCCTTTGCAGACACCCCCCTGCGGAGAGCGCTTCAGGAGGGCAGTGTGAGGAGGCCCTACCTGTTGCATCAGATCCAGCATCGCCTCAAAGCGGGCCCTCTGAGTAGCCTCGCTGTCCGTGGGGGTCTCTGCCTCAAACTGCTCACAGATTTTGCCCATGACACAGTGCTGCTGCCGGTACTTCTCAAACTGCTCTGGGGGGATGGATTCCTGGTGACTCTGCAGCCATTCTGGATACTAAAGAAAGGGAGGAGAAGGGTGAGAAAGAAGGAAGCAAACAGGAGGGAAGGGGACCAAGAAGAAAAAACAAAGGCTAAATGAGCAAGTTCATCGTGAAAAGGACAAAGCACTGTCGGCTCCTACAGATCACCTGGGCACACTGGTATATATGGTGACTATGTCTGTGAAAAGCGAGAACGTAAACATCTTAGGCTGTGAGGGTTGTTCCACTTTCGTTCCTGTTGCTATGATAAAACATCAAAAAACCACCTGGGAGAGCAAAGGGTTTACATTTCGTCTGACACTTCTGGGTAACAGTCCATCATTGAGGGCAGGAGCTCAGTCACCACAGACGAAGACTGCATACAGGCTGACTTTGTTGATTTTTAGCTTTCTTATATAGTCTAGGGTCACCTGCCTAGGGTTGGTGCCACCCACGGTGGGCTATGCCCTCCCACACCAACCATCAATCAAGATAATTCCTCACACACAAGGCCATAGTCCAATCTAATCTGGCCAATCCCCCAACAGAAGTTCCCTTGGATGACTCTGGGCTATGTAAAATTGACAGCTGCAGCTAACTAGGGCAAGGGTCACATGCGGTCTCCGTTAAACACTGCTGGTCTGTCCTTGTATTTAAGATTTATTTACTTTTATTTTATATTCATTAGTGTTTTGCCTGCATGTATGTATTTGTACCATGTGCATAGCTGGTGTACTGGGAGAGAGAGTGTCAGATCTCCTAGAACTGGGGTTATGGATGGTTATAAGCTACCATGTAGAGCCTGGGAAATGAATCTAGGTGACCCTCTGCAAGAACAGCAAGTGCTCTTTAACAAGCCCCATCTGTTGTTGTCATTATTTGTAATTTTAAAAAACTCTATTTTATTTGTACGAATGTTTGTATGTCTGTGTGCAACATGTGTGTCAGGTGCTCTCAGAAGATGGGAGAGGGCATCAAATTCTCTGGAACTGGAGCCATGGACCATTGTGAGCTGCTAGGTGGGTGCTTGAAATTGAACCCAGGTCCTCTGGAAGAACAGCCAGGGTTCTTAACTGCTGAAGCATCTCTCCCTAGCCCTGTTGTTTTTAAACTTAAAAATATAAAAATGAGGGCTGGAGAGATGGCTTGAGTGGTTAAGAGTACATACTGCTCTTGCAGAGGAACCGGATTGGTTCAAGTTCCATTCCCAACACCCTTATGTAATTGTAATGTGTGTGTGTGTAATTTAAAAATAGTAATAAATCTATTAAAAACAATGTAGCCGGGTGGTGGTGGCACACGCCTTTAATCCCAGCACTTAGGAGGCAGAGGCAGGCGGATCTCTGAGTTCGAGGCCAGCCTGGTC
>NW_022196891.1:69660467-69668755 GCF_008632895.1 Mastomys coucha | reverse complement strand
ACCCAAAACAAAACAAAACAAACAAACAAAAAACCAAAATAAAAACAAAAACAAAACAAACAAACAAACAAAAAACCAAAATAAAAACAAAAACAAAACAAAAATAAAGACTATAAGAAAGAATGAAATCAGTCAAACTCAAAGTCTTGAAGTAGTTTATAGAAAACTGGAGCTGAAAATTTCCCCTTTTAGCTCAGACATTCCCAATGTGGACAGATGATCAGGTCACCAATGTAGCTTAATACTCTCAAAAACAACTGCAACCAACAAGGTGTTTTTAAAAATTGTACTTGTCCATTCAAATTACCCTTTCACTATGCATCGTCTCAGCAAGGTAGCCCACAAGTGGATATAATGAAGTGAGGAGAAAAGCCAGAAGTGGAAATTCACAAACCTTTTCTGTGATCTCCTTCAGGGATGGGTAGAGTACATCCTTAGACAGGAGGTTCTGCATGATGCTCTGCATGATGGGGAGAATGCTTCCTTCCCCGTCTCCGTCATCCATGCCCAGCCCTTCCATGGCCTTCATCAGTTCCTCTTCAGACATGCCTGAGTTCTAGATAAGACGAAAGAGAGGTGAACAGGCACCCTGCCTGCCTGGAATGCTTACCACCTTTTCCAGTGGAAAGAACTATCTAAATTTGCCTGTAACAAAAATCAAAGGGGGCCAGATTTGGGAAGATACCATAGGGCTTTTTTAAAAAGTAAACTTTTTTTTTTTAAATTAACTTTTTAAAGTTAGATCTTATTTATGTTATTTTTTAGTTTTTGACTGCATGTACATTTGTGGGAAAATGTCAGAAGCCCTGGAACTGGAGTTATAGACAGGCATGAGCTGGTATGTGGGTGCTGGGAACTGAACCCTAGGCCTCTGGAAGATCAGCCAGTGCTCTTAACCACTGAGCCACCCTCCCCCTGACCCCCCGCAACCCCCCAGGAAACATCTGAGAACAGACTCATCTCATTCCTTTCCCTTTACCTGGAGGTCTGTGGCATTTTTGGCTAGCCCACTTAATGTCTCCTTTAGGCAAGAAGTAAATTCTTGTTGAGAACTTGCATCACTGCCTAGGAGAGATGAAAGAACCAGGATTATCTAAGATTTTGGCTGTCAGCTTGTCTACACTGATCTAGTCACCAGCCTGGATAGAAAGCATTTACCAGGAAATTACTAACACTTCAAAATCTTACTTGTTCTGTAGTTACCTTCACAGTCATGCCGTATATCTACATCGATAATGGGTTAATTGCTCTCCCCAGTAACACTCCTTTAAAAGGGTTGGTTTGGGAGAATTGGATTTATTTTTGAGGCAGGGTCTCACTCTGTAGTTCTAGCTGTTCTAAAACTCACTAGATCAGGTTGGCCTCAAACTTACAGAGATTCATCTACCTCTGCTTCTGATGTGCTAGGATTGAATGAATAAGCCACTACACATGGCTGGAATAATCTTTTTTTTTTTTTTTTACTACTTTCCAAAATATCTTACCTTTTCCTTTTAGTAAGCATGATTCCCATACCTCTTTCTCTTGCCTTGCCCCACTCCATGGCTGTGACATCACGACTGTGATCAATTTTACAATCCTGGTATTCTCAAGCAATTAAGAGGCCTGTCCAGTATTTTATGTTTGGGGTTTCCTCACCCACTCTCCCAGCTGCCTCTGAGAGCTTCTGGAACTGCTCCACCAGGTGGGGCTCTTCCTCAGCCAGCTCCTTCATTGCCTTCTCAAACTCTGCAGTAGCTTGGGAAGCCAGCTCACTGTCAAACAGTTCCTGGAAAAATTTCTCTTGGGAGGCGAAGAGAGCATCCTGCAGGGGAGAGAGAGAGACAAAATTTGCCTCCTACAGCATCACCGCAGGGGGCTAGCCTCTTACAGGAGCTCAGATAGTAGGTTTTGGGAAATGAAACATCTCTCCCTCACAAGCACCTCCACTGAACATCCCATCTGTCTCTTCTCAGGAGGACAGCAAAGACTGGCCACTTAAGGAATATGAGGTAGCACACAAATCCAACCACTTAAAACAGCTCTTTACTCAAGACACTTCCTTCTTAGCCCTCCGTAAAACCACAAGTCCTTGTCTCATAGGAACTGAGGCCTGGAAGAACACTCAGTAGTGTGAGGCAAAGTCACCCCCCCAACCCCGCACCCCGGCCACCCCTCTGGCCCACAGGGGCCTGCCCCACCCCTGCTCTGAGCTGCATCCCCATCCCCCCCCCTCCCTTAAGGGGGTGGAATTTATACTTTGGCAGTATCTCCTGGCGATCTCTTCTGGGACCCTGAAGCATCGGGGGCCGAGATGGTAGGAGGGGGTGCTGGGGAGGGTTTGGCTTTATCGAAATCATCAAGAGCACCTTCGGAGACAAGAGACATGGTGGGTATGTTGGGGATGGATACGGCTAGACAGCTGTGTGATTTGAAACAAACCATACAGGAAAATAACGATACAAAGTGCTGGCTTTCCTGAACTACTCTCTCTGTTCCTGGTGTCTCTCCTGCCTGGCCAATAGGCTTCCGACCTTCCTTGAGAACCATCTAGTTTATTGTGACCAATTGGTAAGGAAACTCTTTTACACAGAACCAGTGTTCATCTCAGAACCAGGAGGAAAGAATTAAAATAAAAGCTGTGCAGAGAAATCTCTACATGCATACTATAAAACTCCCTTTTAAAAACCCCCACACATTTCATCTAACATGAAGAAGAGGGGAGAGAGAGCCTTGTTTCTTTGAATTCACTCTGAGGTCTTAGCTAACATCTTCTTGTAAGAAAGCACAGAATATACCGCCCAGCTTTCCACTGGCCCGACTACTAGTATACATTCAACAAGAAGGCATTAACTCTTAAATTATGCTCCAATTTAGTTCTCCCAAAACAGGTACCTATAGCCTCTTTGGCTTCATAATGAAGTAAACGTGAGCCAATCCAGTCACTCTGGGCACTCCTCACTTCATCTGTTCATTTTCTATCTGCCTACACCGTTGTGACTGAGCAAGAGGTAAAAGGTTCACCTCTGCCCTGAAAAGCCAGTGTTGTGTTGTCACCACTGCTCTGCTTGCCAGGAGTAGGGAAAGGGCACTGGCCTCACTAGGGCAGGAAACCGGGGTGGCGTGCAAGGCCAAGGAAGAAATGAAGGTCCACCATCTTTTTAGGAAGAAACCTTTTCCCCTGGGACTGGCTCACTTTGTTTCTCCAAAGAATATAAAAGGATGTCAGGCATTGTGGTGCCATGCTAGAATGCGGAGGAAGGGACGGGAAAAATCCCAAATTCAAGGCCACCCTGCAGTACTCAGCGAGTGTGAGGTTAGCCTAGACTACACGAGACAGTCTCTCAAAACCACACTCATATTAACAGGAGACTTCTTTGACTACTTGCACGAAAGAACTAAGGGTCTGGTAAAAGAATGAGAAAAGATTGTGCGGTAAAAAGGCGTTTCGGGTTAAGAAAGATACTTCCACGGACATGTGGACCTTTGGAGCTTAAAGATTATTTTGATCTATGAACCCTTCTACTGAAAGGAGAGGCGATTTCAATAATCTACTGAAGCCGATCCTGGTGGGTCCAGCCTGAGATCTCAAGTACTCGCAGAGGCTGAGAGACTGCCGCGAGTTCCAGATCAGCCTGGGATACCGAGCCTGGGATAGCCTTGCCTCAACAACACTCCGACAATCTAAAGCAAGAGAAGTTTGTTAAGGGGCTAGTGAAACATCTCATTATGGTTAGTTTTCCCCTGCGCAGGGAGATGTGTGGTCCGGATAGATCAGTGACTATGGTGAACACCCAGATCCAGGTAGGAGGGCCGGGGTCGAACTCAGACCACCTCCCCCGCCAACCACTGGAGAGATTCCCCCGCCCCGCCCAGAATCTCAAGTTCTTTTAACCCCCACGATGGGTCCTCTCCCCCGATACTTCTGGACTTTCCCATCGTGGGCTCTTACTTTCCAGAAGCTCCTCCAGTTCCCGGTCCGCTTCGACCCCAACACCGCAACCTTCCTCAGCAGCCGCCATCTTATTGCCTCCGACTTGCCGTAGGAGGTGGAACCACTGGCGCCACCACATGCCCCGCCCCCAACCCCGCCCCCACGACTTGCGCAGCCAATAATATCGTCCTACGGTGCAGGACCGCCATTTTTAAAGGGACAGGGAGCTGGGTTTGTTTTTGTTTTTGTTTTCTTGTTGGGATTCAAACCTAGGTTCTTGCACGGACTAAGCAAGCACTCCACTACTGGAGCTACACAGCCACAGCAGTTTGCCTTGAACTGGATAAATTGCTCAAGCTGGTCCAGAAATCGGGGTCTCCCTTCCCCATCTTCACTTCCTTTGGGAAGTATTTGTAGTTGACCCACCGGACCCAGTTGTATTGAGGGGGCGGAGCAGAAGGGGCGGGAGGGTTTATTGCGTTTTGTTTGTCTCTTTAATCTGGAGAGGTTTTGTTTTCAGGCAGTTTTCTAATCCTGCTGTCTCCACCTCCCAAGAATAGAGATTACAGCGCAAGGCTCAGCTAAAATATGAAGCTATTAAACGAGCAATTTTTTCGATTGAGACAGGATTGATAAATTGACAATCTTGGTTTCATCACCAGAGTACACAAGGTAGGAGAGACTATCATGTGCTGAACTCTGACCTCCACATATGCTCCTTGACATATGCACAAAACAGATAAACAAAGATTACCGAATTTATTTTTAGTGTGTAGTGAGCATCTACTGTTGTATACAATCGTGCTGAGCACAGAGAAATCTTCAAATGGATCAGGGTTAGTCCTACGTGTAAGGGTTGATTGGAGATAGAATTGGAAACACAAGATGTTACTTAAGCAGACTAAAAAACAAACATGATTCTCTCTCTGAATTCTTTTTTTTTAAGATTTATTTTATTTATTTTATGTATATGAGTACACTGTAGCTGTACAGATGGCCATGAGCCATCATGTGTGTGGCTGCTGGGAACTGAACCCAGGACCTCTGCGCCCGCCTGCTCGCTCCAGCGTAATTTTCTGCAGCTGTCTTCAGACGCACCAGAAGAGGGCGTCTGATCTCATTACGGGTGGTTGTGAGCCACCATGTGGTTGCTGGGAGTTGAACTCAGGAACTTCGAAAGAGCAGTCAGTGCTCTTACCCCTTGAGCCATCTCGCCAGCCCTCTTAATTCTTTCTTTCTGTTTTCTTTGTGTGTGTGTGTGTGTGGGGGGGTATTTTGTTTTTGTTTTATCGAGAATGTTCTCTGTGTAGCCTTGGCTTTCCTGGAACTCCGTAGACCAGGCTGGCCTTGAACTAAAAAAATATTCCTGCTTCTGCCTCAAGGGTGGTAGTATTAAATGGGTGTACCACCACACTTGTCTCTTTTTTCTCTTATATATTTCTGTATTTCTAGAATCCTACTTCAATGCTTATTTGCCCCCAATGGATCTTTCTGCCTTCCTAATAGTGAATACTGAAGACAGTATTTTATAGCATCTCCCCCCCCACTTTCTTGCTTGTTTTAATTGGGGGCTCATTTAGCCCAGGCTGGCTTAGGACCTCTCATCTTATTGGCTATACCTTGCAAATAGTAGGATTACAGATATGCACCACGATGCTTTATCCTGCTCACAGCATTTTTCCACACCTTGTATTTAAGGACTTAATGGCTCACCAGTGCTTATTAATTTCAGATTCTTGACTGATATTCACAATTATTTCACATATATCCATTCTTTTCCCTAGCTAGATAAACTTCAAGAAGCAGAGATTTGTCAACTTTGTTTACAAAACTCACATTAGAATGTTTGTGTACAATTCTAATTTTTTTTTTTTTTTTTTTTTTTTTTTTTTTTTTTTTTTTTTTTTTTTTTTTGGCTTTTCGAGACAGGGTTTCTCTGTGTAGCCTTGGCTGTCCTGGAACTCACTCTGTAGACCAGGCTGGCCTCGAACTCAGCAATCCGCCTGCCTCTGCCTCCCAAGTGCTGGGACTAAAGGTATGCGTCACCCAGCTCTAACTTAATTTGTAAACTTATAAAAAAGACCTGTTTTTTGAAACAAGATCTCATTCTGTAGCACTGGTGGGCCTGGAACTCACAGTGATCTGTCTGCCAATATTTTAATTTTTTTCTAATTATTTAAAATTGTGTGTGCATGCCGGGCAGTGGTGGCACACGCCTTTAGTCCCAGCACTTGGGACAGCCAGGGCTACACAGAGAAATCCTGTCTCGAAAAACCAAAAAAAAAAAAAAAACAAAAAACCTTAATAAAATATTCTCCTAATCTACACATTTTTGAGAAAGCAGTCTTCGTTTGAGGATTATATTTAAGAAAGCAGCTCTTAAATCTGAAAAGACCAAAGTCCTGTGCTCCTCGGAGCAGCTTTTCCTCTTCAGTCAGGCACACCTCCCCCACCCACACAATGAATGTTCAAGTTTATTCATTGCAGCAATGCTGATAATTGCAAAAGATTGCAAATAACCCAGGCAGTATGAGAAAACACATGCACATACACAAAAGTTTAAAATGTGTTGAATGAAAAAAAAAGATTATGTTCTTGTCATGTATAAAAGGAAGGTGGGTGGTAGAGAGGAGGGAATAGGGTTTTTTTTTTTTTTTTTAAGAGGGGAAACCTGGAAAGGGGAGAACATTTGAAATGTAAATTAAACAAAGTCTAATAAAAAAAAAGGTGGGGAGGGAAGAACACAGTTATATCTGCTTATAAATATATACTTTTTTGAAGGCCATAAGGAAACTGGTAAGTAGTTACCTGTTTGGGGGAAAACTAATAGGAACTGAATGGCTCAGAAAAAAGACACAAGGCAAACTCGTCATAGTATAGTTTTTTGTTTTTATTTTGATTTTTTTCCCTCTGAGACAGGGTTTCTCTTTGTAGCCCTGGCTGTCTTGAAACTCACTCTGTAGACCAGGCTGCCTGGAATTCAGACATCAGCCTACCTTTGCCTCCCTAGCTCAGGGATTAAAGGCGTGCGCCGCAGCCGCCACCAACACTGGGCAGTATAGTTGTTTTTTTACTATTAAAAATTAAAAAGAACTATTGTGTGAGTGTACAGGTGGAATGGTGCATACACACCAGGTTGCTTGTGTGAGGATATATGACCACCTTGGGGGAGCCGGTTCTCTCCTTCCACCGTGTGGGTTTCTAGGATCAAACTCAAGTTGTCAGTCTTGACCTCAAAGTGCCCTTACTTCCTATGCCGTCTCACTGGCCTGACAGCATAGGTCTAAAGACTAGTGTTTGAACTTCATGAATACATTATTAATTGAAAAAAAAAAGAATTTAAAATGGATTAAAATGAAAAATTCAAGTAATCTCAGCACTAAAGAGCTGGGAGACTGGAAGTTTAAAAATTCAAGGTCATCCTTGACTCCATAGTTCAAGGCTAGTCGAAGCAGTAGAAGCTGTATCAAGAAACAACACATAGAAACCAATACATTGTACATCTTTTTCCTGTGGCTATTGAGAGCTCAATAGTAGAATGCTTGCCTCTCAGTGCAAAACTCCAGGTTCAATCCCCAGTAACTAAATAAAATGCCTGCATTTATCTACTTTTAGGAAAGGACTGTACTACCATATGTAGTGCGAGGAACTAAACCCAGAATCCTGCACATACTAGGCCAACACCCTACCAATGGAGCTTTCTTCAGCTGTCAGTTAATGTGCAGTTGTGTATGCATTTGTGGACATAAGTGCAGGTGCTCATGAAGGTCAGCAGAAAACATCAGATCCCCTGAAGCTGGAGTTAACGGTGGTTGTGAGCTACTGTGCCTGGGTGATGGGAACTGAACCCAGGCCCTCTGGAAGAACAATGCTTACTCTTTTTTTTTTGGTTTTTTGAGACAGGTTTTTTCTTGTTTTTTTTTCTCTGTGTAGCTCTGAAGACCAGGCTGGCCTCGAACTCAGAAATCCGCCTGCCTCTGCCTCCCAAGTGCTGGGATTAAAGGCGTGCGCCACCAACCCCCAACAATGCTTACTCTTAACTGCTGAGATAACTCACTAGCCTGTTTTGTTGTTTTTGAGATAAGGCCACTCGGGCTAGCCCTAAAACTAGCTGAGGTTATCCAAGGCTTAGAAAATGGTATTTTTGTGTATGAATGTCAAGTTTTGTGTATTTTTGTCAAGTTTTAGACTGTTTTAGTGGGTCCTGTTCCTGCAGGAAGGCATATGTTTGTGTTTCAGGCTGATGCACCAAATGCAGGGCTCATCTCAGTGGGGGTAACAGTTGTGCTGATTACTTGCACCTACCAAGGTCAAGAATTTATTAGAGTTGGCTACTATGTAAATAATGAATATACTGAAACAGAATTACGGGAAA
>NW_022196891.1:69653557-69659788 GCF_008632895.1 Mastomys coucha | reverse complement strand
CAGAAATCTGCCTGCCTCTGCCTCCCAAGTGCTGGGATTAAAGGCATGCGCCACCACCGCCCGGCCAATACAACTATTTTTAAGTAAAAAAAATTTTTTTGATTGTTTTGTGACTATATGTAGAACTGTGTACCATATGCATGCAGTACCTGTGTTTACCAAAAGTTAGTTAGATCTCATGGGACTGAAGTTATGGATCATTGTGAGCAACCATGTGAGTGCTGGGGAATTGAACCCAACCACTCTGGAAGAACAGCCAGTGTTCTTAACTGCTGCGGAGCCACCTCTTCCAGTCCCTGGTCTTGAGCTTTTGGTTTTTTAGACTGAGTCTCACCATAGTTCTACTTTGTAAGTGCTAGAACAGATGGAGCTACCAGGCTGGGCTTGAATTTCATTATTTTAAATCAAAGGAATAATTAATACATCATTTATCCAACTACTCTTAGAAGCAAAACGCTCTGATAATTGTGATAGTTCTATCAATTTGACACAATCTAGAATCACCTGGTGGAAGGACCTCGGACAATGTCTATAAAGAATGATTTTGTTAATTGATATGGAAAGGCCTGTCCACTGTGGGCAACAGTGTTTGCTAGGCCTGAAGTCCTGACTTTAAAGGAGAAAGCTCCCTGCCTCTGCCTCTGCCTCCAGAATGGAGGCAGACTTCTTCATTTTCTCCAGTCTTGTCAGTCCTGGGCCAGCCAGGTCTACTTATCAAGCTCCACAGCGGCCAAGCGAGACTCTGTTTCACAAAGACAGACAACTCTGGCTGAGGACTGGCAGGAAGGTTTGAAGTCAGTGCTCCCTGCTCTAAAAGTCATGCACACATGGGTATAATGTGACTAGCTGCTTCAGGTTTCAGCCACCTTCACTTCCCTACAATGACTGTCACCTGGCACTGTGAGTCAAATGAACCTGTCTCCCCTAAGGTGCTTTTGTCAGGGTGTTTTATCACCCCAATGGGAGAAGTTAAGACAACTATGTACTTATAGCAAACATGTAATTTATTACATCCTCTTTCTCTTTTATGTGCATATAATATGTAAAATATATAGAGCAGTGATGGACACTGATAGGTGCTCAGCACATACTGGCTGTAATTTGAAATGAATAGAAAGTTGCAGTAAATGTGGTACAGGGAACAATGTAGATGTTTCATAGGGCTCTAAGAAAAACAGTATCATTTTTCCTTTGTTGTGAATATTAATTTAAAATGTATATAATGCATCTAATGATTAAAAAGTGATCCTGAGGCAAAGAATCTGCTCTGGTGAGATAGCTGCACGGATGTGAACAGGGTCATGAAAGTAAGTGTCCAAGAAGTAAATGTCAAGCCAGGAGGCTCTCAGAAATTTACTTTATTTAGTGAGAGCAACAGAACATAAGAACAATGCTAAGTTATAATGGACAGAAACAAATCAATGAAAAATGGTACACATTTTGCAAAACCAAATGACTTCTTCTCAGCCTGGAAGTGTGTGGGCCCACATAAAGAAGGAACCTATTTATGACATTAAATGCTCAAGAAATATATGGGATAGATAACAACTCGGGTGGCTGGGGAAAATGGCATTTATTGAATCCTGCTGCTTTCTAGTGGAATTGAAAAAAAGAGTAGGTAGGAGAGGAATAAATACTAAAGAATTTGATAAACAAATGGCCAGCACAAAGTTTTCATTTGTTCCTTGGAAGGCCCAAGCTGAAAGGCAAAGTCATCTATGATCACAAGCACAGGAACAGTCAAAAGAGAGGTCTGCAAGAACAAGGAAGTCAAGCTTGAAACTTCTGATTTTCCATAGCAGAGAGAGGACATGATGTTTTAGGGAGAACCAACATCAACAAGCCGAATGTGGCTGTAAGAGGAGACTGGGGGTTTGCAGCTAGAGACTCTGAAGAACAGTATGTGATTAACCACGCATGTAAAGGAAGGGCCTTAGCGAAACTGAAGAGGACTGATCCTCAGACCAATCACATCTTTGCCAATCTCTGTCACCTGTGGAAGTGGAAAACAGTGTCAAGTTAGAGAACTCCAGACAGCTCATTCCCTAGGCCTGACAAAGGGCACTCAGATGGATGCTTGGTGCTGAGAAGTGAACAGTGGGGAAAGAACTAGCTTTCCCAGTGTCAGTGCCTCAAGGAGCTGGGGCAGATGCAGGGTGAGAGAACCAGCATTGCGCTTCCTGCTCCTGCCCCTTCGCTCAATCTCCCACACACGTCCTTTTTTTTATTGGATCCCCAACCCTGGTAGACACATTCTTGAGGACAGTACTTACTGTAGTGACCCTGCAGATTTGCCCCTTGAACTCAGGAGAATAGCAGGCCCCACTGAGTGGACACTTCTCCACTGGTTTTCCACGGTAGATAGGCCGGTAAGATGCAGCACAAATGTCAAAAGGGTTGTGCATGTCATAATTGAGCTGGCAGGCATCTGTGGGGTTTTTCTCACAGGCAGACAAGATTTTTCTTGTCTAAAGGAAGGAAGGAACATTTTATTTAAGAGTACAGAAAGCAACACAATCTCTAATACAAGATCAAACTATATGCTGGGCATGATGGTTATTTCTATAATACCAGCACACAGGGGAATCACAAGTTATAGGACAGCCTAAATTATATACTGAGACCCAGTCTCAAAAACCAGAACATGAACCAGAACATAAAGTAGCTATGCTATGAGAACATAGGTCCCATCCTCTGTATAGGATGTATGTGAAAATAATGACAACTGCTGGTTGTACTGCTACATCCCAGAACTCACAAGGCAGAAACAGGAGGTTCAAGAGTTTGAGGGCCAGTTTGGGATACACAGTGAAATTTTTCTCTTTCTCCAACACGGCTCCACTGCTCTAAAGCCACAATCCTGTCCACATCTGAGGATTAGATTATCAAGATTGGGCCCCAGAAAGAGCTGAAACAGGTTTCTAGTGCCGAAGGAGATTGTTTTGGGGTAGTATAGATACTGGAATATGAATGAAAAGTGTAAGACGTCAAGATGGGTCACCCAGAGATTAAGGACAGGCGCATCACCTGCGAGCACTGGAGCTAGGTTGCAACGCCAGAAAGGCCAGTAAGCCCAGCACAGATGTCAAGTTAAAAATTAAAATCAAGCTGGGTGTGGTGATGCACACTTTTAATCCCAGCATTTAGGAGGCAGGCAGAGGCAGGCAAATGTACGAGTTCTAGGACAGCGTTGTCTACAGGAAAAAAAAAAGAATGAAATCATAACTTGGGCAAGGTCTTTTAATTCTCTGTATTGCTTTCTCACTATTAGAATACAGTCAAGCATTTTACTACTCCATTTAAACATCTACAGAGAGTATTTTAGAATGCCATGTACCCAATGCCAGATCTGAATAAATTATTACTCAGATTTCAAGGGAAAAAAAGATGCCCCAAGGTCAGTAAGTAAGCAGAGGGCACCATTCTATGGCTTTCTTGGGTTGAGTGCTGTTATATATTGTTTCAGAGAGAGGATCTTGGCTTCCGCCCCTTCCATTTAAGATCTGGTTCCCCCAAAGTCACGGATGGAATTCCCCTGTACCTGTTGGGCTACTTCAGGCTTGGGCCCAAGTTCCAGCAGGCGTCGGGCAAAGGTGGCAGCTGTCTTGAAGTTCTTGAGCTTGAAGAAAAGGTTGAGGGCTGTCCGCAGCACCAGGATCATATGCACAGGCTGCAGGTTTGAGTGTGTGAAATAGGCTGCCATCTAGTGGACAGAAAGGAACACAAAGCAGGCGATGTTCAGCTGTTGTTTACAAACAGCTACACAATTATAAAAAACAAAACAATACAAAGCCAACACAACTATCTATAAGACAGATTAGTTCTACCTCTTAAAATATGAGAACTCATGATGTGAGGAATGACGACAGTGGAGAAATGCAGTGCCTCTTCACGGAGATGAGCTCTAATTTCTCTTCCCCCCAAAGCCAAGAAAGTTCCAAACCAAACAACTTAGATGGAACTGAAGGTTCTGGGGATGGTGGCTATGCGGTCTGGTCACCGACCTTACCTCACAGATGCGCTTCTGCTGCTCTAGCGTCTCTTTAGGTAGCTTCTTCCTTTCTATCTCCATGCACAAACCCACAATGTATTCACGGCAAATGGTGATGAGCTGCTGGGCCTGAAGAGGATGCAGAAGACAGTCACGACATAGACAAGAATATGGAGGTGCCCAGGATCGAGTAAGTGGCTAGACTCCTCCTACCTCTGCAATCTCCTGTTTATTGTCCACGACAAGAAGAGGCACACTGAGTAGGATGGAACGGAATTTTTCCACAGCTTCCTCAAACTTGCCAACTGTGGTGAGCTGGTAGCACAGCTGCAATCGTTGGATCAGGTCATTAAGCTTTAGGCCCACAGCTGGTACACCATTCTTTAGCCCTGCATCCTTCCTGGAAAGGGGAAATTATGAAGAAAGCAGAATAGTCAATAGCAAAGTAGGATTCCCGCTATTCTATCAAACACAATCACCAACCCCCTACTGTGGAAATAGCTGGAAATAGGATGGCAGCTGGTATAAACCAAACCCTATGTCACTGTGGCTACCATCTGAAGTATCTACTCTACTGAAACACACAGCAAGAAACAAGGGGACTTACCAATTGCGATTAGGGTAACTATACATGGAGGGCAAGCAGGGCAGCGCTTGATAGGTGGTGCGGCCTCGGGCATATGTCTGTAGGAACAGTTGCTTATAGGGGCCAAACTGGATTACTCCCACCTGATCATGGAGAAGCTAGAACACAAGAAAAAAAAGAAACATAGGGATTTTTCTACCAACTAAAAATTAAATCAAACTTGGGCAGGATATTTTACTTCTCTGTATTGCTTTCTCACTACTAAAATACAGTCAACTATAGGATCTACTCCATTTAAACATCTATAGAGAGTACTTTAGAGTAAACAACCAACAGAGTGAGTGACAGCAAATGCTCATGGCTTTTGCGGTTGTTATGTGGCCATAACATGTGGTACAGTGTCCGTAATAAACACACATTCAGGAAGAGGTGCTGAGTGTACTAATGTAAGCAACAGAAATGGCTGACTGGCAAACACAACCACAGACCAAGTGGAGAGCAAATAAAAGGCCTTTATGAAACAAGTATCTTTAGCAAGGCCAACAACTGCCATGAAATACACATCTTGGCCCGTGGGTCAGATCATTCCAACATAGTTAAAAAGCTGAGTCAACCATTCTCCCTAGGACTCAAGAATACACACTCAAGAGGAAGGACCAAGGTTTTTTAGGGAAGACTTACCCGCATGGCTGTTTCAAAAGAACCTGCCAGGATGTGATCAACTGGAAGCTGGGAGTTATTGCACCAGATCTAGTAAGAAATACAAAACATAAGCCAATGAAAACTTTCCTTTTTCTTTCCCATTCTTCTCCTCCAGATCTGTTAAGAGCAGCCAATATTTTTACACCATAATCAAATATTAACCAGCCCAGAGCACTTATCTCTATATAATTGTGTTTTCCTGCTTACTTGAGTTGGGCTTGTTCCCTTGGTTGGGGGCACAAAGAACCCATCTTCAGCACCACCGGATACCCCAGAGGGTACATCCTAGAAGGAAAAAAGAAAAAAAAAATTAAGGCTTTATTTATTTGTTTAAATAGAGTATGATAGAGCCTCAAACTCACTCTGTAGCAATGATTGAATCCTGCCTCTACCTAAAGTGCTAGGACTATAGTCTTATGTCACCATGCCTGAATTACATATAGTAGGGATCAAATCAAGGGCGTTGTACATGCTAGGAAAGCATAATACCAACTGAGCTATGTTCCCAGGCTATTTTAGCCACCCAAGTACTGTGTTCTGGTGAACTCAAGACACAACATTTAGATGCTAACCTTTGCTCAAGAAAAGAGGTGATGGTTATGGAAGGATAGAATGGAAGCCACCTCACCAAGACCAAAATGACATACCATAAGCTGCAGTCCAGATATTAAACACTTCCCTCTTTCAAATGAAAAATAAGCATCAGATTAGAGGGAGGCTACACATTTCCTTCTTTTATGCTACATATGAACTGAAACAACAAGGCAACAAACGCTGGCTCTCCCATTTCAAGTGGGAGCTATGCATCAATCAGATTAGGAGACTGTTCTGGAATCTCTCCTTTGTGGAGATTTCAGAATAGACACACTACAAGGTGTGTGTATGTGTGTGTGTGTGATAGAGGGAGAGGGAGAGGGAGAGAGGGAGGGAGGGAGAGAGGGAGGGAGGGAGG
>NW_022196891.1:69652130-69653441 GCF_008632895.1 Mastomys coucha | reverse complement strand
GAGAGAGAGAGAGAGAGAGAGAGAGAGAGAGAGAGAGAGAGAAGGAGAAAAGCAGAGAAGCTCCAGAGTAGGAACTTCACATACCAGTTCAGGTGGGAGCTCCAAATCTTCTTCTACATCCCAGCCACCTCCTTCTTCTTGCCCCTTACCAAGAGCATCCTCTCCCAAACCTTCTGGAGCCTCCACAAACCCATCTGTAGAATAATCCATGATCAAAATAGACTTGCATGGGAATCCCTCCCGAAAGACAAAATATTAGGATCCTATTGGCTCCATGAATTAGAAGCTTGTAGATTGCTCCACAAATCATTTCTATCCATGGAGCCCAACATCTCAGCACAGTCCTAAGACAGCATTCTTACCTTCATCCAGCTGCAGCTCTGCATCCTCTCCCCAGCCTTCAGTGCCAACAGTGTCGATGTCAATGTCAGCAGCCAATGCTCCTCCCTTCCCTACCATGGGAAGGGCAGAGGGAACTGGTTAGAGTCTAGCAAGTCTCAAATGTGACTGATCTCTACAGGCAAGGTGCATGCTTTCAAAAGTTGCTCAGGGCTGTGTCCTCAGAGATATGTGCTGTCCATTTAGAAACTGGCAACTGTGAATGTCAGTAAATATGTCTGATTGTACTGTTAAATCTCAAAACAAACCCCAAAGAAAAGACAAAAATAATTGCCAAGGTTCTGTCTTGGTCTGCTTTGTATACTGGTGTACTTGTGCGCGTGCACGTGAGCAACTCCACTTCCAGTGCTGGGGATCCAAACTCAGCCCCTCAGGCTTGCATGGTAGCCATTCTACGGACTGAGCCATCTCCAAAGTTCACACCCATACACTATCAGTTATTGGTTTTGTCATATATATGATATGCTAACTTTAAACAGTTTCCACAAGAGAGGAAACAGAAAAGAGATAGCCAGAGGTTTTTTTGTTTTTTTTGTTTTGATGGTGGCAGTGGTGGCAACAGCAGTGGCAGAGAGCTTGTCAATTATGCATGAGGCTCTAGCTTCAATCCCTGTTGAGGTAGGAGAGAACAAACTCCCTGTCACCAAAACCCGGCTGCCTCTGGCTGCCCACTCTTAGAATGTCTTTCTGAAATCTTTACTACAGTGTGCAGAGAGTGAGGACATGGTGGGTGTAGGAGGTAAGCAAAAACAGACCAGACACAAAATGCCTCAACCCTGCTTAGATGTGAACTAGGGCTTGGATGCCTGGGAGGAGCACCTGATGAACAGGAAATGGAGATGCCTACATGTGTGGTGAACTAGAGAAACAAACCAAGTGAGTGTTCGGGATATTAGGGGTAGTGCAGGTACC
>NW_022196891.1:69644035-69652120 GCF_008632895.1 Mastomys coucha | reverse complement strand
CTTCTGCCTCCCAAGTGCTGGGATCAAAGGTGTGCACCACCACTGACCATCTCTTCCTTCCTTTCTTTCTTTTTTTTTGGCAGGGTCTGGAGAGCTGAGGAAGGGTTTCACATGGCCTCTCTGTGATGGCTGGCTTTGAATTCTTGTTCCTCCTGTCTCAACTTTCTAATTGCTGAGAACCCAGGGCTCACGTTCTCTTTAAAAAGATCTCGAAAAACTTTCCTCGGTTTGGAGACGTCTTAGCCCTGGCTAGGATTTCAGTGCTCTGTGAAACTTCACACAGAAGAAGAACAGGCGAAGCTGGTAGTGGGACTTTCTAAACCTCTTTTTTATTTTTCAATGTTCAATTGGTGCTCAGGCTCAAGGTATGGGGGTGTCAGATCTTCTGAAGCTGAAACTACGTACGGACAGTTGTGAGTTGCCATGTGGCTGATGGGAACTGAACCCTGGTCTTTTGGAAGAGCAGCCAGTGCTCTTAACTGCTGAGCCATCTCTCCAGTCCCCTTTTTTGTTTGCTTTTAAGAAATGGTCCTATGTAGTCCAGGCTGTCCAAAAACTGACTATGACACTAAGGATGACCTTGGTATTTTGATTTCCTTTTCTTTCTTTCTTTCTTTCTTTCTTTCTTTCTTTTTTTTTGGTTTTTCGAGACAGGGTTTCTCTGTATAGCCCTGGCTGACCTGGAACTCACTCTGTAGACCAGGCTGGCCTCGAACTCAGAAATCCTCCAGTCTCTGCCTCCCAAGTGCTGGGATTAAAGGCGTGCGCCACCACTGCCTGGCGGTATTTTGATTTTCTTACCACCATTTCTTTAGCTGGTATCACAGGCACTGACCAGTTATGTGCATGATGCTGGGGACTGAATCCAAAGTTTTGTACATGCTGGGTAAGCAATCTGCTAACTGAGTACAACTCAGACCCATTTAGGATAGTTCTCTATAAAAAAAATTAAAAAAAAAAAATGCTATGGGAGAAATGGGCGCTTACCTTTGCTTGCAATGGAGCCTTCAAAGAACCCTTTGGACACAGTCAATAAGGGCCAATTTGTATCCAATGGCATGATAGGTGCAGGTGGCTGGAGCAGCTTGGCATTTGGATCAATATCTGGGATCTTAGAGGTGAAGTAATAAAGATGTTAAACACAAATAGCTCTCACGAATCACACAAAGGGTTACAATGCTTCCTCTCCACTTACCTCCCCTTCCTACCCCGCCCCTGTAATTAGATGGTAGAGTAAAATTTATGATTTTAAATTATCCCAAGATGGGAATGAATCCTGTTATCAGAGACATCTGTGTAAATACTCACTGTCTCCTTCTCAGGGTCAAATGTTTCCTTTAGGCTCTCAGCTTCTTCATCTAAGCCATGTGTAGCAGCTGTGAGATAGGCTAAGGATTCTATAGAAAAAAACAGGGTTTATGGTATAGGTACATTTCCAAGAGAATGTTAATTTGGTAGACTCCTGATAGGGCTGACCCCTATCTCCTAGTATTCAAATGCTTGCACAATACCCAAACATAAGTGTAGCATGAAGTTGTTAACCAGCTTCTAATGGACAGAATATGTCAGAAGCGATGCAATGTCACACCCAAGATTGGCTTACAATAACTGTGGACTCTGTTTTGGTGTCATCTTGTTAACCTGTTCTGAGGGAAACCAAGGGCCACGCTGTGAACTTTGTGATGGAGAAGGTAACATGGTAAGATGATATGGTTTCTCAGACAAAGGGGAACAAAGACCCAAGGAATGCCCATACCCATGCACATGAGTATGGAAATGAATTCTCCTGTTGGGTCTCTGACAAACTTTGACTGCACATTTACAAACACTGAACAAAAGCTAAGGCACATTCAACCTGTGAGGGATGTTTGTTTTATTTATTACAATTTTTGTATATTTACTGTGTGTGTGTATATTTATGTGTGAGTCTCACAGCATACATGTGGAGGCCAGAGGACAATCTGTTGGAAGTTGATTCCCTTAGTTGTTTTAAAATATAACTTGGAAAGGAGCAATTGACACCACTAATGTGGCAATCCTCTGAAACAGCCCAAGAAGTTTGCCAGCAAGATGGATAAAAAGGTAAAGAGAAGAAACTTGAGGAGCTAAAGGAAAAAGCCAAAAGGGAAGTAAAAAAAATCTGGTCTATGTAGTAGGTTCCTGGCCAAAAAAGGCTTTATAATGGGACCCTGTCTTTAAAAAAAAGGTATCTGGTAAAAAACCTGTTAGCTGGGCAGTGGTGGCCACGCCTTTAATCCCAGCACTTGGGAGGCAGAGGCAGGCAGATTTCTGAGTTCAAGACCAGCCTGTCTACAGGACAGCCAGGGCTACAGAGAGAAACCCTGTCTCAAAAAAAAAAAAAAAAAAAAAAAAAGGAAGCGTGTTTATTGTGCCTGATGATAGTGACCCTTGATTCCTTGATTCGGAGTTCATTGTCATAATAATCTGAAAAGATGTGAGTTCTTTTGCTACTTATTATTAGAAGTGTTATATTATATCCTATTACATATTAAATGTTTGTTAAAAAATACTTTTAAAAAGAACTATACTTTAAATATTCTTCTTTGGAAACCACATCACAAATGTTTCAGGTTTTAGAGATTTTCAGATTTTTGTAACATCTGCATAGAAATTACAGTCTGAGCATCCTCATCTGGAAATAGGAAATCTGGACCCTCATGATGGCTCAATAGATAAAGACTGGCCACGCAGTCTGAGTTCAATTCCAGAAATACAGTAAGAGAAAGAAAACCAGCTCCCCTAAGTTGTCCTTTAACTTACACTTACACTTACACACACACACACACACACACACACACACACACACACACACACACACACAGTACAATCCAGGCAACTCCCAAAAAATCCTTCCAAAGGTCTCCAAGGAGCAGGAAGTCCTGGACAAATACTTACTCTGCCCACAGTTCTTCAGGATTCGTACTCTCTCTGACACATCACCCAGGTACAGGGCATTCTGATAATGGCCACTCATGTCCTTTCGAATCTCAGCTGCATCAAGTCAAGAGAAAACAACTTAAGCCTTCTCTCTAAAGATCTCTCTCCTCTATTTACCTTCCTCCTTCCCTACAAGTTCCACACTTCCAAACCACAATTTTAGAGACCTTACCGATCTTCATCATCTTGCGAAGTTTCTCCAGGTTGCCAGTAATAAGGTACAAGAAGGAAAGTTTGTCAAAGTTTTTGGTACGCTGATAGCACATCTCTACAATCTGGTGATTTCCCTGTAACAGGGCCACTTCTCCCAGCTTCTCCCAGCAGTTCTTGTCATCCAGGGCTTTGGCTGCCTCTAGAGCAATCTAAAGAATTCCCACGGTAAGTGTTTTGTGTAGGCACCATGACTCAAAACCAGTAGAGTCTATCAAAACATTTGTTTCTAAAATTTCCCAAGGAATTCTCTACACTTGCAATCACTACTTTCACACTATTTTTCTGGAGAATTCTATGTACAAGTGTGATTTGAATTCACAGATGAGGAGTCACACCATAGTTTTCTCACCCTCCAAAGTTCACTAGTACAGTACAATCACCTATCGGTTGTGTACTCCACAGAGCCAGTGTTCTGCTAGCCTACTGCCTTAGCTTTGAAGCTCCACAGTAGCTTTAGGTAGGGCAGAGGAAATAATAAAAGGAATGAAATACAGGACTGGAAAAGCAGCCTTCCTAAGCCCCTTTATCCCTGGAACAGGGATAAAGGCAAATGTGTTTGCCTCAACACTTCATAAGTACTTCATCCAGCAAGATAAAGTGTCAGGAAAATGAGCAGATTCTTCAGATTTCTTGCTATCTAGCTTCTAGTCTGGAAATTCTTAAATTCAGTTTGAATGGTAACAAGAGTGGAAATACTGGGAAGAAGAAGAGACAAGAAGATGCAGAAACAGAAACAGCAACAGAAAAACGGCTCAATTTAACTAAAAACATCCAAAATTCCACTCTGGCTAAAATGCAAGGAAGGACACCACCTTCTAAAGTCCAGCCTCTAGCACACTGTTAAGTTACACTGGCCCAAGCCTCCCTTTTCTCTACAGCTACCTAGACTGAGGACACAGTCCTCTCACCTCAATGTTCCCACACTCCAGGGCCAGGCTGAAACGAGTTTTCTCATCTTTGACAAAGTGCAGTGCCACTTCAGGATAACCCTTCTTCTGGAGATAAGCGATGATCGACTGGCCGACTAGTTTAGCGTTCCTCACCATGTGGAGCACCTAGACATTCAGCGTAGTAGGCAGGAAACAGATTACTCATGAGGAGAGAGCACCACTGCGTCCTTCAACACGCTCACTAGGTTGCTTTGCTTCATACCTCATCATACTTCCTGTTGATCAGGGCCAGTTTGAACTTGAACTCGGTGGGATCGATGGTAAGCACCCGAGGACGGCACTCCCTGTCTAGGCAGTATACATTATTGCCCTTCACTCTTGTGACATAGATGGGTAAATCCAGAGTTCGGATAATCCCATGATCCCTACAAGTAGGAGACAAAAGGCACAGTTTTCACAAGGGAGAAAATCCAGCTTGTAAAAAATGAACAAAGTCTAGACAGTATTTTCTCATCCTTTCATCAAATATTACTTAAACACTGACACAGACAGGAAGTGTTTCAGAATGATTTTATTCTTTTCTATGACAGAACAGATGCTACGAACATTTTTTTGCAGTTTGAGGAATTGAGCCTAGAGCCTTGAGCATTCTAGGAAAGCAAACTACCAATGAGTAGCCTTCCTTCAGAAATAAAAATCACTATTACATATGCATGCATGTATTATGTACTGTAGACATGCATTCTGTAGTGCATTTGTGGAGGTCAGAGGACAGCTCCGTGCACTCAGTTCTCTCTTTCCACCTACACAAGAGTTCTAGCGGTCAAACTCGGACTGTCAGGCTCGTGTGTGTGTGTGTGTGTGTGTGTGTGTGTGTGTGTGTGTGTGTGTGTGTGTATTTTAACTTGCTGAGCTATCTCTCTGGTCCCTCTCCAGTCCTTTACAATTTTTTCCCTAAACTTTGAAATATTTTATTTTATGTGGGGGGGGGGGCTGGAAGAAAACTCTTAGGACATGGTTCTCTCCTGCCACTTTGAAGAATCTGGGAATTGAACTCAGGTTGTCTGACCTTTGAGAAACTGCCTCTACCCACTGAGTAAACACAGACACACACACACAGACAGACAGGCAGGCAAGCAGGCAGAAAGAAACAGTGGCAGACAGACATACACATACACACACAGACTTTTAGCACATATATGCCCAGTTAAGCTTTTTCATGAAGAAAGAAAACAGAGCTGCAGTTATGTCTCTTGAGTTAGCACAGTGATTGCAAGAAGCCACCTTCTCCCAGTCTTTTTCCCAGATGATTAACGTACCCAGTGGTGACAGCGTATTTGATGTGGTTGCTTGTGGTATAGATAAACACCCCACTTTCATCCCAGGCCCCACTCTTGACACGAATGTTCTCATGAATGTTACACAGAGCATCCAGCTTTCGGTTACAGATCACAATGGCTGTAAGAGGCAAAGGGCATGAGTGCTCTGTTGGACAGGGTGAGTGCAGTTAACTGGCAGGAGGAAGTGGCCTCTAAGACGGCGGATATAATGAAGCCTTACCATGCTTGGCCAGTAGCGCTACATGAGACATGTCTGCCGACCAGATAACATATTTCACCTTGGAAATCTTCACTGATGCCAGAGTTCTGGGACAGCAAGAGAAAGGTAATCATGAATGGGCCTAATTCCAGTGTCTCAAGCTATGACCTATGCCTTTTCCATCTTTAAGTAATGCAGGATTCAACTTCTCAATGTAACATCAAGGAAACACTGCCTACTGTAGGCCAGTGAGCTAAAGTGTTTTGACTCACAATCTACACTGCTTCTTTCTCATTCTCTGCTTCCCCATTCCCTCCTATTATTAGGCCTTTATCTCTAGCAATTTTTACCATTAGACTTATTAAGTTCTTTAAGAACAGGAACTGTGCTATTCAACTTTGCGTTCTTCTCATCCCAAGACCTGAACCCATTCCTTGTTCATACGCACCATGAAGGTACCTGAATACACAGCCCTTGCTATACTGCTGGAATGCATGTACACCATGGTAGAATAGCCATGGAAAGGGAAAAAAGGATTACAAACAGTCTTGTGGATGAGTGTACAAGTAGCAAGGCCACGTGGCAAACTTAGAACAAAGCCCCTATTAAAGATCCCCACTCTCCCTCATCACAAATCTGTCTGTCAGGGGCATCTGTCATGTTACCGTTTCTGCTGGACGTCAAAGAGTGTGATGGAATCTGCATCCCGAAGCAGGAGGTTGCCTGTACCAGCATAGAAGATTTCGTCACAGTTGGGCACCTGGATTTTCTTGGTGATCTCATTTTTCAGGTTTTTAATCAGAAGCTGAAATGAGTGTGGGTAGAGTTATGAGAAGCGAATAATAAAACAGCTAAGGATGTCCCTCAGCAATTGCTCCTTTTTTATTTCTACTTTTTTGTTTGTTTGTTTTTTTGAGACAGGGTCACTCTGTATAGCCCTGGCTGTCCTGGAACTCACTCTGTAGACAAGGCTGGCCTTGAACTCAGAAATCCACCTGCCTCTGCCTCCCAAGTGCTGGGATTAAAAGTGTGCGCCACCACTGCCTGGCAATTGCTCCTTTAGTAAGAAAGTTTTTCCCCTATCCAAGTCATTTATACATCAGGTTGATACTAAGACTTTTGTTTGTTTGTTTGTGTGTGTGTGTGTGTTTGTGTGTTTGTGTTCATGTGTGCTTGAGTGCCCTTGCCCAAATGTGTGGGTGCATATACTACTTCATGCTGTCCAAGTGTGTGGGTCAGAGGACAAATTGAAGCACTCAGTCCTCTCCTCCTACACATGGGTCCCAGGGACTGAATTGAGGTAATTTACTTTGGTGATACGGATCCTTACCCACTAAGACATCTCACTGGCCTCTAACCTCTCTCCTTTAAGAGAGAGAGAGACAGAGAGAGAGAGAGAGAGAGAGAGAGAGAGAGAGAGAGAGAGAGAGAGAGAGAGAGAGAGAGAGAGAGAGAGAGAGAGAGAGAGAGAGAGAGAGAGAGAGAGAGAGAGAGAGAGAAGGAGGGAAGGAGGGAAGGAGGAAGGGAAGAAGGGAGGGAAGGAGGGAGGGAGGGAGGGAGGGAGGGAGAGAAGGAGCTGGAGAAATGGTTCAGCAGTTAAGAGCTCTGACTGTTCTTCCAGAGGTCTGAGTTCAATTCCCAGCAACCACATAGTGGCTCACAGCCATCTGTAATGAGGTCAGGTGCCCTCTTCTGGTGTGTGTCTGAAGACAGTTACAGTGTACTCATATACATTACATAAATACAGAAAATCTTTAAAAAGGGGGTGAAGGGGTTAGTGAAATGGCTCAACAGCTGAGAGCACTGGCTGTTCTTCCAAAAGACCCAGGTTTAAATCCCAGCACCTACATGGCAGCTTACAACTGTCTGTAACTCCAGGTACAGGAGATCCAATACCCTTACACAGACTTATGTGCAGGGAAAATACAAATGTCATAAAATTAAAAGAAAAGAAAAGAAATCCTGGAGCTCAGTGGTTAAGAGCACTGACACCAGAGGTCCTGAGTTCAGTTCCCAGCAACCACATGGTAGCTCACAATCACCCATAGTAAGATCTGATGCCCTCTTCTTGTGTGTCTGAAGATAGCAACAGTGTACTCATATAAAATAAATAAATCTTAAAAAAAGCAAGGAAGGAAGGTAGGAAGGAAGGAAGGAAGGAAGGAAGGAAGGAAGGAAGGAAGAAAGACAGGAAGAAGAAAAGAAATCCAGAAATCCCAAGAGGCTGGGTCTCAGAGTGCAGGCCTGTAATCTCAGTACTTGGGAGGCTGAGGTAGGTTATAAATTCAAGCCCTGTCTTGGCTGCACAGTGTGTTTATTCCTAGTCTAGGCGATCCTCACCAGTCTCAGTGAGACCCTCAAAATCACACAAGTCAAAATGAAAGCTGGGCATATAACTCAGTGATAGAGTACTCGAATGAACAATGCCCTAAATTCAATCCCCTATTCTTTTTTTTTTTTTTTTTTTTTTTTTTTTTTTTTTTTT
>NW_022196891.1:69623862-69643978 GCF_008632895.1 Mastomys coucha | reverse complement strand
TAGACCAGGCTGGCCTCAAATTCAGAAATCTGCCTGCCTCTGCCTCCCAAATGCTGGGATTAAAGGCGTACGCCACCACACCCAGCTCAATCCCCTATTCTTAAAAAATAAGCAAACAAAAATCAAACAAAAGATATTCACCTAAATTTAAGTTTCTCAACCAACTAGAAAGAAAATAGCCAAGGTCTAAAGTTTCATTGAGTATTTTACTGGAAGACCCTTGCTTTTCTTATCTTGCATTGAGCCTACTACATTTTATTAATGTATGTATGTCTGTATGTCTGTCTGTCTCTATGTACATATGTATGCATTTCTCCTCGAAGGTACTGGGATTAAAGGTGTGTATCACCTTCTGGCTCTCTAAATCTATTACATTCTAAGTACCAATTAGGAGGGTGAACAAGGAGGAAAATATCCCTCTCATCTAATCCATATACTTAAAATCTGATAGTTTTAGCTCTTCCAGGTTCAGAAGCCAGAGGCCTAGTATCACTAACCCAATCAAATCAACTCCCTCCCCAAAGGATTAGTCTATGACTAGGGCTGGAGGGAGACTAAGGAGAAACTGATCTTTACAGTATGGGCTACCATTATTGTACTCTATAAATTGGTTTCCACTTACTGAATGCATGCGATCTAGGACAGCAAACCGATTCCGAGCAACCCAAACTGCTGTCAGGCCGGAGGATCGTTTCCCTTCAGGAGCTGAGGAGAACAAAACCAAAGTGTGGGAGCATGTGGTGAGCCACTAGCAGGTGACAGAGTCAGGTGCCATGGAGCTGCCATTTTGGCTTTGCCAGTTCAGCTGCTTCCTAACTAATTCAGCCATAACCTCAGGCTATTGTCAGTGACTTTTCCCCATCCGTTCCCTCCAAACTCCAGCCCCCACCCCTGCCAAGCTTCTTATCTCTAGGCCAAGTGGCTGCATTTCAGCCAGCACCACATACTGGCAGAAATGCTGCCCATCTTGGGAGACAGCATACTCCATCAAGCTAACGAGCAGAGGCTTCCTAGCCAAGCTGAGGCACAGCAAGCAGCCTGTCAAAGTCTAAGACCTCCTATCTACACTGCTGGAGAAGTGACAGAACCCAACCCCAGGTCGCAGCTGCTCTGCTGCTTTTAACATGCTAATATAGGCCTCCTGCTCAGGCAGGGTGGAACACAGCACTTCCAGCTAAATCTTGACAGGCTCAGTGCTGGGCAACACAGCATCAAGCTGTTGCTCTGTGAATGTCAATTCACTGTTATTGCCCCGAGGAGAGCTATAAAATGTTCCTCAGTTTGCAACTGATTAGAATTTTGAAATGGATACTCTACTCTCTGAGAAACTTAAAAAGTATATATATTGAAACAGTCTTGTCTGTTTTAGCAGTGGATAACAGAATAGAACATGCTGGCCAGCCTAGTTTTGTACTTCTTTGGTACCTGGAGTGCCAAATAATTTACAAAACAAAAACTTTACCACAACCCATACTACTCAAGCATCTGCTTTCTCCTCTCTGGAGTCCATCACTAGACCACACCTTTATAATTATTATCCCTCCCAAAGGATGGAGAACAGAAGGTCTAGTAATTGTTAACAGATAGGAAAAACAACAACAAAACCCAAGCTGGACTAGGTGGCATCAAATCAGGAAGGCTTAACTGACTACTTTGTGAGGGACTTTGCTTTATGGATCCCTAATATACACAAGTTTCCTGCTTCTCTCCACATCTCACTCCAAGTGCACTTAAAAGGCCGAAATGAGTTGGCATATTGTGTAACTCCATTACCAAGGGGAACCATGAATTCTAGGCTAAACTGGTTATACAGTGAGATCTTGTCTTATACACATACATATCCTCTCCAAAAAACTAAAATAATCTAAAGAGTATCACAATAATAATGATCTGCTGGCACTCACAAAAGGAACAGAACTAGCAAAATATTTCACAGAACTTAGGAGGGTATACAGTATCAAAATGTACTAGTAAAAGGGAGGGCCTGTGGAATAAACTTCCAACTGGGTAAGGCCTGCAAACCCACTAGAACTGCATTGAAAAGAACATAAATGAGATTCCAATCCATCCACAGAATGTTCTGTCAGCAAGTTCTAATAGTAAGGACGTCAACAAGGGATGGTGGTGATGAAAGAGGCAGGCAGGGGTCTCAGCTGGATCCTGGGATCCCAGGTGGGTCATGGGGCTGTGAGCAGCCTCATCTTTTTGACAAGCAAAGGGAAGCAAACCGGATCTGGATATAGATAGGAGAGTATAAATCCCCACTCCCAGGATGAGACATTGCAAGACTGGAGCCACATTTTTAAATAAATGAAACTACCAGGGTGAAAGTCCTATCAGCTGACAATAATCTAGGGTAACATGCTGTGCCGAAAGGGAAAATGGAGAGTTTCTAATAACCAAATTATAAAATATATATATCTAGCTGGGGTAATAAAATGGAGGCAGAGCATGAATATTTCACATCACAATTGCCTCTGGTACAACTGTCAGTAGCACCTGCCAACAGACAAGAGTGATGTAGCCATGGCCTAGGGATGGGATGTGCAAAACTTGAAAAAAGTGATGCTACCATGAGGAAAGCTGGGAGCACTGAGGAGGAAAGAAACGGCACCTACCATCAGGATTCTGGGAGTCTGCATCCTTGGGGATGGTGTACAGATCATAGGTGCTATTCTCTAGGTTGCTTGCTCTCTGGAGGGGAAACGGGGAAACAGGGTTAGTGAGGGGCACTGAAGACACTGGTTTTTCCTCACAGAAAAGACATTTCTCCTACTTGTGTTACCTGTACTCAGAGGGTGTCTGAGTGATTTCCTATGTAAGAATTGTAGTGCTCTTAGCCAAACAACTAAGCACTGATGGCTCTGTTTTCTTTATCCTCTAAATATGCAAATATTATCTGAATAAAATCCAAGATTTCTCTCTATTCCACAAATTAAAAGATGATGAACCTGATGTCTCATTTGATTACACTTGTCACATTAAAAAAAAAAAAGAAAACAAAACAAAACAGATCTAAGAAGACATTCAAGAAAATGGTCATGAGAATATGGTAGTGTTAGACACTAAAGGAGATTCCATATGCAAAGTTATTTTGGAGACAGTTTTCATCCAGCCACCTGGGTACTAAAGTTAGAATGACATTGCTTCATTTTTTTGCAAGCTGTGTAGCAGGAAACAGGGAGAGCTCTGATAACTCTGATAACTTCACTGAAAAGAACCAGTTTTTCAACCCAGGTCTCCTATGTTCACCTAAGCAGAAGGACAGAAAAGGCATTCTTCTGCACACCAGACAAGTACCAACGATCCTTCTGATCACCTCACAGCCCTTCAGAGGTTACGACAACTGAAGCCATCTAGTTTGAGCCTCTGAGTGTCTACTGTGCTAGCTCTTCTAGAACGTCCAGTAATAGCCCTATCAGGAAAGGAGACAACTTGCTTAGCAGGTGCCCACATGTTTAGTTTTCAGTACTGGGGAAAAAAGATTTTAAGAGGCCATTAGAGGGCAGTAAAGGCAGTAAAATACTAACAAAAACTAAGAGAACCTACAGAGACTCCATAATTACTTACGGTGCACAGCAGCACTGCGTTTTCTGCTGGATTGTATGACATATTGAACACTGGAAACTTAGAACCACTACATAAAGAGGAGGAAACAGAATAGGGGTAAGAATAGAGAATTGATCCCTTCAACATCTACAAACTCAGGACACGTATGCTTATCACTTCTATACTTAGGAAATACAGATACTGTATTTTTTCTCTTTCCATTAAAGCTTGACTACTTAGTAGTTCAAATAGCAAAGCACAGCAGAAGTTACACGTCATCAGAGGTGGTGAGTGGTGATGGTTCTGCTTAGTACAAACTGCTACATATAATTGCAGTGGACACCACAGAGTAGCAATGATATGATTTCTCTGCCTGTTTTCTATCCCTGGGACTGTTCACATAAACCCATCTTTCTGTCGTAGTGAAGCTAGCGGGTGGTTATCAACCCGGAATGCCAACGTTTGCTCCCATGAATGTTTCAGAATGCTGCAGCTGGCATTCCAAAGCTCCTTTGGCCAGGCACCCAGAGGTTACGGCAGCTTCAGTTAACAGCTCTAGAGACACGGTTCCAGGCACCCAGAGGTTACGGCAGCTTCAGTTAACAGCTCTAGAGACACGGTTCTGCTGTTTAGGCTTGCGGTATTTTGTAAAGGAAGAGTTACGATAAACTGCAACTCTTCTAAAAATCTTCACTATTTTCTTATTATTCTGTACTGTAGTCATTTAGGTCTATCACCTGTCTCTGCCACAAGGTTCCTCAAAGCAAATATGGCAAAGCCAAAAAGTTATATTACCAAATTGGGCTACTCTCTACCAAGAACTTTCTGTAATCTGCAAGAGATTTTGCAGGCATCTGTGGTAGAATATCTTCACCACAGGGTCACCAGCAGTCCCAAGAGGAGACCTCTCATTCCCCTCAGACACCTCTGAATCTATCATTAAGGGATTTAAATTGAAGAGGCTTATTCAATGGGGAGTCCATTTCTGATAGCTGAGTTCCAAAAGGTTGGTTTAAAGAGCTTGAGGACAGGGCATTCTAAAAACAGATGAGAGGGTTGGGAAAGGAGAAATAAGTCAGACTTGCCTCCGCAACTGCATCACAGCTACATCTTTGGAGCTGTTGAAATCCAGCTGACGGAGGAATCGGTCCTTTACATAATGCAGCATATTGCCATGAACAGCATAGGCTGGACGCTCACGTTCCAGCTTAAATACAATCATCCCACCATCATGGCCTAGAGAACAGAGGAAACAATCAGCTGTAGGCAAAAAGGATTACCAGAAATAGATACACAAGGATGATTATATTCACATGTCAAAAGAGTAAGAGGCATGTACTATGGCTTGGAGATGGATTGTGCCCCAGGGTTCATGTGGAGAAGCTTGGAGTGTGATACTGAGGTGGCAGAATCTTCAAGAGATGAGGCTTACTGAAATGTCAGTAGGCCATTAGAGGAGCACTCTGGGATTAATGTCCACTTAGGATACAGGTCAGTAACCTGGGGAGAATATTGGTATACAAAGAGTATCCTGAATTCTCTCTGGATTGCTGCATGGTCATGTGATCTCTCTTCTCTTGACCACTCTTTTCATGATGCTCTGTGTCATACTGTGACTGAGCCAAAGGAACCCTTACCAAAGGACAAACAGTTGGGGCTGCTCCATCTTGGATTTTCAACATCCAAAATGGTGAATAAAATAACCCCCCTTTTCAGATTTATTTATTTTTATTTTATATCCACATGTGAGTGCCTACATTCACGTTGGTGCACACTGTAAATGCTTGGTGCCTGGAAAAGCCAAAAGAGGGCATTAGATCCCCTGAAACTAGAGTTACAGGCAGCTGTAAGACACCATGTGGGTGCTGGGAACAGAGCTTTAGTCATCCACTAAAACAGCAAGTGCTCTTGACCACTGAGCCATCTCTCCAGCCCCCCACCTCGCACGCTCTTTTGGTTTTTCAAGACAGTTGTTTCTCTTCTGTAGCCCTGGCTGTCCTGGAAGTTGCTCTATACACCAAGTTGTTCTCAACCAGCCACCACCACACGGCTCAAGTCCCCCCCCCCCCTTTTTTTTTTTTGGTTTTTCGAGACAGGGTTTCTCTGTATAGCCCTGGCTGTCCTGGAACTCACTCTGTAGATCAGGCTGGCCTCGAACTCAGAAATCTGCCTGCCTCTGCCTCCCAAGTGCTGGGATTAAAGGCGTGCGCCACCACCGCCTGGCCCTCAAGTCCCTTTTTTAAAAGTACACAGTGTGAAGCATTTTGCTACAGCTATAGAAAACAGAATACAATAGCTAAATACATTCCTAAACTCACAGTTTTTAGAACCTTTTCCAAATAGTTTTTTGTCACTCGTCTCCCTGGCCTTTCTTCTCCTTCCTGAAGCCAGGACCTCATACAAACCAGGAAAGCAGCCTGTGACAGCACAGTCTCCCTTTTCTTACTCAGGTTCACTTTCCTGAATATGCACTATAAGGCCATAGGCCTCCACTGTAGTCATCCTCCCTTTGCTTAACTTTTATTCAAGGCATCTTCAAACACACATCACTTTCTCTACTTACAGTTTACAGACCATCTCCCTTAAAGCTCCACTAAGACAGGGAATATTTATGCATTGCTCTGACACCAGCATCCAGAGTATGGAGTGATATTTTATTATGTATTTGACAAATGACTGAATTAGACTTGGCTTCTACTTTCTCATTCTGAGAACTCTAAATGTTCAATATTAGTCTCCTATGAGCTCCTAAAAGCACATCCAACAGAATGAGCTCAAAGAGAATGAGCTTAAGGTTAAACAGATCTTTGTAGTGAAGAACACTAAAGAGCACCATCTCCCAAAAATAAGAGACAAAAATGAGAAAAACTTCATTAGGTGGCTCTGAAAATTCTGCTTCTCTTTGTTTTCTTATTACCACTTATAAGAGACAAGGCTAACAAAGAACCACTTGAAAATCTTACAAACTTTCCACTAAACCCGAGGAGCGAGGAGAAGAAATGTTCTTACCCGCTGCAAAGAGGTTAAGGTTGGGATGGGCAGCTAGGACCCAGAAGCGATCATGATCCCTACGGAAGGTTTGAACCCCAGTCCTAGAAAACCAAAAGGTACACGGAGAACACTGTTAGTTAAGAATCCTCAGTACAGCATACACATGAAAAATGAATAGCAAGCCTGGAAGATGACTTTAAAAGTGCATTGAGGACAGTAAATGGTGTACACTAAGCTAAGGGTCAGGATAACATCTACAAGGAACACAGCGGGAAAGCTTCCCACTACCCAGGCCCGGGGCGGCCAGTGTCTCCCTCATCATCTCCTGTACTTTTAGTTCACATTTCTACCTCTTTGGCTGAACAATGAAGGGAAGAAAACGCATACTCAAATTTAGAGGAGAAAAAGAATACATGGAGATTTCTACCAAATAAATATTGTTGGTATTTTAGTCTGTACGGGCTTTTGTTGTTGCTCTTTGCTCATTTATTTACTTACAGTAGTGGGGTTATACTTGGGGCCTCATGCATGATACGCAAGCACTTTTACTACTAAGCAATGCACCCTTCAAACTTCATAACACAGGACTTGGTTTTTCATCATACTGAATAGAAAAAGAAATATTCTAATTTTTTCATTCCTTTTACAGATATTAGTATTGCATAAGGGGTGTGTGTGTGGGTGTGCACGTGCACCTACACATGTGTGGAAGACAGAGGACAACTTTTTGGGAGTTGTCTCTTGCTGAGCCATCTCACTACCTTTTTTTTTTTAATTTTTGAGACGGGGTCTCAGGTAACCAAGGCTGGCCCTCAACTCACTCTGCAGCAGAAAAAGCCTCTGAGCTGACCCTCCTGCCAACAGCCTTCTGCTGACGCTACACCTGGGTATAGCACCTGACGTGCTGCTGGGATTGGTTTCTAGTCTAATGACAAAGGCAAAGAGAAGGACAAAGCAAGGGTCCTTCTCTTGAGTTTGGTCACATGACATAAATAATTCCCTTACCGCTTAGACATATCCCAGACTCGAATACTCTTGTCCTCAGAATTACTGAGGATCAACTCTTGGCGAGGGTGAAAGACAGCACAAGACACATTGTTGTAATGGCCCCGGCAGGTGTCAACCTCCCATGCTTTTGATTCTGAAGAACAAAAGGAATTGTTTTTACACAATTGTTACAGAATGCTCGGAAATAACTCTGGGATCTATAAATCCAACATCTACTCTCTAAAAAAAAAAAAAAAAGATTTGTGTTTTTAGTTATGTGTGTGTATATGTGTATGTGGGTTTGTGCATTTGGGTGTATACAGTATCTGTGGAGGCCAGAAGGCAGCCCTTGGATCCTGTAGAGCTGAAGTAACAGATAGCTGTGAGCTGCCTGACATAGATGCTCTCAGGAACATCTCAGCCCTCTGTGCCATCTCTAGCCCCAGTTTTTTGAGACAAGGTTTTGCTATATGGCTCAGGATGGGCTTGTACTTGTGATCCTCCTGCCTCAGCCATGCACACTGACACTGCAAGGCTATCCCATCACGCACAGCTGTGATGCTCTTTTAGTGAAGTGCTAAGTACTAGTGCAAAATACTAAAATTAATTTTCTACAAATTGGACAATGTTTTTCATGTAAGTTTCTTCCTCTTTATTTTATTATTATTTTTTACTTATTTGAACCTCCAAATCCTCTTTTTTTTTTTTTTTTTTGAAGCAAGACAAGGTTCTGCTGTTGCTCAGGCTAGCTTTGAATTCCTAAGAATTGTACTACCTCAGCCTCTTGAGTAGCCAGTCTACCTCAGCTCCAAAATTCCTATTTTTTGGTACATCTCTGTTCTTTTATTATGCACTTCTACTGACTTTAACATCTTATTAAATAATTCTCTATGCTTCTATTCTATTTTATCCACATAGTATATGTACTACTTGCTGACTCTGAGAACAAATATAAACTCTATAGCATTGAAGTTTTGAGTCACAATAATATAAATATGGTCCTGAACATAGTCTAAAATTAAGCAGTTACTCACAATTTGTCACAGGAATTTTTACTCTAGACTATGCTCTTATCTCTTAAACTCAAGATACTCCCTTGGGGGTTGGGAGGGGAGGAAGAGACAACGATCATACACTTAGGAATAGCAGTAAATAATCAACTAGGGCATAAGGCAGAAAAATAGGTCAAAGTCCAGAAAGCCTGGCTACTTTCCCTTGCTGGCCAGCAGTTACTTTCTTGGATATGGCAACATCGCAGCACCTTACTCACCATTCATACGCCATATCTTCACTTGCCGGTCATCTGCCCCAGATACAATAAGGGGCATAGTCGGGTGGAAGGCAGCCCAGTTTACTCCACGGTCATGACCCTGTTAAAAAGACAGAAAAAGTTAAAAAGAGAGTGGGTCTTCTAAAACAACTTTAAAAACACAATTCAAAGATAATCATGCTGATGTTTATAACAAAATTTGTCTGTTTCTTTTTCTGTGATATGGGCAATCAAAATCAGGGCCTTACAGGTGCTAAGCCAGTACTCTATCACTGATCTATTTCCACAGCCCTCTGAAATACTCTTCAAGCACAAAGATTTAAGGGACTGTGCCACTAGAGAGTTCATTTGATTTTGGTTTTTTGTTTTTTTTTGTAACAAACATTTGTTTGTTTTTTTTGGCTTACTGTAAAGCTTTGAACATTAGAATAACCATGTCAACATGTCCAATATTACTTCAGATTCTCATGGGATGTTGCAAACATTTCCACGAGGAAATTCAGCTTTGTTTATAGTTAGGTTTTTTTCCTTACTTTTTACTTGTCTATATATGTTTTATTTCTACAAGTAATTATAACATCTTAAGTATAAAGACTTATAAGTTTATGCCTAAATTCTCAAACTATGGTCTGGAATCCCTTGAAAGAGTCCTAAGATGACACTGGAAAATCTGCAGCTCCAAGCTATTTTTCAAATCCTACTAAGATTTTACTTGCCTTTACTGTTAGTATCCATGACTACATGGTGGGGTTTTTCACAGGATCTAGTATAGGTGATGACATCATTGCTCTGACAGCTAATAAAATGTATGCTAACAAAATCCATGTTTTAAAGGTTCTCAGGTTTAGGCATGTTCACAAAAAAACAAAACCAAGGGGCTACTTTGATGGCTCATCCATTAGGAGTACTGACTGCTCTTACAAATGATCAATCCAGGTTTGGTTCCAAGCACCTAGTTATAACTTATACTGTTGGTACTCTGAAGGCACCAGACAGACATTCACATGGTACACAGATACACATTCAAGCAAAGTACTCCTCTACATAAAGATAAACTAATAAAATTAAATTCATAGGAAGATTTAAGAGTCTAAAGACCAAACAATTAGGGTGGTAACTTCACCACGTCTCTATTCTATTTACATGACTGCACTTCATTTCTTTGATAGAATTATGGACATGGCAGTTTTGATTCAGAAGTTTTAAGGGTATTATGTATTTGTAAAAACATTTTGAGTTTTGAAGTTGGAGCCCAGAATTCATTGCATATGTCTGGACTTTGGGGAACTATGTAATTTTTCTAAAATCTCATTTTTTTGCTGTGAGATTAAACAGCATTTCAGTGAGTAGTTTTATAGTTTAGACTTTAATTTTAGAAAACCTAGTTTCTTTCCTTAGGCTTTTTTTCTTTTGTTGTTGTTGTTTTGTTTTTGTTTTTGTTTTTTTTCGAGGCAGGGTTTCTCTGTATAGCCCTGGCTGTCCTGAAACTCACTCTGTAAACCAGGCTGGCCTTGAACTCAGAAATCCGCCTGCCAAGTTTCTTATATCTTATATATAATCAGTTCTTGGTACGTCTCATTATTTTCTTTGGGATCCCACCTTCTATAAGATCTAAGAATGGCTTTGCTTCATGACAGTAATGGAGCATACATCCCGCTTTCTTCCTACTGGATTTACAAGATGATATAACTTGTCTGATGATATAACATGTCTGAGATGACATGTAATCTTCCGTTCTTTGTTGGCTTACTTACAATTCTATTTCTCAAATCTCAGATGGTGTCTGATACTTAAATATTTGCTGAAAGAACTGAAAAATAATGTGGGCCAGTGAGATGGCTCAGTGGATAAAATGCTTGCTATCCACCACACAGTTCAAATCCTGGGACCCTCAAAACGACGGAGAGAACTGACTGCACAAATCTGTCCCTTTGGACTCCTCACAGGTGCTATAGCACACATGCCCACACACATCACACACTTATTTAGAGATGAAAATTAAATCAAGAGCACACTGAGATTGTCCCTAGAGGGTAGCACATACTCACCAACAGCGACAGAGATAAATACCTCTAGCACATGCTTCACCACTGCATCTGTAGTTCCAAACAGATCAACCCCAGTTATTCCTCTCACATCGGACTCCACCGCACCAGGAGACAAGTTTTTTTTCCTTAGGCCTTCAGAGGGTTAAGGAGTGGGATGAAAGATGCAAATATAGTGTTATCAGTAAGAGCACGGTAGCAGAATCATAGAAAGGTACACTAGAAGACTAAGATAAAATGAAGTGTGAAAATACAACGAGAAGGAAGGAAGAAACTCACTCATAAGCATTCCTTATTCCTCACTAAGTGTTACCTCCTTCCCTAACACTTAGACAATCCCTTATTGGAAGCCAACCCAAATCCTGACACAATTAAGTTCATTAAATCTCACCTCCAAGAGCTGTCTATTTTAGATTAATAACACTTTCCATTCTTTAATCTTCCCAAAATGTGGCCTCAAATGGTAATCATTCAATATCCACATCCAGGTTAATAAAATCTATACCTTTTTCTATCACCTTAAAATTTTACTTTTTTATTTTATTTTTACGTTAACATTTTTTAATGTATTTTATTTGATGTGTATGGATGTTTGTCTGCATGCACATCTGTATAACAAATGCATGCCTGGTGCCTGTAGAACCCAGAAGAGAGCTACAAAGCCCCTGGAGTTACAGGTGGTTGTAAGCTGCCAAAAGGGTGTTAGAAATTGAACCCAGGTCCTCTAGAAGAGAGGTCAGTGCTCTTAAATGCCTCTAATCCTCATAATAAAAAAATTAAAGAAATGTTCCTGGGAAAGATCACACTTCAGTGTTTTCCAAGCTGGAAACAATTTACAGGGAAGTCCCAGCTGCACTGCTGAAGTAGACATAACGAACAAAAGAGCTGTCTAGTTTGGAAGAACTATTGTAAATACCATGAGAAGATATGGCAGTAAGGTACTAGAAAAGGGTCCTCACACTTCCTACTTACCCGCTGAAAAGGACATCAAATAATTAAAACTGTCAGAATTCTTCATGTTCGTGCATAAAAGGCTGATTATAGATAGAAACATGTGTTTACCAGTAAAGCCCGCAGAAGCTACTTTTCACTGGGAGGAATTATTAGCTCATCATTTTTTTTTTTTTTTTTTTTTTTTTTTTTTTTTTTGGTTTTTCCGAGACAGGGTTTCTCTGTGTAGCCCTGGCTGTCCTGGAACTCACTCTGTAGACCAGGCTGGCCTCGAACTCAGAAATCCACCTGCCCTGCCTCTGCCTCCCAAGTGCTGGGATTAAAGGCGTGTGCCACCACTGTCCGGCTTAGCCCATAATTTTTAAATGCTAGGACAACAAAGACACCAGGATAAGTGTCTTATCTGTGGACAATCCATGCTTATGACCCATCTGCACATTTTTAAAGCTTGACTGCTTGAATTAAGGTGTGGTGGCTCATAAATGCAATTTCTGCATACAGGAGGCAGAAACAGGAATACTGCTTAAGTTGAGCCTGGCCTACAAAGAAAAGTCCTATTCCAAAAAGCAGGAAGAGGTAGGGAAAAGCTAACTAATTTATGTCAAAACCAGAACCAAGTTATAGTACAAGTACCAGTCATCAGATTTGATTCTAATAATAACCCATAAAGATAGGTAATAATCATATATAATTATACCAAATTACATAAAACAAAATTAAGGCTAATTTCCTACCTTTTAAAATATTTGGAAGAGAAAATGGTAAGATGGTTACCTAACATCTGTTGAATCTTTTTAAAAAGATTATTTTAAAGCAAAGACTAGATAAAACATATCATTGAAAGTAAATCCTTAGAAGCTTTACACAAAAGTGTGTACAGAAAGAAAAGAAGTTCAAATGACTGACCTTCTTGCTAGCGTTGTAAACTATTTTGTACTTCTGCTAGGGTAGTGCCTAATGCCAGCACTGCAAAAGGTTAATTTATGCCCAGTTTAAGAGATGCCTTAGCCACAGGCATAGAGATATAAACCGGATTAAAAAAAGGAAGCTTTTTCCTTAAGCTTCATAAATACATGATCACAAGGAGGCCTTACACTTATTCCATTTGTCTCTTTAATAGGGTCTGTCAGCTTTTTCTTTTGAGTGAAGTGTATAAAACAGGTTCAAAAAGATACAAAACCAGACAGCTGTGAGGAACTTCACCTCCAATAAGCTTCAACAAACACATTAAAAAGGAAAGCTGTATGACAGAACTGAAGCCTTTGTTGCACTTGCCTGCAATGATCCAGGAAAAGGGGAAGGGCGAAACAGATGAACAGTGACAGGCAGTGAAAAGATACTGAGAGATAAAGTGTTTGAGCCTTCGACAGGCACTCACTAGGACTGAGCGACAGATGGAAAATTTCTACAGCAGCTACCCAAATCCAGAGGGAGAAGGGCACACTCTCAGGATGGACCAGTTATGTATGCCTCCCAGTGGGGGCCAGGGGAAGCAAGAGAGAGAGAGGGATGAGGAAAGGATTTGGCAGCGTATTAATATATTTTAGTGGATATTTAAAAGAGTGAGCCTGAATTACATGGGCTTGACATGCAAAGGTGTAGGCATATTAAAATAATTTAATTGACAGTTTACTTGGAAGCACAAGCTAAAACAGTAACTCATCTTCCATAGTTAGTTTTTCAAACTCCTCCCCTTTAAACAGATGATTTTAGCCAGGCTAACAGAATATTCAGGTTACAGTGAGCTCCAGAGACCAAATCCATGGGAGAAGCTGTTATGGGACTGCTCTGCCTTAAAGAGGTCTCTCTACTTTCTCTTGGTGTTACCCTCCCTCTAGCTCAGAGTGTTCTTTTCAAAAGAGAGAGCCAAAATTATCAGGATTTCACCAGTCCCTGAAATTTGTGAGTATTCATCCCCTTATTTTAAATGTACTTTCCTGTCTTGAAAATGTTAACGTCAGTCCCTAAGAGACCACAAAGCTGTTTTCTCTTCCTGTGTCACACTTATCGGAAATAAAGCAAATGGAATCCTGAAAAGTATGCTAACTTTGAGCAAAGGACAATATAAAGTGTAAAAGTCTAGCCCCAAAGCACTTCCACTTCAATACCAAAGCATTCCCTTCCACTCTGGTTAAAGGATTTAAAGTCAACAGAGTCAGCAGAGAAACAATAAAGAACATTCACATTAGTGTAGCAAGTTAGCACAACATTCTCATTGTAACATCTGCAATTTATAGCAGTTGCAATACCACATAGCAATCCATGCAATTCACACATTCAAGAGCAACACAAACCCCACTGAGGTCATACTTTCCCGCACACCTCTAATCTAAGACCCTTAATTTTGATGTAAACATGTTTTCTTCCTGTAAACGATGACGAAGGGTACTTCTTGCCTTGGGCTCATCATGGTCACAAATGAGAACCTGGGCACCTTACTTGCTCAAATTGCTTTCTTACTTTAAATAACAGATTTTTCAAAAATGTTATTTCTCAAATCACTAGCTAGACCACAAGGAACATGCTGTGCTGGCAGCAGGTGGCACAAACAGTAACTTTAAAGTGGAGCAGAACAAGGGCCTTCTCTTTTTGTTGTCGTTGTTTTTGCTGTTTTTTTGAGATAGGGTTTCTCTGTATAGCCCTGGCTGTCCTGGAACTTACTCTGTAGCCCAGGCTAGTCTCGAACTCAGAAATCCGCCTGCCTCTGCCTCCCAAGTGCTAGGATTAAAGACATGCCCCACCACTACCCAGCACAAGGGCCTTCTCAATCCAATGTTCTGGGGATGAACCCCTGATACCTAAAAAACACAGTTTAGGCATAAAATTAACCCATGGAATTAGCTGTACATCATTCCCTGGGAAAACTGAGAAAAGTCACTCAAGGTCCTTCCTTTAGCAACTTCCTCACAGAACTCAGACTACTCTACACAACTGTCCCTGATTAGCTGGGACAGCAGGAGCTGGGAACCAACCTCATTAGGGCTGTGTCTCCGGAGACAGAGAGGGTGTCTTGAATGTGTGCACAGCGAAACCCTACGGAAAGCCACAGCTAGGTTATAGACAGAGTGAATGCTAAGCTCCCCAGTACTGGCAGTGAGAAGAGGGCACAAGCTCATGGTGCCTGTACCAAGCTCCTCCTGTTGGCATGGCTGGTCACATCTGGGTGTACTTCAAATAGCCTAGTCAGTCTGACGGAAAACTGCAATGGCAAAGCCCTAGAGAATGAACACCCTATCTCCAAAACGATCTTGTTTACAGTGCTGTCTTGTGACTCAGAGCTTTTGGAAACTGCATGGCACAGTGCTTCCATTCCACTCTCCAACTGCCCTCCTCTCTCCTTGGGTCGTTCAGTTTTATTCTTTTCTTTGGTTCTTCAAGTCGGGGTCTCATGTAGCCCAGTCTTGCCTTGAACTCACTGTGTAGTCAAGAATGACTTTGAATTTCTGATTCTCCTGCTTCTACCTCCCAAGTGCTAAGATGATAGCATGCAAGACCATGCCCATCCCCTTGGTTTATTTCTATAATATATAAATTGTAATTGCTATTATCACATCCCAAATATTGTATTCAGGAATTCAATTTTTTTTACTTGCTGTTCACTAGTGGTTTATAAAAATACAAATACTAAACTGCTGTAGCCCAGCACTGTCACAGGGAAGTTGGGTAGTTACCACCTTAGCAGTACAATGGTGAAAGTTAACTCCTTTATTTCCACAAAGCAGCAGGTAAGGGCCTAGAAGGGTCTTCCTGTTTTGGAAAGAAACACTGATTTATCACCTGTGACATTCTAGAGAACTCAATCTCTAAGAATTTCTGAAGTGGCAAATAAAAATAACTCAGTGATTTTTTTAAAAATAATGTACTGGGTAGAGAAGCCAGCATTCAGAGTCTCAGCACAGTCCTACCCCAGCACAAAGACCCTCCACACGTCACAGCTATTTCTCATTATTTAAATTCTCTATGGAGCAACATTTTAGATCTCTGTATGACACTCAAATTTCAACTCATATCTCAAAATCACTACATGTAAACTATGACAGGAAGAGTTAGCCTAATTATCCAAGGTCTATAAAGTCTTAGAAAGCTGGGACTGGAGAGATGGCTCAGCGGTTAAGAGCACTGACGCTCTTCCAAAGGTCCTGAGTTCAAATCCCAGCAACCACATGGTGGCTCACAACCATCCATACTGAGATCTGACGCCCTCTTCTGGTGTGTCTGGAGACAGCTACAGTATACTTACATATAATAATCAAAAAAAAAAAGCTTATTTAAAGTTTTCTAGATAAAAGAAGTTGTAACGCCTTCCCACTCTATGTTTCTTACTATAGAAAATAATCTAATAGGTAGACTTTTCCATTTATAAATAATGCAAAAGGGTTCACGAACCCCATTCACCTGCAAAGTCTCAATTTTTATTTTTTATTTTTGTAAAATATGTGAACAGAATAAATTTTGTAAAATATATGAATGGAAAGCATGGCTCTTAACCAAATAACTCAGATGTACATATTTTAATGAAAATCTGAGGTAACTAAAGAAGTTAAAAGATATTTAAATGAAATTAGCTTCCTGGAGTAAGCTACTTTCATAGAAAATACTCTAACATGAAGAACTTTCAAAGCAGATTTGACACCTTCAAAACTAAAAGTGATATTATATAGAAATGGAATATTCTAATTTTTGTTGTTCTAAGCCAAATACACTTGCTATTTTAAGCAATTGCAGTTTTGCGCCAGACATGACTAGATTGTCCCCTGAACTTGGGTAGCTCACCAGAAATATCCCAAACGCGGACAGTCTGGTCCAGGCTAGCTGATACCACCAGGTCTTCAGAGGGGTGGAACTGAGCACACATTACATAATGGTTGTGCCCCGTTAACACACTGCAAAGAAAAAAACATATTAAATTAAAGGCAGAAATCAATAGCCTTCCTAAGCTAAATAAATACCCTTCTTTATAGTCAATAAATGCTTCTCTAATTGTACTTCTTGTGGAGACAAGGTAAGCCATCCTAACAACTCTGAACTAGTGAGAAGCAATGCCACCTGTGCTAGTAGTTTCTTTTCAAAACATGTATTTCTTTTTTGTCCAGGCAGTGCTGGTACACGCCTTTGATCTCAGAACTCAGGAGGCAGAAGCAGGAAGATCTCTGAGTTCAAGGCCAGCCTGGTCTATGGATAGACCTCCAGGACAGCTATGGCCACACAGAAAAACCCTGTCTTAACACATAAAACAAAACAAAAGGTGTTTTTTTAGTATTATGTTCTTATTAGGGGAGCAGCTGCTGTGGGTATCATGCAGTCAGTTCTCTCCTTCCACCTTTGCATGGATCAAACGCAGGGTGCCACGCTTGCATGGCACTTTCTCCACTAAGCCATCTTTACCTCCTCCAGTAATTCTCTTTCTGACACTAACTGTTTAAGATTCAAATATTATTAATTTCATGGAACTGAGATTATACAATTCTCTCAGATTAAAGGTATAAAAATTCAAAAATAAGCCGGGCAATGGTGGCGCATGCCTTTAATCCCAGTGCTTGGGAGGCAGAGGCAGGCAGGTTTCTGAGTTCAAGGCCAGCCTGGTCTACAAAGTAAGTTCCAGGACAGCCAGGGCTATACAGAGAAACCCTGTCTCGAAAAAAGCCAAAACCAAAAAAAAAGAAAAAAAAATTCAGAAATAAGTGCAATCTTAGTAATTCTTATAGAAAATATACTTATAAAATATCTTATAGAAAATATACTTAGAATTTAGCAGGGTACCTTTAAAGGCTGTGGCTCTATACAGTCCCTACCTCTTGAATGAATTCTAGAGGACCATTTCAAACATGAAGACTCACTGTCCAGATCCGAACTCAAGTTTTATAAGACTAGAACTGAAAAGCAACTAAACGTTCTATTCTAAAAGCCTACTTCGTGTTAAGATATTACAAAATCCAGATTGATATTATAGTACAGAAAAGGATCCCAAAATATGATCAGCAATCAATCACAGCAGACATGGCCCACTAGGGAAGGAGGATGACTGACCTGAAAAGCAGCTGACTATAAAAATATAGGGAGAATTAAACCCTCTTTTGAGGCTTCTGCCTCTTGGTTTACCAGACACAGGTTCTAGACTGCCAGTTCCACACCCGAATGGTCTGATCATCTGAGGCGCTCAGAATCCAAGGATATTCCTGAAAGAGATTTCAGACAAGGCTCTGAACAATCTTGTGCTGTCAGGCCAGAGCCTTGTGCATGCATGTCAAATGTTCTATCATCCCCAGCCTTGGTTTTCACACAAGATCTCATTATGTAGTTTAGGCTAGCCTCAAAACTATGTGGTTACAAGTCTGAGGGTGCTAGGACATTAAAAGTATATACACTATGTCCAGTGTAAGATAGCAGCTTACTTTAGGCAAGTCTCTTCAGCAAGTTTTTTATGATAATAACAAATGAATACTTATTATTTATAATGAGTCAAATATATCAAATGAGTAAATGATTTAGCTGTAATTTTTGCAATCATTTTGTAATATGCTAAGATTTTTATATTAAAAAAACAAAAACAAACAAAAACCACATCCAAGCCAGTTGTAGTGACGCACACCTTTAACCCCAGTGGTTGGGAGGCAGAGGCAGGCGGATCTCTGAGTTTGAGGCCAAAATGGTTTACAGAGTGAGTTCCAGGACAGCCAGGGCTATATAGTGAGTATTGCAGGATATCTGATCACACTGTGAACCCCAATATTGTGTTGTTTACAAGAAAAATCTGTTTCTAGTTGTGGTGTGGTTCAGCCTTAGCACACACTATTAATCCCTCTGGCTGGAATACAGACACACCCTTAGTATCCACCTTTAATCCCAAACAATGAAGGTAAAGTTAATTTGTAGAAAGAAGCCCCATGTTTGTAAGTGATGTCTAACTGAGTGGTAGACAAAGTGACAAGTCAGAGAAAGATCTGACAGAACAGGCCATGCCCAACTCTCATGAGAAGAGAAGGGAAAGGGAAGCTACTTCAGGGGCAGTGCCGAGTAAGGATGCAGTTTTACCGGGGCAGTTCCAGAGAGAGACTGCAGAGAGGACACACTCTAGACACAGGTGAAGACGGAACGTTATAACACACCGCCAGAGTTAGTGTGAGGCCAAGCAGAGCAATTCAGGAGAAGCCCAGAGAAGCCAGATTGAATCAGTCCGCTTGGAGAGGAGTTTGAGCCAGAATAGCTGAGTTGAACCAGCCAGCCAGAGATCAGAAAGAACCAGGAAGGGTGAGCTTATTCAGTAGTAAGTCTCAGAGACTGAAAACATTCTAGACCTAGATTAGATTGTATGGAGGGTAGAAGCTTCCAGGACTAGGCCTAGGTTAACAGACTAAGGCAGTAAGTCTTGGAGACAATTACAACAGGAGAATAAAAGTAACACAAGTAAGACTATGTTTCAAAAAACAAAACAAAACAACCCATGTCCCTCATCCCTGCCCAACAGTTGGCCATATTTTGAATCACAGAAATAAGTAAACTCAATCAGTAAATACTTCTTTCACTGATTTATAGGGAGACCTTGTCATAACAGGATTAGTTAAGAGGCCAAGACTCTCTCTAATTCATTCTCAAATACACCATATGAAATCAGACAAATGGCAAGACATGGTGGCTCTCACCTTTAACCCCAGCACTTGGGAGACAGCCAGTGGATCCCTGTGACTACAACCTGGTCTACATAATGAGTTCCAAGCCAGATATGACTACATAGTAAGACCTTATCTCAAAGGAGAGAGAAACGAGAGAGCTCGAGAGAGTGAGAAAAACTTGATATATTAAAGAAGGCAGTGAGCCTGAGACTGGCTAAGGGAACAGGCTCCACGAGATTCCCAAGATCCTCAGACAGAGAAACCTGATCGCTACTACTTCACAATGTTTATCAGATCATTCAAGTGATGTCTTAATCTGACCTTCTGGGCATATCTACTGCTTACTAACAATACCACACAAGGGATTAGTCTACAAACCTTCGTTTGGCAGCTCAGTAAACATAAAATCTCTACATTTCTCTATAGAAAGGCAAAGGCTTCCTCTTAGAGCCCATTGGATCCAATTAAACTGACTATAACATAGTTTGTATGGCTCTGTCTCCCCAGCACTGAGCTTTGAACTGTGTGCCACCAGGCTGCTTTGGGGATCGAACTCACACCTTTATGCCTGCGTGGAAGCATACGCCAACTGAACTACTCCCCTCACCCCTAAAGCATGGGCTCTTGAGGATAAGGAGACTACTGCTGGAATCAATGGCAGAGTATTTTGCTGGTATTCATAAGATACCAGGTTAAATGCCCAGCATGGCAAA
>NW_022196891.1:69612924-69623852 GCF_008632895.1 Mastomys coucha | reverse complement strand
AAAAAAAAAAAAAAAAAAAGGCAGGGAGGGAGGGAGGTTGGTCAGTAAGTATGTCAGGTAAGGCATATGTATTACTATGGAGAAATGACAACACTGCATAATGAAGGTCAACAGCTACTTACATGGTGAAAAAATGTTGTACGGATATAATCCAAGTGCCCAAGCAATGTGAACAGGCAGCGCCGAAGTTTGTAATTCCAAACCTGCAAAGACAGAAATTCAACAAAAGAGGATGTAAATGCCTTGGGCTACTGAAAGGCTTATCAGGTTTCTTTTTGTTTGCTTGTTTGAGACAGGGGTTTCACATAGCCCAGGTGGTCTTCGCACTTGCTATGTAGCCAACAGTGACATTGAATTGCTAGTCCTCCTGAGCACTGAGAACTACAGGTATACATACCCAGTTTTACATGCTGCCAAACTTCATGAACACTTGATAAGAATTCCATTTAAATGAGCTATACCCTCAGCCCTGTCCATCATCTGTTTTTACAAGTCCGCTGCTGTACTGTCTTTTACCTTTATTACAGTCAGTCTTCACAGAACTGCCTCCGTCCTATTTAATATCTCACCTGAGAGTAAGGTGCTAGGATTCTTAATGAGCTCCTAACTTGGCCAGCTAAAGGTTTCCTCTTAGCTTGGATCTCATTCTGACCACGTTATCTTTCCCAAGTTTCCTTCCTCCTTGGCATCCTAGAAGGCTTGCTTTTCCTTGGTTTATCTCCAAACTATAAAATTACTCTTTCCTATACCAATACTTCTTTTTTTTAAAGACATTTTCTATTTTTTTAAATTTATTTATTTTTATATTTATTTTTATGTGTATGAGTACACTGTAGCTGTACAGATGGCCGTGAGCTCCAACCCTGCTCGCTCTGGCACCACTTGCTCCAGCATAATACACTGTAGCTGTCTTCAGACACACCAGAAGAGGGCATCAGACCTCATTGCAGGTGGTTGTGAGCCACCATGTGGTTGCTGGGATCCGAACTCAGGACCTTCGGAAGAGCAGTCAGTGCTCTTACCCGCTGAGTCATCTCGCCAGCCCTTACCAATACTTCTTTTCCCCTTTAGAGTTGGTGTTTAATAAAGGTATCTTACTGCAGACTTAAACACACGAGTTAAGAGAAAGAGAGGTGCTCAGAAGGAAGGAAGACACTCCTAAGAACATGAACATAGGCTTCTCAAAGAGAAGTCCCAGAATGAAGACATACCCATGTGTGGGCATGGGCTCCTCAAGGGAAAGTTGCCTCTCTCTCTTAAGATGATCATTTGCCCGATATTCAAACTGTTCCCTGTGCAGCATCTTCTACACTAAGACTCTAGCTCCCTCTTTTACTGACAAATCCCAAACATCTTCAGTGAGTCTCTTAGGTACCTCAAGCACATCAGAGCCAGTATGGAATTATCCATTCCCCCATACTCCAGAAAACTGTACCTACTCCAGCTTTGTCTTTCCAAGTTACTGACATCCTCTGAGGGCTGAGGATCTAACTCAGTGGTAGAGTACTCAACGGACACACAAGGCCCTACGATCAGCTCCCCAGCACTGAGGGGAAATGTGTCTCATCCACTTTTCTTCCTATCCCTCCAGCACTCATCACAAGTACCCACTCTTGTTTAAGCTATCCTCTCTACTCAGATGGTATTGCCCAAGTTCAGGCTCTGCTCACTTGCCAACGCATTTATAAGATAATTTCCTCATGGATATCTACACCTCTAGTCCTTCCCAACTCATCCAATACTTTCTTTGTTACCATCTGAGTAACTTAAAAAAAAAATCTGCCAGGTGACCAGGTAGTGGTGGTGGTGGCACATAACTTTAATCCTGTGACCCTCCTACAACTGAGGGCTGATGCTTCAGACCCTGCCTGCCACAGATAACCATGCCTCTCTGCCCACCTCCTGCTAATTGCCACGCCTCTCTCCAAGTTCCAGTTACGCTAGAAGTACCACCTCCAGAGACTAAAGAAAAAGTTGCCGATTGGGCCAAGTTGCTGATAAACTTGGGGGAGGGGTTTTGCCTTACCTATTCTACATGTTTTGCTTGTAACAAAAGAGAATTGGATGAAAGATGCAGACTGAAAACACACTATGTGTTAGTCTAATTTTTATGAACCCTTCCTGCAGTTCCGGTACCCCAAAATTATTCAGGGCCTTGACCCCATTCCAGAAAACCCTTTCGTGTTGGGAACCATGAGAGCCCTGAGATAAATATCCTGCCCCAGCTAATTGAGAACCCGGAGATTAACATCCTGCCTGACAATCACAAGGATCCGGCTTGGCCCTGGGAAAAGAACATTCATGGAAATCCACCCCCTCTCCACCTGTCATCCACCCCCTCCTCACCTGTCACACCGGAGCTCAACCCCAGAAGATTTTGTAACCCTCCATCTCCCTCCTTCCTCTCCCCCTCCCCTCCAAGATCTTTGCTTTAAATATGCTCGGCTGCACTAAGTAAACGGCTCTTGACAAGCAATGCTTCCTTGAGTCCTGTCGTCTCTCTTGCCCATTCTTTATTCACAGGTTGTGACCCTCCTCGTTCCCCTGAATAACGTGACCTGCAGGCCAGGTCACTTTCGTACATGTAGCCACTGGCGGTTACATAATCCTAGCACTTGGGAGGCAGAGGCAGGGGGAACCTCTATGAATTTGAGGCCAGCCTGGTCTATAGCAAGTTCTGGGACAGCCAAGGCTATACAGAGAAATCCTTTGCCAAACAAACAATAAAAAAACAACCAAACAAAATAAACTCCATGTAAATCTTATACCACTTCTATATTTAAGGCCAAGTACTGGATCAATGTCTGTGCAACAATCAGCGAACTTGTGAGCACTGCACACACACGCTCATGATCTCATCCCTCTCTAGCTTCTGTTCCCCGACCCACCTTCTCCAGATCTTAACTCTCTAAACCAAACGGAGTTTCTCAAACACATCAGCTACGCCATGGCTCGCTCTGTACCTGGACTGCTCTTTCTTATTTTGAGTATTATTATATCATTCACCAAACTACACATATTATGTGAGTGTACATTTATCCCTTGTATTAAAGTCTCCTTGAGAACAGAAATCATTTTGTATTTGTCTTTCAATTCCCACACAGTGTTTCTGATATACAATAAGTATTCAGTAAGCATTTGCTGGGTACGTGCTCTGGATAATGTTAGAAGTCTAAGTTTGTACACGTGAATTCTCCTGTCTTTCAGTTCTTCCCATAATTCTCACACCTTACCACCACATTGTATTTATTACTCCCAGCCATGACAGATCCTCTGTACCTTAATCTTATAGTCATCGCCTCCAGAGACGAACAGTGGCTGCTGCTTATGGAAGTCAATGCCACGCACTGGACCTAGGGAAGAAGACAGGCAATGTCTGGTAAAGAAAATTATCCTCTAATGTCTTTGTCAAAGGCGTTTTAAAAATGATTTATTTGTGTGTATGTGATTGCGTGCACATGTGGTCAGAAGACAAGCTGCAGTCAATTCTCTCCATCTTCCATGTGGGTCCTGGGGATGGAACTAAGGTATTCAGGCTTGGCAGCATTGCTTTATCGTGAGCCACCTCACCAGTTCCTACTATGGTTTTGTTTTTTTCTTTAAACAAAAGCACAAATCCACTTTATATATTTAATTTTCTTTAGTTTAAATCCAGGATGGGTACAGCATCACCCATTGGACAAATTCTGTGTCCAATGGCCTTGGCAGGAAGGTTGCTTCAGAATTTAGTGTGAATCATGCCTCTGTTTCTTGGGCTGGAGTTACTTTTCCCAGTCACTCTGGCTTTGTTTGGTTTACCTCCAGGAGTCACTGCACTGTTTTTTGCTTTATACACATAAGCACATCTCTTGCCCAAGTAGAATTCAGTTTCATCTCAGGCATAAAAACCTTCAATTAAAAGAATAGCTGTGTGCTGTCTTTGGTTTCAGAGATGTCACTCCTAGCTAGCAAAAATGGCCTCACACCACAGCCTTCTAAATATTTTTGCCTTTTAGAAGTTCTCTTCCTTGCAGGCCTCTATAGGTGCACTCATCTAATACGATTTTTTCTTCTTCTTGTTCTTCGTTGTCGTCTTCTTCTTAGTCGTCCTCCTCCTCCTCCTTTTTTTTTTTTGAGACAAGGTTTCTCTGTGTAGCCCTGGCTATCCTGGAACTTACCCTGTAGACCAGGCTGGCTTCAAATTCAAGAGATTTGCCTGCCTCTGCCTCCTGAATGCTGGAATTAAAGGTGTGTGCCACCCAAACCTGGCCCTAGTAAAACTCTTATTTGTAGTTTTTGTCTGTTTGTTTCTACCCCCTTTGACTTCCTCATTCTTTACTTTTAGGGGAATCCTTATCAAACGAGGATTCTTATTTGGAGAATGATAAATACTTGTCCTTTAGAAAAAAATTCGCTTTTATTTTGTATATGTACATGTGCACATGTGTTCAAGTGTCAGTGGAGGCCAAAAGAGAGCATCACATGCCTTGAGCTACAGTTCCAAGTGATTGTGAGCTCTGGATATAGATATTTACTTGAGTTCAGGAAAGTGCACTCACATCTTCTGAATAGAACAGTTAGCACTTTTCACAATTGAGCCACCTCTTTTAATTTTTCCCTAGAAATTAACTTACCATCATGTTCATCAAATTTGTCAATGAGGGTGCACATCCGATAGTCCCATAACTGGATGACCCCATTGTGTAAACTGGTCAGGATCCAGGGTCTTTTAGGATGAAAACTAAGGCCTAGGGAAGGGAAAAGCAGAAAGTTATGCAATGAGGTAAGGCTCCTGATATCCTCTTTTGTCATGTATAACAAACAAGGAACAATTAGGTTTAACCAGAGGCTATTTATCTATCCCTTCAACACGCTGAATAACTTTCCCCTAATTTTTAAAGATGCATTTCTGTGGAGCCCTGGCTGTCCTGGAATTTGCTCTGTAGACCACACTGGCCTTGAACTCACAGAGATCTGCTTGCCTCTGCCTTTCCCAGTACTGGGATTAAAGGTGCACAGCATCACCAGGTGGCTGAGAAATGGCTTCTTATTGGACACCAAATACAGTAAATGTTTTGTCAGGTATTTTGTTAATTATTGCTAGGCTTTGTTCTGAGGTGCAACTTAGCTGGAATCAACAGATATAACTTGGTTTTGTCACTGTGGATCTACGGCTACCAGCATAGTCTAGGTCTAACTTAGAACCAATGCTAAGGGAAGACCTACCAGAGGGTCTCTATAGGATGCTCAATAATGTCAAGAAATCTGTTTTTCTTATAGAAGAATAGACTATTTCCAGCCTTGTGTGAACTCCAGGGATAATTGCTTTCTCTTTTTATTTTTTTATTTAAAAATTATTAAGATTTTTTAAAATTATTTTTTAACTATGTGCAGGTGTGTGCCTATGTACAGGTTTGTACACATGAGTGCAGGTATCTATGAAGGTCAGAGGTGTTGAATACCCTGGAACTGGAGTTACAGGTGGTTGTGAGCCACCTGGCATGAGTTCTGGAAACTGAATTTGGGACCTCTGGAAGAATAGCAAATGCTCTTAACCACTAGCCATCTCTCTAGCCCTCAATTATTAATTTTTCTTTTAAGAAAAGACAGACCTCACTCTATGTCTAGGCTGGCCTCAAAATCACAATCTTCCCACCTTAGCCTCCCAGTCCTAGGATTATAGGTATGCACAACTACCATAACTACCTCTGAAGTTTTTTAAACATAATTTTTATGTATATGCATATTTTGCCTGTATGTACCCACATGCATGCCTGGTGTCTACAGAAGACAGAAGAGTGTGTCAGATTCTTTGGAAATGGAATTACAAGTGGTTATGAGCCACCATGTGGGTGCTGAGAACTGACCCTGGGTCCTGTACAAGAACAGCAGGTGTTCCTAACCACCGAGCCATCTCTCCAGCCCACAACTACCTTTTGATGTCTTTTTACCTCCTAAATTTTGGATTTTTTTCTCACATGCAGGTACCCATCAATACTCTGACAAAGGCTCATGGAACCCATACAGACCCCCAACACTCTCCCTTTTCCAGGATTTTCTAAGCACATTTTAACCATCTTTGTTGCCCCAAATGCTGGGCCCTGTTCCTCAGCTGGACTACAGGGTTCTTCCCCATTCCTTGACTGCAGCCTGGAATCTCTCTCTAAGCACTAACCTAAATAAACACAGGATTCATCTTGTTTATTTTCCTTCTCTGGAGAAGTAATTTCCAGTACTTTTTACCAACCAATGTCTGAAACCACTATAGTTTTGTTTAGATGTTTAGCAATTTAAGGCAGGAAAATAAATCGGTCCTCGTTACTCCATCAGAATGGCAGAAGGAAACACTAGAAGAGCGAGCTGCTAACAGTCTGAAGTGAAGCTACACAGACACACATCCCCTCTTATTTTACGAACATGTAATTTTACCCCTTTCTCACATAAGTATATGACAAAAACCTTTTTACACTTCATTTAACTGAAACTCATTCTTTTTTACAGCTATAAGGAACAACAGCACTACACTTAAAATTTTTAATGACACTTATTTACTATGTGTGCACGACGAGTTTTCACGTGGGCACACACGAGTCACAATGCATGTATGCGGGTCTGAGGACAACTTACAGGTGTCAATTCCCTCCTTCTACCACATGGGCCCCGGGGTCTACACTCAGGGCATCAGGCTTGGTGGTGAGCACTAACCACTGAGCCACCTCCCTAGTCTATCACATTGTAGGCTGTTTTGGAGATGGACATTGACTTCAATGGAGAAGGCTGGCTTGTCTAGTTCTGCGTATGATCACCAGCACGTGTGCACGCACACACAAGTCGGGCATGGTACCTCACACCTGTAATGCTGCACCTGGGAGGCTGAAACAGACACTGAGTTTGAGGCCAAATATTCCAAATGAGGAACAGAGCTCAGCATTTGGGGCAACAAAGATGGTTAAAATGTGCTATATAGTGAGATATTGTCTTTAAAAAACAAGACAACCAACAACAACAACCCCTTACTCTTAGGAAACATTTAAATTTCACCTTTAGTTTCTGGCTATAAAAAAGATCTACTGAAGGCAGGTGGTGGTAGCACACACCCTCATTTCCTTGGGAGGGAGAGGCAGGTATGATCTACACAGTAAGTTCCAGGCAAGCCAGGGCTACATAGAAAAACCCTGTCTCAAAAACCAACCAACAAAAAAGTCTACTGAAGATACTTCTACAGATAATCTTAACCAATTGCTTTAATAATGCTTTGAATTAAAATGGCTACAAGACAGAACATGTACATTAAAAATTTTATGTTGGGCCGGGCGGTGGTGGCGCACGCCTTTAATCTCAGCACTTGGGAGGCGGAGGCAGGCGGATTTCTGAGTTCGAGACCAGCCTGGTCTACAGAGTGAGTTCCAGGACAGCCAGGGCTATACAGAGAAACCCTGTCTCGAAAAACCAAAAAAAAAAAAAAAAAAAAAAAAAAAAAAAAAAAATTGTGTTGGGGCTGGCGAGATGGCTCAGCGGGTAAGAGGACTGACCACTCTACCGAAGGTCCTGAGTTCAGATCCCAGCAACCACATGGTGGCTCACAACTACCCATAATGAGATTGCATGCTCTCTTCTGGTGCGTTTGAAGACAGCTGCAGTAAATTACGCTGGAGTGAGCTGGACCGGCAAAGGTCCTGAGATCAACAGCAGCCACACACAAGATGGCTCACGGCCATCTGTACAGCTACAGTGTACTCATACACATAAAATAAATAAAATAAATCTTTAAAAATTTTTTTTGTGTCACATTTATCTGTGGTGTGTATGTATGTTTGTGTCTAAATGCCATGGCACACATATATGAGAATCAGCTTTCTCATTCCACCATGTGGTCATGGGGAATCAAGCCTTGGTGACGGGCACCTTTACCCACTGAGCCATCTTACTGGTTTAGAACATGTACATTTAATGTTTTGGTAATTTTTTTCAAGTTTTTTTCAGAGCTAAGGTTTCTCTGTGTAGTCCTAGCAGTTTAATGCAGGCTGGCCTCTGTGCCACCACACCAGGAATGTTTGGGCTTTTTACAACATGGCCTCACTTTGTAGTCTAGGCTGGTTTCAGACTTTGCAGCAACCCTCTTTGCCTTAGTCTCCCATGTGCTGAGATACAGGTGTTGAGCCACAACATCCAACTCTGGTAGCTATTCCTTAGTTGTAAAAGCACATGAATATACTCTAATGCACGATTTTGCATGATGTTTCTTTTATTTTTATGATATACTGTTAACACCTTCCTGTGGAGCTGAAGTTACAGGCAGTTGTGAGCCACATGTCATGAGTGATGGGAACCAAGCTCTGTATAGACAGCATGCCCTCTTAACTAATTCAGCACTCTCAATGAACTCCCAAATATGGCTTTCCCCTACCCTTTTCTTGTGCCCAAGAAGAAATCTGAAAAGAGCTCATAGAAAAATGGAAGACTCATTTCAACTACTCAAATACCAGAAACCGGTTTTTGTTTGTTCTTTTTATTAAGTACATGCACACATGAGTTCGGGTGCCTACAGAGCCCAGAAGAGGGGTCAGGTCACCCGGAGCTGTTATTACAGGTGGATATGAGCTGCTGAACGGGGAATCAAACTCAGGCCCTCTACAAGAACAGTAAATCTTGTTAATTGAGCCAACTCTCCAGCCCTGGGACCTTTGTTTTAGAACAGGATCTCAGTGTGTAGCTTTGATTGGCCTGGTGCTCTATATGTAGACCAGGCTGGCCTCCAACTCACAGTGATCCACCTGCCTCTGGCTCCTGAGTGCTAGGACTAAAGCCACCATGACTGGCACCAGAGATAACGCTTTTCTCTTCTCCCTTTTTTTTGTCATTGAGACAGGGTCTCTTTATGTAACCCTGGTGGCACTGAGAATCCTTAATGGTACCCTTTATGATCAAATTTCCCATGACACTTAGAAACTGTTCAGACTATAGCCTCACATTAAATAGCCTCCAGTTTTTGAGTTACTAAGTCTGGCCAGGCACTATTATAAACACATTTAATATACATTCTCATTTTAATTCTCTTTATAAGAAAATGTTAATTATCTTTATTTTTAAAGAACACAGAGATTTAGAGATAGTAAATAAGCCACCTAACACAGCTTGTTAGTAGATGTTTCAGAATTCCTGAGCAAGGCTGATGGACTCCAATCAACAAATTCTACACCACTTCACTATAATGCATATCATGAAATATTCCAGATATATTTTTATCAGATTTCCATAGACTTAATTTTTCTAATATCAACATTTTGAAAGAGTGTGACCTCAGGCCTTTGCCTTTCAAGATCTATTACCAAAAATTTAACTGTTTATCTGGTATCTAACACAAAGCATCTTGTATTTCATCGGACAATCTTACCAGTCTCGGGACTTGACGGGGGCAGTAGGCCTCCATTCTCTAACTCCAAATAGGAAAAAAGAAAAAGAAAAAGGAAGAAGTCCAGCACTGGACACTGAAAAGATCAGACAGGCTTCTGGAGTAGCCGGTGACCGGCCCCCAAGAAGCTACAGTAACCCCAGAAGTACTCCATACAACACGGTCATCAAAAAAGGCACACAAGTCACAAGGCCTTAAGAACAGAAAGGGTTGGAACACACACACTCCCAGAAGAGGTGGATGGAACGCGTGGGGAGTGGGAAGCGGGCCTAAGGGATCTCCTACAATGCAGAAACGAACCATGACACGAGTAAACCAAAGTCCCGGGCCACACTAAGCAGCGCGGACTGCAGAGACCCCACCAACCCTAACCCGCCTCCCTCGGTTATTTCCTCTGGGTTCTTCCAGAAGGCCCCATTCGGCCAGCGAGTCCTCCCGTTCTCTCTCCCTGGGTGACAGCATCCCCCCGCCCCCCAACATCCAACTTCCGTTGTTCCCCTCTTCTTCTTCTTCACTACCTTTGACCCGCGCGCTCTTGGTCTCGAATTTGGTTAGCATCCTTCAGGCCTCCGGCTCCCAGGTCAGGTTAGCGGGTCCCGCCGCTCCCGGTGGCACTCCCAAGGCTTCCACGTCAGCTACCCCAGGTCGCGGCTCCCGGAAGCGCCTCAGACGAGAACTTCCGCTCTTTGGAGCGCTTGGGCCACAGAGACGAGGCCGGCGGAAGCCTAGAGAGGCGGCTACGAGACTGGCAGGGACCCGAGGCTTCCGCCCAGCGGAGAGACAAGATGGCTACGACTAGGGGCGGCTCTGGGCCTGACCCAGGAAGTCGGGATCTTCTTCTTCTTCTGTCTTTTTCCGTGGTACTGGCAGGTGAGGTCACCCCACCCCGGAGCTCTGGTCTTTAAGAGGAACCGTCCGGAACGGCCCATCGCTAGTGGAGGCATTGCCCTCCTGGTTCCGATTTCCCCTCTGTCCCCCGCCCTGTAAATCCTTCTTGTCTTTCGTTCCCATAACATAAGTTCCTCCTTTGCCTGGACCTTCATTTCTTCTCTCCAGCCCTTTTCTGGGTTTGCCAACCTGATTCTCTTCAACCTTATGCTCATGCTTCGTTTTCTTTAAAGCCCAGCCACCCCACCAGCAATCAAAAGGGACAGGTGTGAAAAGCTCAGCCTCTTTCCTCTGGTTTAGTATTTGTGAGATCAAAACAGTCACGGTCTGTGGTCTCTGCAACGCTGAAAAATATGAGAGCCCTCATTTCCTCCTGTTGGTTCTAGCCTAAATTTGTGTTCCTTATTTTCTTAGCTTACTAAAGTGACGCTAAAATGACGTTAGCTTAGCTGCTTTAAACTGTTTAAGAAGGAAGTAATGGTTCAAGGAATTTTAGACGTTTAATGTATATGAATATTTTCATGTTCTACCAATCTAATGTCTATTTAGTGATCTTGCAATTATAAATTACAATCAGTAACACACCTGTAATTATTTATAGTGTATTCAACTAAGAGTTAAGCATATATATATATATATATATATATAT
>NW_022196891.1:69597098-69612914 GCF_008632895.1 Mastomys coucha | reverse complement strand
ATATATACATACACACATATATATATGGCTTTCTAGTTAAGCCCTGAATGCAACCATTTCCTTGTATAACCATGACTCTATCCTTCTCTACATTCACATTGCTTTTAACTAGCTTCAAGGGAGAAAAATTGTAGCTGTCCCATACTCTAGGTGTGGGAGCGAATGGTCTGACATTTCATTAACTGAACAGGTGTGTGGCATAAGGTTTCTCCTCCCAGGTCTGTTCAGATTCTTAGGTGGTTTTTGTTGTTAATGCTTTCCTTTGTTTGGTTTTGGCAGTCTATACTCTTAGACCAAGGTCTTTTGATAACTAATTAGTAATATACATACAAGCTAGAAATGCTGACTTGCTCACCCCTGCAACTGGAGGCTGGCACATCGGAAGTCAGACTTTTGACAATCATCCTTTAGCTTTATAGTCAATCGATCACTATGGAGTTTAATAACTTTCTGAGATACATAGCTAAGTACTCTTTGCAACACTTATGTCCCAATAATGTGGCCAAGAATTGAAAAGAATGATCATTAATCTCCTGTTAAACAGTATGATAGTGAGTGATTTACCTAAACCATGAATGGAGCTAATGATGATAGAGGCTAATACCAAATGTGTTTCACTTTTTCCTAATACTGTTTATCTTCTGGTCAGGACTGTGTAGGGGAAACTCAGTGGAGAGGAAGATCTACATTCCCTTAAATAAAACAGCTCCTTGTGTCCGCCTGCTCAACGCCACTCATCAGATTGGCTGCCAGTGTAAGTTGAAATTGGAGTTTGGATTTGTGGCCATTAATAATTCAGTTTATATCCTGGATACTCAGAAATACTCATATCCTGCTTAGGAGTCTTGGCGTTCAAATTAGAGTGTATGTATAGGAGGTGATTATCATCCATCAAACCAGGCAAGATAATTAATTAATAAGAGCTGAAATTTAGCAAATGGTGTTGTAACGTGTGCATTTTATTTTTACTTCTGCAACAATCCTTGTTATTAACAGTGTACAAATGATGAAACTAAAACTTGAGAAAAATCGATTAACTTTCCCAGCAGCATCAAGCTAATAAGAAATCAAGCTAGGATCTGAGTCTGGTGGGATTCTCAGCCATCTTGCCATACAGGTCTCTAAGGGAAAAGAAATCCCATCTTCTATGGAGTCAAGGCAGCAGTCTGTCACTCTGAGTGATCTCTTTTGAACCAAAATGACCCTTTTCTCCCCTTAGAGACAGTCTTGCTATGTACCCCAGGCTGGCTTTGGCCTGCTGAGTTCTGGGACTGCTAGCATGCGCTGCTATTTGCTAGATTTTGTGCCAAACATGTGCTACTATTTGCTACTGTTGCTATTCGTGATGCTGTTGATTGAGTCCCTACCATCGAGCTAGTGTCCCCAAACCCCCACACCAGCCTCTTCAAGAGCAGTAAGCTAGTTGAATCAAAGACATGCTAAGTGGGGCTGGAGAGAAAATACAGTAATTAAGAGCACTTATTGCTCTTGGAAAGAGCTGATTTTTGGTTCCCAACACTCACATGGTCGCTCTCATCCATATACATATATGCAGGCAAAACACTCAAACACAAAAATATTTTTTAAATTATTTTTTATTTTTGTTTTCTTAAACCAACTAAGGACTGGGGACATGGGCCAGTAGGTAAAAGTTCTTGGGCATGCGTGACAACCTGAATTTGAATCTCTCTAATTTACATATTAAAAAAACTATAGGCATAACATGACTTATAATTCTAGCACTTCTATGGAGAGATGGGAGGCAGAGACAGAAGATCCCTGGTTACTTACAGACCAGGTAGTCTGTTATATACAACAGAAAAACAGAGCTCCTGTCTCAAGCAAGGAAAGGACATGTGTCTGAGAATGTCTTCTGGCGGGCATTTGCATATAGGAATGTTCACACACGTGCACATAAATGCCGAATAAGGGCTGGGGATGTAACAAATTGGTAGCGTGCATTCCTAGCAAATGCAAAGTCCTGGCTTCAGTCCCCGGCACCATATAAATTGTATACAGTGGCACTGCTGTTATCGTAACACTCAGAGGTAGGTTGCCAAAGCCAGCCTGAGCTAGAGACCCTATTGCTCCACCCATCTGCCAGAGAGTTGCAAGAAAAATGAATGAAGTATTTGGAGTTGTCCTTGTGCTTTGTAAATGTGTTGCAAACCAGAATACCAGGACAACACTACCATTCTCATCACTGTATAAATTGCTGGAAATGTAGCTCAGTGGTACATGTACAAGGGCCTGAATTCAGTCTCTGGGTACTGTACATATTAAGAAAAATGAAATAAAAATCACAGCTTGTTTTCTGCTTAAGCAATCATCAGATTTTAGTCTACTGTGGATAGTAGCTCTGTCAGGTTATAATTTTGCAGATAAGCAAGGTCTGATCTTGGAGGTCTGATCTTGGTGTTACCATCAAATTCATCACTCCTGAATTTTAGTATCCTTTTAATAATGGCTGTGATAGTGATGCACAAAGCTAAACGCCAAAGTAGCGATTTCTTTTCTCTTCTCTTCTCTTCTCTTCTCTTCTCTTCTCTTCTTTTCTTTTCTTTTCTTTTCTTTTCTTCCTGTTTTTAAGACAGGATCTCATTATGTAGCCCAGGCTGGTCTTGAATTTCTAACCTTCTTGCTTCAGACTCCCTAATGCTGAAATTGCAGATATGGTCTTCCATTCCCTGATTCAAACACTTTTTAAGTAAGTGTTTGTTATTGATGTGGAATAGTGTCAAACAGTATTATGCGATTGCCAGGAACTTTCCTACTTGGTAAAGAGAAACCCAGTTCCTGAAAAGTAAGGAATTTGCTCAGGGAGGTGGGTATTACTTTCCACCTATACTTCTGTGAGCTATGGTACAAGCGGATTGTTCCATCGTCCCTGTACAGGAAGCACTGCACATGGATTCATTGGTTTCAAACAGCCTTAAGGTTTTTGTTGGATTTAGTTACTTATATCTGAGTGGTGGATGAAGGAGAAGCAGATCCAGGACAGGCTGAGGTCAGAACTGACTAAGGACCCCGTCTTCCTGAAGCTGGGCTCTAAAGACTCCTGGAGAAGAGTCATTTCCCTGTAGGTTCTTGAAGCAGCCCCTGGGAAGCAAACGGAGAGCCTCTAGAGATAAAGCCAAGGCCATTGTGAGAGGAAAGGGGAGGGGCGGGGCTGAACTCTGGCCGTTTTCCTCTTAAGGATCTTGTTTCCTTCTCAACCTGCTTCTGAGTCTTGCTTCATCATATCTGTCCATTCCTGCACAGGCAACACCCTTTTTAATTAGGGCTGGGAGCATAATGAAACTAAGGGGAAAAAAAAAATGGAACTCTGGATTTGACTTTCTGATTGTAATGACCTATTTTATGGATCCTTAAAGTGCTCAAAGAGAGAAGGTAACTTTGTTTTCCCTCCATCCCTACTGAATAAGGTGATAGGGATAAGAAAGCTGTTTCTTGTTGAAGGTCTGGAGAAAGCAAACATATTACTTAAAACGATGCAATCACCAGTAGGGACCTAGATGGCAACCTAGGCTTGGCTAGTCCAGAGTTACGGTTTGCTTCTTCCCTGTCCTCTCTGGCGCTAAAGTTACCTCTGTTTATTGATTGATTTATTGATTTATTTTTAACTCGCCACACTAGCTTTTCTTTATCTCACATCTTAAGAGCTTTAGCAAGTATTATTTTCTTCTTCTTTTTTTTTTTTTTTAAAGATTTATTTATTTATTATATGTAAGTACACTGTAGCTGTCTTCAGACACACCAGACAAGGGCATCAGATCTCATTATGGGTGGTTGTGAGCCACCATGTGGTTGCTGGGATTTGAACTCATGACCTTCTGAAGAACAGTCGGTGCTCTTCCCTGCTGAGCCATCTCACCAGCCCTATTTTCTTCTTTTTACTGTTGTTTTTCTTACAACCTCTGTTAGCATCCTGATCTTAACTAAAGGCGTCCCAGGCTCTGCTATTCTCCCGTATTGTATTATTGTCACAGACACACTCCTGTTAAGTATTTACTGTGTGTACGCCATAGGCAGCTGTTGTAGACCCTTCTGCTATATTGACTTTTTATTAGACCGCCTGGGAGAAGAATTCTATTTGGTTAGCAATTGTGAAGTACTTGATTGTTTTTAATCTTCTGCAAGTTACAAGTATTTTAGCACTGTGGTCTAGAAGCCTAGTTCTCAAGTCTGATTGTGTATATCGAAGAATTACATATGGTAATTTTAGAAAATGCATGTATCCAGGCCCCACCAAGAGAAGGCCCAAGTGTTTATGTTTTCCTAAAGGTGTGACTGGAGTACAGCTCTCTGGTAGTGAGGTATTGTACACCAGGCCTTTGACTGGATGCCTTGCACCATAAAAGCAGAGCAAAGAAGACCTTCCATTGTGATTCTATCTCACAGTCCGTGTTGAGGACTAGTATCTAAAATAAGTCTTGAATAGCACATCACAGTCATCAGTGAGGAGAAAATTCTCAGGGAGATCCTAGGATGTCTCCACATGGTTTCCTAGAGTCTCAAGATAGTAGGTTAAATTCTGGTACTGGACTGTGGCTTGTCAGTCCTCTGAGACAAGAGTTCCCAGTCTTGGCCACATCGTGAGATGTGTAGAGTGATATAATTTAGTATTCATAGGCTATCCTGTGTAAATGAGGCGTGTACTCATTTGGACAACTTGGTGTCTTTGAAATCTTAGATCAAGAAAGAACTCAGAGCCAGGCAGTGGTGGCTCACTCTTTTAATCCTAGCACTTGGGAGGCAGAGGCAGGCAGATTTCTGAGTTCAAGGCCAGCCTGGTCTACAGAGTGAGTTCCAGGACAGCCAGGGCTATACAGAGAAACCTGTCTCAAACCCGCCCCCCCTCCCCCCAAAAAACAAAAGAAGAACTCAGTGATTATTAGCACATCTTCAACCCATTCCAGGCCTATCAGTTGGGAAACTGCTCTAGAGAGCTCAGAGTTCTAGATTAAAATCACCTAAAACTGACCAGGAGCAAATATAGATATTCTCCCAAATGGGGCTGGAAAATGATGACCCAAGGAAGATTAAGGCTGTTGAGTCCATGTCTTTTTGAGGGAAGATCAAAGCTGTAAGTCTGAGCTGGAAATGTAGAGTCGGGCATTTTCTAGAGGAAGATGCAGATTTTGAAACTTGAGTGTCTAATGTTCTAGAATCTTGTGTATATAGGTAAATGTTGGAATTGGGCAGAAAAGATGAAAATTGCAGAGCCTTTCCAGTATTGAGTAAAAGGCCGTCGGGCCAGCAAGGTGACCATGAGCATAAAAGTGCTTGCTATAAAGACCTGATGATCCAAGTTTCAAACTTTTAAACATTTTTCAGAAAGACCTCTAAACGACCTTGGGCTTTGCTCTCCTTTTCCTCCTATAATGGAGCTGGGGTAGTGCAGCTCTTCAAGAAGTGGCGGTGTTTACCCTAATATTTTATGACATCTTTAGAGATAAAGGATCTGCAGAAGCTGGATGTGGTGGCCTTGAATCGCAGGACTTGGAAAGCAGAGGCAGGAGGATCACTGCAAATTCAAGGCCAGCCTGGTCTACACAGTCAGTTCAGGTCAGCCAGGGTTACATAGTGAGACGCTGGTTTTTTGTTTGTTTGTTTGTCTTTAAAAAAAAAAAAATCTGCAGACTTGTCAGTTGTGGGAGCTTTAATATGACTCATTCTGTCCTGGCAGCTTCAATTAGTGGGGACACAGGGGTTATCCACGTAGTGGAGAAAGAAGAAGACCTGAAGTGGGTGTTGACCGATGGCCCCAACCCCCCTTACATGGTTCTGCTGGAGGGCAAGCTCTTTACCAGGTAAGAACTGGGTGTGTCTTTCTGGAACTATGTAGAAAGAAAGAGTTGGTCCTTGTACTGTTTGTTGAGTGGCAACTTCTGTTGCTGTAGTCTGATGGGGACAGGAAGCAGGGTTTGTATTCAGAAAAGAGGAGATGCCATCAAAAGGAATCGTCTTATCTCAAAATTAGACCTTCAGGGAAGGAGTGGTGTCCTAAATCCCTCAGGCAGATTAAATACTGAAGCCCCTAAAAGAGATAAAGTGAGCTGGTAGTTGTAAGTCCCTAATTCTGCAGTTGTTTCCATCCTGAGTATTAACCTGTCTTTGTCCATGTCCTTCTCTGTCCTAGAAGCATAATGGAGAAGCTGAAGGGGAGCACCAGTAGGATTTCGGGTCTTGCCGTGACTCTAGCCAAGCCCAATTCAACCTCAGGCTTCTCTCCTAGTGTGCAGTGCCCAAATGATGGGTTTGGTAAGAACCTCAAAAGATCCTGAGAACCTTCTGTTGTTCAAGACTAATTGTTGCTCCAGGGGCAGGGGCAGTCCACACACACACACACACACACACACACACACACACACACAAAACTGTTAATCTCTCTACTCCCACACTCCACCCTCACCCTTCTTTGACACATGCTCAGATACCGAATCTGCCAGCCTTGACTTCGCTAGTACCGGTTTCTCTTATTTTGGCAGGCTTGGCGGTAGATTCATAACTGCTTCTTAGAGTCACTGCCTCCTTTTGTACTCTTGGCCTCAGGCCAGTGTTACCCTAACCTTCCCACCGCTCCTGGTCTCTGAGCCTCAGTAAACCGTTCCCTACACTGCTCCCCGCTTCCTTCCTCCAGGTATTTACTCCAGCTCCTATGGGCCAGAATTTGCTCACTGCAAAAAAACATTGTGGAATGAACTGGGCAATGGCTTGGCTTATGAGGACTTTAGTTTCCCCATCTTTCTTCTTGAAGATGAGAACGAAACCAAGGTCATCAAGCAGGTACTGACTCTGCCAGCTCTGACAGTTCCAGTGAGAATGAGGATTATTTTCTTGTTCTTGTGTTGTTTGGAGGGAGGCTTGTTCTACTCGTACACACCTTGAAAAATGGCTCCTCAAAACAACCAAGGAGTTTGGTCAAGTGTGGTGGTGCATGCTTCACTACTCAGGAGGTAGAAACACCAAGTTTCAAACTAACCAGGGCTACATAGCAAGACCCTGTCTCAAACACAAACTTGGAAGTTTATTATCTGACATTTCCCTCCATCATTTCTTTCTTGTCTGGTTTTATAGCAATGAGAGCTTTAAACTGGTCAGGAATACATAGAAGAAGAATATGAAACAAGGTGCTCAGCCATGGCTAAGAACCAGATAAAGATGTTGGACCAGGCATAGGCTGGGGGATTGCCAAAGTTCAAGGCTGTTGTTCTGAGCCAGCCTGGGCAACAGAGTGAGAACAAAACAAAACTAGACAGAGAGAACTAAACTAGGAGTTGAGCTTAGTAATTCTCTGAGGTTGTATGTGTGAATATGGCGTGTGTGTGTGTGTGTGTGTGTGTGTGTGTGTGTGTGTGTGTGTGTGAATACGTGACCTGTGCGTGGGAACACAGTGTCACGGCCAGAGAAGGACCTCAGATGTCCTGCTCTCTCACTCTCCACCTGACACCCCTGAGACACTCACTCCCTGGACCCAGTCTGGCAGCCAACCAGGCACCTACAATCAATCCTCTTGTCACCCATCATTGCTGGGGTTGCAGGTGCATGCTTGGCTTTCGTGGGGCTAGGATTGGAACATAGCTCTTCATGTTTGCTCAGCAAACCCTCTGACCTACTGAGCCATCTCTCCAGCCCCTAGGATCAGTTGTTTATAGCTCAAATTTGTCCTGCTTCTGTCTAGTCTAGCTTCTTCATCTTAAGATCAGTTAAAAGAGCTGGGCGGTGGTGGCGCACACCTTTAATCCTGGCACTTAGAAGGCAGAGGCAGGCAGATTTCTGAGTTTGAGGCCAGCCTGGTCTACAGAGTGAGTTCCAGGACAGCCAGGGCTACACAGAGAAACCCTGCCTCTGGAAAATAAAAAAAAAGATCAGTTAAAAGATCTGTCTTTAGAATGACAAGATGAATTGCTGGCTTAGCTGTTGTAGTTGTTATTTCTTATTTCCAGCTGGGACTCCTTATATCAAGACACTGAGAGCAGTGGCTGAACCCAGGCATGGTAACGCACACCTACTGTCAATGCTTGGGAGACTGAAATGAGTTGGAGCCATTATAAACTGTTAGGGACAAGTTTATCTGCTCCAACCAATCTGTTGAGTCCGTGCCATTTGTACTGATTAAGGAATTTTTCTCCTTGACCTTATATGGTTATCCCAGGACACCTATAGTTTGGGGACTTGTGTTTCCCAAAAGGGAGTGGCTTAACAATGGAGCTGGGCCTTTCCCTCCCTGGAAAGCCAGAGAGGGCCTCCACAGCTAGCGGTCTCAGTGGGGTCCATCTCCTCTCCAGTGCTATCAAGATCACAACCTGGGTCAGAATGGCTCTGCACCAAGCTTCCCATTATGTGCTATGCAGCTCTTCTCACACATGCACGCCGTCATCAGCACTGCCACCTGCATGCGGCGTAGCTTCATCCAGAGCACCTTCAGCATCAACCCAGGTAGGCAGCTCCAAGCCATGTGGGTGGACCCAAGCAACAGGCACTGGGGGGGAGAATTCTGAAGAGAGCCAGAGCTAGATCAGTTGAAGATGGAGAAATGGCCCTTGGGGTATATGAGGACTAGTCTGAGGTATCTTGAAGGCCTTCTCCGTAACTACCTTCTCTCTTAGCCCTGTTAATCTGTTTGTGTCCTACTCAGAAATCGTCTGTGACCCCTTATCCGACTACAATGTATGGAGCATGCTTAAACCTATAAATACATCTGGGGGATTAGAAGCTGATGTCAGGGTTGTGGTTGCGGCCACACGGGTGAGTTCTGCCCCTCTGCAGCATACCTCTTTAGGGATCTGATTTCAGAGTGAACATACTGGGGAGCCATAAAAGGAGAGGGAGCTGGGCTGTTGGACACATGTGGATTCTCTTGGAGCAGGAGAAGGGGGCTTGGGCTTGGCTCTGATGGTCCAGTTTTAAAGTGTACCACCCTCTCCTGTCTTCTGCTGTTCTAGCTGGATAGCCGGTCCTTTTTCTGGAATGTGGCCCCAGGGGCAGAAAGTGCTGTAGCCTCCTTTGTCACTCAGCTGGCTGCAGCTGAAGCTTTGCACAAGGCACCTGATGCGACCACCCTACCCCGAAATGTGATGTTTGTCTTCTTCCAGGGGGTAAGGGCTCTCTCCCTAGGGCATGATCACAAAGAAGAAGGGGATGGTAATGGTGGGAGAGGAATTATTGGTCTGAGCTGTTAATCAGAGTCTCTGCATGGGTCTCTCTGTTTCACTTTGAAACATCCCCCTCTTTTTTTTTTTTTTTTTTAAGGGAGCTTCTATTTCCTGAAATTATGTCTCCTTTCCTCCCCCCATTGATAAGGTTTATTTGAGGCTTCTTTTCATGTTTACTGTCCCAATCCCTGTGGTGTGACAGCCTGGCTGTGGTATAGGGTAATAGCAGCCAGAACTGTGGAGAATAGAAGAGTCTAGAAGCAAGTCTGTGACAGCTGGTGTTTGCTTTGAGCCTTCACATAGGCTACTCTCCCCATGTCTAGGCCCAAGAAATCCCATGATGCATGCATATGAGAGATAGCTGGTTAAGTTGTTGGTGGGGATTGGTAGAGCACACGACTGTAAGATGGTGAGCAGCTGAGATGACCCAAGAAAGCAGCCAGTTGTGTTGACCTCAGACTGCCCTATTCCTTGGGAACTTCTCCTATCTCCACCCCTCAGGAAACTTTTGACTACATTGGCAGCTCACGGATGGTCTATGATATGGAGAACGGCAAGTTTCCTGTGCGGCTAGAGAACATTGACTCGTTCGTGGAGCTGGGACAGGTATGTGTCTTTCTCGACCCCTTCCCTGAGCTTAAGCTCTCTGTTTGAGAGCCTGTGCTGCAGATACCACTCATCTCTCCCCGTGACATCTGGAGACAGATCATACATGTTGCTCTTTGTCTTCCTAGGTGGCCCTAAGAACTTCACTAGATCTCTGGATGCACACAGATCCCATGTCTCAGAAAAATGAATCTGTGAAAAACCAGGTAACCCACGGATAAGAGAGCTCGGTGGTATCCCATTGGTTCCCTGGAATAGTAGTTCTCTGTGCTCACGCAGCACCTAATTACTACGTACTCATGGAGGACAGGTGGGGAGTACTTGCTCCTTCTTTTTCTTTTTTCTTTTTGGTTTTTGAGACAGGGTTTCTCTGTGTAGCTCTGGCTATACTGGAACTCACTCTGTAGTCCAGGCTGGCTAGAACTCAGACATCATCTTTCCTCTGCCTCCCAAGTGCTGGGATTAAAGGTGTGCGCCACCACTGCCCAGTGTGACTTGTTCCTTCTATTCTTGCTGTCCCATGGACCCAGTTGTCAAGGCTACCTGCTGGAGCCCTGCCTGCACTAAACTTTTACCCAAATTGCCCTCCTCTTTATTGGTGGGGCACTGGCATAAATTTATTTCATGTTCTATATATGAACATTTGCCCACATGTATGTGCACCACATGTAAGTCTGGTGCCCAAGGAGGTCAGAAGAGGGCAGATCCCTTAGAACTGGAGTTACAGGAGCTTTATGACCCACCTTGTGGAACTGAGCAGCAAACCTGGGTCCTTTGCAAGAATAATAAGTGCTCTTAGCCGCAGAGCCGTCTCTCCAGCCAATGCCTTCTCTTTCCTCATGCGTAGTCAGGGCTCTGACTGCCTACCTACCAGTGCAGCTGGAAGCTTGCCTTTCTCCTCGGAGCACTCGTGTTGCCACTCCAGCCTCTGCTGACGTCCCTGCTCTGGAGCCCTGTAGCACTTGGAGAGTTACACATTTGGCATTCCATTGTTGATTGCCCTGCTTCAGTTCCGCGCAACAAATGATACATGAAAGACCCACTGAGGATGAGGCTGAGTCCTGAGGGCAGAGCTTGCCTATAGATGTGGAAAAGCCAGGCCTCTTTGTGCCTTAATCTCCTAACATGGGAACTGTAGGAAGTTCAGAGATTCTTGTCCAAACTGTTTGAAGACTGTCTAGGAGAGCGCAGGGCCGAGAGAGCCCTCCTGCCCCTGCGTGCCACCTCCCAGCAGTCTGCTTCTGTGACGTCCTCAGGTGGAGGATCTTCTGGCCACTCTGGAGAAGAGTGGCGCTGGTGTCCCCGAAGTCGTCCTGAGGAGACCGCTCCAGTCCCAGGCCCTTCCACCTTCATCTCTACAACGATTTCTTCGGGCTCGAAACATCTCCGGTGTGGTCCTGGCTGACCACTCTGGCTCCTTCCACAATCGGTGAGTCAGCTGGCCTGTGTCCTCATTGTTTTCAGAGGAAATCTATGCTGTAGTGTAGGAGGGAGGTTGCTATCTTCTCCCACCCATACACTGCCTCCAAAGATTCCCAGGAAGTTTGGATTCTTTATGCAGGAGCCGACTCACAGAAGGCCTGGAACCTTTAGCACCTCCTAGTACAGTCATCCTCTGTGATGGTTCCACTTCTCCCAGGTTCTCCTGGCACCTGAGTTCCCAAGGACTCCCACAGAGAGAGGGCACTATCTCAGGCCAAGGCATGGGGAGATGGAGGGTAGTTTCTTGGCTGAAGGACAAAAGTGCTTCCTCCCTGGGGACCATGAGCAGTGTTCTTACTTTGTAAAATGTGACATGTTGTCACCCTGTGGTAGGCACATGTGGCTGAAGATAAGAAGGCACTGCTAGTTACCTCTCTCTGGTTCTGGATTCTCTCACACTGCTCCTCAGTGTGAACAGGGAGAACAGGGTACTTCCCACCCGGGCTAGGTAGCTCTCTCTCCAGCCTCCTTGGAACCAAATGAGGGCCTGGCTCCACAGCCAGGGCTCACGCTGGCTTCCCTGACAGGTATTACCAGAGCATTTACGACACAGCTGAGAACATTAATGTGACCTATCCTGAGTGGCAGAGCCCAGATGAGGACCTTAACTTTGTGACAGACACTGCCAAGGTAGCACTGACCTGGGCTGGGTGGGAGCATGGGAAACACAACCGAAATGCAAGGGAAGCGCTGGGAGACAGCTGAGCATCCCGCCCTTCTCTCACCTGCTGCAGGCACTGGCGAATGTGGCCACAGTGGTGGCACGTGCACTGTATGAGCTTGCGGGAGGAACCAACTTCAGCAGCTCCATTCAGGCGGATCCCCAGACAGTAAGAAGAGATGGGCCCCGGGTCCTTTCTGTTTCTATTAACCCAGGCTGCCCCCCTCCCCTATGGTCTGTGACAACTTCCTACACTGTGGGATTTCACATGCCCCTTCATGTCTGCAAGGACGATACCGCTGAGAGTTCTTGTGTGAGCTTTAGCTGCATCCTTGTGACCGGCCACCGTCTCCCAGACCCTCTCCCAGACCCGGTGGTAGAGTTCCTATCTTGTAGCTGGGCTCTGCTCATCGTTTCCTTGGTCTTGTGGCATGTTGGAGCATTTTTGGTTTTTTCCCTTTCTATGTGCCGATCCTAGGTTACTCGTCTGCTCTACGGCTTCCTGATTAGAGCTAACAACTCATGGTTTCAGTCTATCTTCAAACATGATCTAAGGTCCTATTTGGGTAAGTATCTGCTGTGAGAATGGCGATCCTACCTGACAAACTGTGCAGAGAAAACGGCATCGTCTTGCTTTAATCTTTATTTACTTGTTTTTCCTACTTTCTTTCCACTTGTCTTCCTCCCTTTTTCTTGATGTCATTTGGACCTTCTTCTCCTAATGTGCTCCCTTCTGGCCAACACTGGCTTCTTCCTGTTCCTACCCCACTTGACCTTCCCTTTGGCCTGCAATCAGATGACGGGCCTCTTCAACACTACATCGCTGTCTCCAGCCCTACCAACACGACGTACGTTGTGCAGTATGCCTTGGCAAACCTGACCGGCAAGGCGACTAACCTCACCAGAGAGCAGTGCCAGGATCCAAGTAAAGTCCCAAATGAAAGCAAGGATGTGAGTGGCGGTGGGTGTCGGAGGTGTCCTGGGCCTCTTTCCCTCGGAGAAGCTGGGGCTCTCCTGGGCAGATGCGGGGTTGACCCGGAAAGGCAGAGGGATAGTCCTTGGAACCAGAGCATTGAGGGAAGTCAGGCCACCTGTGGGGTGAAGAGTTGCTAGCCATTTGGTGGAGTTGGTTGGAGTACGGTGCCAAAGGGGCACAGGGAGCAAGTGAGGAGAGCGTCAGCTCAGCCCTTGTGCTGTGGCCTGTCTTCCTGTGCAGTTATATGAATACTCGTGGGTACAAGGCCCTTGGAATTCCAACAAGACAGAGCGGCTCCCTCGGTGTGTGCGCTCCACAGTACGACTGGCTAGGGCCTTGTCCCCCGCCTTCGAACTGAGTCAGTGGAGCTCCACGGAGTATTCTACGTGGGCCGAGAGCCGCTGGAAAGACATCCAAGCGCGGATTTTCCTCATTGCCAGCAAAGAACTTGAGGTAAGCCTGGGCTGAAGGGAGGTGGCACCGTCCCATGGCTCCTCTCACGGCCTTGCCTCCGGTCTCTCGGGCTCCTTGCTGCTGTTTCCCATTTGTCCCAGCTCTGTAGCAGAGCCAGTGCAGTGTGTGCCCAGCCTGCCCGTGCCCCTACTAGAAGTCTCCTATCTCTACCCTGCTAGCTTGAGTGCATACTCAGGAGAGCCCTGCTGGACCTCAGAAGGTCTTCTATGTCTCTCTCTCCTGCCCAGCATCTACTGTCAGGCACACCTGGGACGAGTCAGTTAAATAGTTCTAAGTAAGTCACAAACATAAGTAACAAGTACAATGCCAGACAACCAAAGCCATGGGCCCTACAGAGAATAGATGCCTTTCACCAAGGAGGGTCTGGTCTGCTGACTGGGAAGGTGCTGCCCGTGGTTGTTGCCTGAATTGTGATGGCGTTTCTTCCCAAGTTACCTGAGGCTGTGGCATTCTAAGAACAATTTCCTTCCCTGCCCACACCCTTGCCCTTACAGTTCATCACGCTGATCGTGGGCTTCAGCATCCTGGTCGTCTCTCTCATCGTCACTTACTGCATCAACGCCAAAGCTGACGTCCTCTTCGTTGCTCCCCGGGAGCCAGGAGCTGTGTCTTACTGAAGAAGACGCCAGCTCTCCCTGCCAGCTCTGGACTCTACTCCCCAGACCAGGTGTCTGACTGGGAACAAACCACTAATTTGACGCTGGACTGTCTCTGGGCCTGCTTAGACTGGGATTGACACGTAGACTGGAACTGTGAGTGGAGAGATGACTAAGTTGCCTCCCTTCTCAGACCCCCTTTCCCATTTGTTTCTCTAATACCAGGGATTATGGTAGAGGCTTGCCGCTCTGTCTAACTCCGCCGTCACCCACCCTCATCTGCCCTTTCTCGGGATACCTCCGGTCTTTCCATCTTGCCCCGTACTGCCCTCTGACCCCACAGTCACCCCACCCCAACCACCTGCTGCACCAGGAAGAGGGTGTGAGAGACTGAGCAGCAGCATCGCTACCCTGAACCCTTGGGGAAGGGTTGGGTTCCCTGGCTGAGCCAGTGTCTCTTTCTCACTGTCCTTTCTCCAGGTGTGCAGATGGCATGTTAGTGTGGGCATGCTGTTAGGTGGGTGTCCTGCCTCCAGCCCACAGTGTGCAGATGTACTTTTTATTATTAAACTATAATATCTATTTTTGTTGGGGTTTTTCCTGTTTTTTTTTGTTGTTGTTGTTGTTGTTTGTTTTGTAAATATATAAATAGCAAGTTTGATTAAAATTATCCAATACAGTTTGTACTCGTTGTTTGGTATCCTTCCCGGGCCACCGTGTCCAGTGACCCTGGGTGAGAACGCAGTGTGTGCTGCTTTGCTGTCCGGAAGATAGACAGTGTTAAAGCGCAGGCAAAGTGAAGAAGGGCTCTGACAGCCCCGGGCCCCTCTTAGGAGAACAGTCTTAGCGTAGTTCCTGATTATTCTTTCACTCTGAGCAGGTACAGAGATGAAGCACACACGGCCCTTCAGCCTTGGATTGCTCAGGGCTGGAGTGAGAGACAATGGCAGATTTACAACTAGATGTAACATCTAGCGTAATAGTGGAAGCTTTATAATGTGCTCCTTCTGGGACTCAGGGCACTGGAGGTGGCCATGAGTCGGGATTTAGAACACCCCACATGCAGAAGCACGAGCAAAGGCACAGGTCTGGGAAATGCTAAGTTACCTGTCGTGCTTGAACCAGGAGGATACCCAGGTGATGAGGTGGGGGCCACACCCAGAGGTGCTTGGACGGCATGCTGAGGAGTTTGAGGTGACTATAGGAGTGGTTTGGGACTACTTCAGAAAGAGCCTCAGCTCTTGGATAAAGATTCCCCGAGTCTTCATGGAGGCAATGTTGTAGAGTAGAACAGAGCTGCAAGTGAATGTGGGCTGAGGCTGAGGCAGCAGAGGGCAGGCGAAGAGACCCAGCAGGCGTGGGATCCCAAGCCGGGCTTCTCTCCTTGTTGCTGGCCAGGAAGCTATTGCTCACACATGCCTAAAGACCAGCAGAGATGGAAAACGGGCTGTTTGCACAGTTCAAACACTCCTTGCTCCTCGGTTGAGCCGTTCACCTTTTCGAGAATCCCGCTGAGAGGAAATGATTTTTCTCCGGGTTTCTCTCCAGGCTCCCTGGAGGAGGCATGTTTGGGGTTCTGAGATAGAAAATGTACCCTGCTGCTTCCCCTGCAAGCCCCCAGTTGGAGCTGGAAGAGCTCTGTGTTGAGCTGGCAGTGGTGGGAGCCGAGCACAGCTGCTGCCATCGCCTGGGCCAGCTCCATGCCTCCCTCGGCCAACAGGTCTCCCAGCGGACCGAACAGTAAACTCCCTCATCCTGCTGGCAGCTTCAGGAAGCGAGGACGCGGCTGGGTACCAGAGAGGGGGCTGAGCAGAGAGACAGAGAAACAGAGGCTTGGGCAGAGTCAAGGGATCTGGGTGGGCA